>NC_091284.1:699704714-700009029 GCF_032444005.1 Ranitomeya imitator | reverse complement strand
TACAGCCGGGACCAGCTGCTTCGAAAGCATCACAAACCAGGGATTCAAGCTTCAGGAGGCTAATTTGCATATTCCAGGTGCCTTCTGGGAGAAGCGAAGTCTCCCTAAGCTAGAAGATCGTTGGGTACAGCCGGGACCAGCTGCTTCGAAAGCATCACCAAACCAGGGATTCAAGCTTCAGGAGGCTAATTTGCATATTCCAGGTGCCTTCTGGGAGAAGCGAAGTCTCCCTAAGCTAGAAGATCGTTGGGTACAGCCGGGACCAGCTGCTTCGAAAGCATCACCAAACCAGGGATTCAAGCTTCAGGAGGCTAATTTGCATATTCCAGGTGCCTTCTGGGAGAAGCGAAGTCTCCCTAAGCTAGAAGATCGTTGGGTACAGCCGGGACCAGCTGCTTCGAAAGCATCACCAAACCAGGGATTCAAGCTTCAGGAGGCTAATTTGCATATTCCAGGTGCCTTCTGGGAGAAGCGAAGTCTCCCTAAGCTAGAAGATCGTTGGGTACAGCCGGGACCAGCTGCTTCGAAAGCATCACCAAACCAGGGATTCAAGCTTCAGGAGGCTAATTTGCATATTCCAGGTGCCTTCTGGGAGAAGCGAAGTCTCCCTAAGCTAGAAGATCGTTGGTACAGCCGGGACCAGCTGCTTCGAAAGCATCACCAAACCAGGGATTCAAGCTTCAGGAGGCTAATTTGCATATTCCAGGTGCCTTCTGGGAGAAGCGAAGTCTCCCTAAGCTAGAAGATCGTTGGGTACAGCCGGGACCAGCTGCTTCGAAAGCATCACCAAACCAGGGATTCAAGCTTCAGGAGGCTAATTTGCATATTCCAGGTGCCTTCTGGGAGAAGCGAAGTCTCCCTAAGCTAGAAGATCGTTGGGTACAGCCGGGACCAGCTGCTTCGAAAGCATCACCAAACCAGGGATTCAAGCTTCAGGAGGCTAATTTGCATATTCCAGGTGCCTTCTGGGAGAAGCGAAGTCTCCCTAAGCTAGAAGATCGTTGGGTACAGCCGGGACCAGCTGCTTCGAAAGCATCACCAAACCAGGGATTCAAGCTTCAGGAGGCTAATTTGCATATTCCAGGTGCCTTCTGGGAGAAGCGAAGTCTCCCTAAGCTAGAAGATCGTTGGGTACAGCCGGGACCAGCTGCTTCGAAAGCATCACCAAACCAGGGATTCAAGCTTCAGGAGGCTAATTTGCATATTCCAGGTGCCTTCTGGGAGAAGCGAAGTCTCCCTAAGCTAGAAGATCGTTGGGTACAGCCGGGACCAGCTGCTTCGAAAGCATCACCAAACCAGGGATTCAAGCTTCAGGAGGCTAATTTGCATATTCCAGGTGCCTTCTGGGAGAAGCGAAGTCTCCCTAAGCTAGAAGATCGTTGGGTACAGCCGGGACCAGCTGCTTCGAAAGCATCACCAAACCAGGGATTCAAGCTTCAGGAGGCTAATTTGCATATTCCAGGTGCCTTCTGGGAGAAGCGAAGTCTCCCTAAGCTAGAAGATCGTTGGGTACAGCCGGGACCAGCTGCTTCGAAAGCATCACCAAACCAGGGATTCAAGCTTCAGGAGGCTAATTTGCATATTCCAGGTGCCTTCTGGGAGAAGCGAAGTCTCCCTAAGCTAGAAGATCGTTGGGTACAGCCGGGACCAGCTGCTTCGAAAGCATCACCAAACCAGGGATTCAAGCTTCAGGAGGCTAATTTGCATATTCCAGGTGCCTTCTGGGAGAAGCGAAGTCTCCCTAAGCTAGAAGATCGTTGGGTACAGCCGGGACCAGCTGCTTCGAAAGCATCACCAAACCAGGGATTCAAGCTTCAGGAGGCTAATTTGCATATTCCAGGTGCCTTCTGGGAGAAGCGAAGTCTCCTAAGCTAGAAGATCGTTGGGTACAGCCGGGACCAGCTGCTTCGAAAGCATCACCAAACCAGGGATTCAAGCTTCAGGAGGCTAATTTGCATATTCCAGGTGCCTTCTGGGAGAAGCGAAGTCTCCCTAAGCTAGAAGATCGTTGGGTACAGCCGGGACCAGCTGCTTCGAAAGCATCACCAAACCAGGGATTCAAGCTTCAGGAGGCTAATTTGCATATTCCAGGTGCCTTCTGGGAGAAGCGAAGTCTCCCTAAGCTAGAAGATCGTTGGGTACAGCCGGGACCAGCTGCTTCGAAAGCATCACCAAACCAGGGATTCAAGCTTCAGGAGGCTAATTTGCATATTCCAGGTGCCTTCTGGGAGAAGCGAAGTCTCCCTAAGCTAGAAGATCGTTGGGTACAGCCGGGACCAGCTGCTTCGAAAGCATCACCAAACCAGGGATTCAAGCTTCAGGAGGCTAATTTGCATATTCCAGGTGCCTTCTGGGAGAAGCGAAGTCCTCCCTAAGCTAGAAGATCGTTGGGTACAGCCGGGACCAGCTGCTTCGAAAGCATCACCAAACCAGGGATTCAAGCTTCAGGAGGCTAATTTGCATATTCCAGGTGCCTTCTGGGAGAAGCGAAGCCTCCCTAAGCTAGAAGATCGTTGGGTACAGCCGGGACCAGCTGCTTCGAAAGCATCACCAAACCAGGGATTCAAGCTTCAGGAGGCTAATTTGCATATTCCAGGTGCCTTCTGGGAGAAGCGAAGCCTCCCTAAGCTAGAAGATCGTTGGGTACAGCCGGGACCAGCTGCTTCGAAAGCATCACCAAACCAGGGATTCAAGCTTCAGGAGGCTAATTTGCATATTCCAGGTGCCTTCTGGGAGAAGCGAAGCCTCCCTAAGCTAGAAGATCGTTGGGTACAGCCGGGACCAGCTGCTTCGAAAGCATCACCAAACCAGGGATTCAAGCTTCAGGAGGCTAATTTGCATATTCCAGGTGCCTTCTGGGAGAAGCGAAGCCTCCCTAAGCTAGAAGATCGTTGGGTACAGCCGGGACCAGCTGCTTCGAAAGCATCACCAAACCAGGGATTCAAGCTTCAGGAGGCTAATTTGCATATTCCAGGTGCCTTCTGGGAGAAGCGAAGCCTCCCTAAGCTAGAAGATCGTTGGGTACAGCCGGGACCAGCTGCTTCGAAAGCATCACCAAACCAGGGATTCAAGCTTCAGGAGGCTAATTTGCATATTCCAGGTGCCTTCTGGGAGAAGCGAAGCCTCCCTAAGCTAGAAGATCGTTGGGTACAGCCGGGACCAGCTGCTTCGAAAGCATCACCAAACCAGGGATTCAAGCTTCAGGAGGCTAATTTGCATATTCCAGGTGCCTTCTGGGAGAAGCGAAGCCTCCCTAAGCTAGAAGATCGTTGGGTACAGCCGGGACCAGCTGCTTCGAAAGCATCACCAAACCAGGGATTCAAGCTTCAGGAGGCTAATTTGCATATTCCAGGTGCCTTCTGGGAGAAGCGAAGCCTCCCTAAGCTAGAAGATCGTTGGGTACAGCCGGGACCAGCTGCTTCGAAAGCATCACCAAACCAGGGATTCAAGCTTCAGGAGGCTAATTTGCATATTCCAGGTGCCTTCTGGGAGAAGCGAAGCCTCCCTAAGCTAGAAGATCGTTGGGTACAGCCGGGACCAGCTGCTTCGAAAGCATCACCAAACCAGGGATTCAAGCTTCAGGAGGCTAATTTGCATATTCCAGGTGCCTTCTGGGAGAAGCGAAGCCTCCCTAAGCTAGAAGATCGTTGGGTACAGCCGGGACCAGCTGCTTCGAAAGCATCACCAAACCAGGGATTCAAGCTTCAGGAGGCTAATTTGCATATTCCAGGTGCCTTCTGGGAGAAGCGAAGCCTCCCTAAGCTAGAAGATCGTTGGGTACAGCCGGGACCAGCTGCTTCGAAAGCATCACCAAACCAGGGATTCAAGCTTCAGGAGGCTAATTTGCATATTCCAGGTGCCTTCTGGGAGAAGCGAAGCCTCCCTAAGCTAGAAGATCGTTGGGTACAGCCGGGACCAGCTGCTTCGAAAGCATCACCAAACCAGGGATTCAAGCTTCAGGAGGCTAATTTGCATATTCCAGGTGCCTTCTGGGAGAAGCGAAGTCTCCCTAAGCTAGAAGATCGTTGGGTACAGCCGGGACCAGCTGCTTCGAAAGCATCACCAAACCAGGGATTCAAGCTTCAGGAGGCTAATTTGCATATTCCAGGTGCCTTCTGGGAGAAGCGAAGTCTCCCTAAGCTAGAAGATCGTTGGGTACAGCCGGGACCAGCTGCTTCGAAAGCATCACCAAACCAGGGATTCAAGCTTCAGGAGGCTAATTTGCATATTCCAGGTGCCTTCTGGGAGAAGCGAAGTCTCCCTAAGCTAGAAGATCGTTGGGTACAGCCGGGACCAGCTGCTTCGAAAGCATCACCAAACCAGGGATTCAAGCTTCAGGAGGCTAATTTGCATATTCCAGGTGCCTTCTGGGAGAAGCGAAGTCTCCCTAAGCTAGAAGATCGTTGGGTACAGCCGGGACCAGCTGCTTCGAAAGCATCACCAAACCAGGGATTCAAGCTTCAGGAGGCTAATTTGCATATTCCAGGTGCCTTCTGGGAGAAGCGAAGTCTCCCTAAGCTAGAAGATCGTTGGGTACAGCCGGGACCAGCTGCTTCGAAAGCATCACCAAACCAGGGATTCAAGCTTCAGGAGGCTAATTTGCATATTCCAGGTGCCTTCTGGGAGAAGCGAAGTCTCCCTAAGCTAGAAGATCGTTGGGTACAGCCGGGACCAGCTGCTTCGAAAGCATCACCAAACCAGGGATTCAAGCTTCAGGAGGCTAATTTGCATATTCCAGGTGCCTTCTGGGAGAAGCGAAGTCTCCCTAAGCTAGAAGATCGTTGGGTACAGCCGGGACCAGCTGCTTCGAAAGCATCACCAAACCAGGGATTCAAGCTTCAGGAGGCTAATTTGCATATTCCAGGTGCCTTCTGGGAGAAGCGAAGTCTCCCTAAGCTAGAAGATCGTTGGGTACAGCCGGGACCAGCTGCTTCGAAAGCATCACCAAACCAGGGATTCAAGCTTCAGGAGGCTAATTTGCATATTCCAGGTGCCTTCTGGGAGAAGCGAAGTCTCCCTAAGCTAGAAGATCGTTGGGTACAGCCGGGACCAGCTGCTTCGAAAGCATCACCAAACCAGGGATTCAAGCTTCAGGAGGCTAATTTGCATATTCCAGGTGCCTTCTGGGAGAAGCGAAGTCTCCCTAAGCTAGAAGATCGTTGGGTACAGCCGGGACCAGCTGCTTCGAAAGCATCACCAAACCAGGGATTCAAGCTTCAGGAGGCTAATTTGCATATTCCAGGTGCCTTCTGGGAGAAGCGAAGTCTCCCTAAGCTAGAAGATCGTTGGGTACAGCCGGGACCAGCTGCTTCGAAAGCATCACCAAACCAGGGATTCAAGCTTCAGGAGGCTAATTTGCATATTCCAGGTGCCTTCTGGGAGAAGCGAAGTCTCCCTAAGCTAGAAGATCGTTGGGTACAGCCGGGACCAGCTGCTTCGAAAGCATCACCAAACCAGGGATTCAAGCTTCAGGAGGCTAATTTGCATATTCCAGGTGCCTTCTGGGAGAAGCGAAGTCTCCCTAAGCTAGAAGATCGTTGGGTACAGCCGGGACCAGCTGCTTCGAAAGCATCACCAAACCAGGGATTCAAGCTTCAGGAGGCTAATTTGCATATTCCAGGTGCCTTCTGGGAGAAGCGAAGTCTCCCTAAGCTAGAAGATCGTTGGGTACAGCCGGGACCAGCTGCTTCGAAAGCATCACCAAACCAGGGATTCAAGCTTCAGGAGGCTAATTTGCATATTCCAGGTGCCTTCTGGGAGAAGCGAAGTCTCCCTAAGCTAGAAGATCGTTGGGTACAGCCGGGACCAGCTGCTTCGAAAGCATCACCAAACCAGGGATTCAAGCTTCAGGAGGCTAATTTGCATATTCCAGGTGCCTTCTGGGAGAAGCGAAGTCTCCCTAAGCTAGAAGATCGTTGGGTACAGCCGGGACCAGCTGCTTCGAAAGCATCACCAAACCAGGGATTCAAGCTTCAGGAGGCTAATTTGCATATTCCAGGTGCCTTCTGGGAGAAGCGAAGTCTCCCTAAGCTAGAAGATCGTTGGGTACAGCCGGGACCAGCTGCTTCGAAAGCATCACCAAACCAGGGATTCAAGCTTCAGGAGGCTAATTTGCATATTCCAGGTGCCTTCTGGGAGAAGCGAAGTCTCCCTAAGCTAGAAGATCGTTGGGTACAGCCGGGACCAGCTGCTTCGAAAGCATCACCAAACCAGGGATTCAAGCTTCAGGAGGCTAATTTGCATATTCCAGGTGCCTTCTGGGAGAAGCGAAGTCTCCCTAAGCTAGAAGATCGTTGGGTACAGCCGGGACCAGCTGCTTCGAAAGCATCACCAAACCAGGGATTCAAGCTTCAGGAGGCTAATTTGCATATTCCAGGTGCCTTCTGGGAGAAGCGAAGTCTCCCTAAGCTAGAAGATCGTTGGGTACAGCCGGGACCAGCTGCTTCGAAAGCATCACCAAACCAGGGATTCAAGCTTCAGGAGGCTAATTTGCATATTCCAGGTGCCTTCTGGGAGAAGCGAAGTCTCCCTAAGCTAGAAGATCGTTGGGTACAGCCGGGACCAGCTGCTTCGAAAGCATCACCAAACCAGGGATTCAAGCTTCAGGAGGCTAATTTGCATATTCCAGGTGCCTTCTGGGAGAAGCGAAGTCTCCCTAAGCTAGAAGATCGTTGGGTACAGCCGGGACCAGCTGCTTCGAAAGCATCACCAAACCAGGGATTCAAGCTTCAGGAGGCTAATTTGCATATTCCAGGTGCCTTCTGGGAGAAGCGAAGTCTCCCTAAGCTAGAAGATCGTTGGGTACAGCCGGGACCAGCTGCTTCGAAAGCATCACCAAACCAGGGATTCAAGCTTCAGGAGGCTAATTTGCATATTCCAGGTGCCTTCTGGGAGAAGCGAAGTCTCCCTAAGCTAGAAGATCGTTGGGTACAGCCGGGACCAGCTGCTTCGAAAGCATCACCAAACCAGGGATTCAAGCTTCAGGAGGCTAATTTGCATATTCCAGGTGCCTTCTGGGAGAAGCGAAGTCTCCCTAAGCTAGAAGATCGTTGGGTACAGCCGGGACCAGCTGCTTCGAAAGCATCACCAAACCAGGGATTCAAGCTTCAGGAGGCTAATTTGCATATTCCAGGTGCCTTCTGGGAGAAGCGAAGTCTCCCTAAGCTAGAAGATCGTTGGGTACAGCCGGGACCAGCTGCTTCGAAAGCATCACCAAACCAGGGATTCAAGCTTCAGGAGGCTAATTTGCATATTCCAGGTGCCTTCTGGGAGAAGCGAAGTCTCCCTAAGCTAGAAGATCGTTGGGTACAGCCGGGACCAGCTGCTTCGAAAGCATCACCAAACCAGGGATTCAAGCTTCAGGAGGCTAATTTGCATATTCCAGGTGCCTTCTGGGAGAAGCGAAGTCTCCCTAAGCTAGAAGATCGTTGGGTACAGCCGGGACCAGCTGCTTCGAAAGCATCACCAAACCAGGGATTCAAGCTTCAGGAGGCTAATTTGCATATTCCAGGTGCCTTCTGGGAGAAGCGAAGTCTCCCTAAGCTAGAAGATCGTTGGGTACAGCCGGGACCAGCTGCTTCGAAAGCATCACCAAACCAGGGATTCAAGCTTCAGGAGGCTAATTTGCATATTCCAGGTGCCTTCTGGGAGAAGCGAAGTCTCCCTAAGCTAGAAGATCGTTGGGTACAGCCGGGACCAGCTGCTTCGAAAGCATCACCAAACCAGGGATTCAAGCTTCAGGAGGCTAATTTGCATATTCCAGGTGCCTTCTGGGAGAAGCGAAGTCTCCCTAAGCTAGAAGATCGTTGGGTACAGCCGGGACCAGCTGCTTCGAAAGCATCACCAAACCAGGGATTCAAGCTTCAGGAGGCTAATTTGCATATTCCAGGTGCCTTCTGGGAGAAGCGAAGTCTCCCTAAGCTAGAAGATCGTTGGGTACAGCCGGGACCAGCTGCTTCGAAAGCATCACCAAACCAGGGATTCAAGCTTCAGGAGGCTAATTTGCATATTCCAGGTGCCTTCTGGGAGAAGCGAAGTCTCCCTAAGCTAGAAGATCGTTGGGTACAGCCGGGACCAGCTGCTTCGAAAGCATCACCAAACCAGGGATTCAAGCTTCAGGAGGCTAATTTGCATATTCCAGGTGCCTTCTGGGAGAAGCGAAGTCTCCCTAAGCTAGAAGATCGTTGGGTACAGCCGGGACCAGCTGCTTCGAAAGCATCACCAAACCAGGGATTCAAGCTTCAGGAGGCTAATTTGCATATTCCAGGTGCCTTCTGGGAGAAGCGAAGTCTCCCTAAGCTAGAAGATCGTTGGGTACAGCCGGGACCAGCTGCTTCGAAAGCATCACCAAACCAGGGATTCAAGCTTCAGGAGGCTAATTTGCATATTCCAGGTGCCTTCTGGGAGAAGCGAAGTCTCCCTAAGCTAGAAGATCGTTGGGTACAGCCGGGACCAGCTGCTTCGAAAGCATCACCAAACCAGGGATTCAAGCTTCAGGAGGCTAATTTGCATATTCCAGGTGCCTTCTGGGAGAAGCGAAGTCTCCCTAAGCTAGAAGATCGTTGGGTACAGCCGGGACCAGCTGCTTCGAAAGCATCACCAAACCAGGGATTCAAGCTTCAGGAGGCTAATTTGCATATTCCAGGTGCCTTCTGGGAGAAGCGAAGTCTCCCTAAGCTAGAAGATCGTTGGGTACAGCCGGGACCAGCTGCTTCGAAAGCATCACCAAACCAGGGATTCAAGCTTCAGGAGGCTAATTTGCATATTCCAGGTGCCTTCTGGGAGAAGCGAAGTCTCCCTAAGCTAGAAGATCGTTGGGTACAGCCGGGACCAGCTGCTTCGAAAGCATCACCAAACCAGGGATTCAAGCTTCAGGAGGCTAATTTGCATATTCCAGGTGCCTTCTGGGAGAAGCGAAGTCTCCCTAAGCTAGAAGATCGTTGGGTACAGCCGGGACCAGCTGCTTCGAAAGCATCACCAAACCAGGGATTCAAGCTTCAGGAGGCTAATTTGCATATTCCAGGTGCCTTCTGGGAGAAGCGAAGTCTCCCTAAGCTAGAAGATCGTTGGGTACAGCCGGGACCAGCTGCTTCGAAAGCATCACCAAACCAGGGATTCAAGCTTCAGGAGGCTAATTTGCATATTCCAGGTGCCTTCTGGGAGAAGCGAAGTCTCCCTAAGCTAGAAGATCGTTGGGTACAGCCGGGACCAGCTGCTTCGAAAGCATCACCAAACCAGGGATTCAAGCTTCAGGAGGCTAATTTGCATATTCCAGGTGCCTTCTGGGAGAAGCGAAGTCTCCCTAAGCTAGAAGATCGTTGGGTACAGCCGGGACCAGCTGCTTCGAAAGCATCACCAAACCAGGGATTCAAGCTTCAGGAGGCTAATTTGCATATTCCAGGTGCCTTCTGGGAGAAGCGAAGTCTCCCTAAGCTAGAAGATCGTTGGGTACAGCCGGGACCAGCTGCTTCGAAAGCATCACCAAACCAGGGATTCAAGCTTCAGGAGGCTAATTTGCATATTCCAGGTGCCTTCTGGGAGAAGCGAAGTCTCCCTAAGCTAGAAGATCGTTGGGTACAGCCGGGACCAGCTGCTTCGAAAGCATCACCAAACCAGGGATTCAAGCTTCAGGAGGCTAATTTGCATATTCCAGGTGCCTTCTGGGAGAAGCGAAGTCTCCCTAAGCTAGAAGATCGTTGGGTACAGCCGGGACCAGCTGCTTCGAAAGCATCACCAAACCAGGGATTCAAGCTTCAGGAGGCTAATTTGCATATTCCAGGTGCCTTCTGGGAGAAGCGAAGTCTCCCTAAGCTAGAAGATCGTTGGGTACAGCCGGGACCAGCTGCTTCGAAAGCATCACCAAACCAGGGATTCAAGCTTCAGGAGGCTAATTTGCATATTCCAGGTGCCTTCTGGGAGAAGCGAAGTCTCCCTAAGCTAGAAGATCGTTGGGTACAGCCGGGACCAGCTGCTTCGAAAGCATCACCAAACCAGGGATTCAAGCTTCAGGAGGCTAATTTGCATATTCCAGGTGCCTTCTGGGAGAAGCGAAGTCTCCCTAAGCTAGAAGATCGTTGGGTACAGCCGGGACCAGCTGCTTCGAAAGCATCACCAAACCAGGGATTCAAGCTTCAGGAGGCTAATTTGCATATTCCAGGTGCCTTCTGGGAGAAGCGAAGTCTCCCTAAGCTAGAAGATCGTTGGGTACAGCCGGGACCAGCTGCTTCGAAAGCATCACCAAACCAGGGATTCAAGCTTCAGGAGGCTAATTTGCATATTCCAGGTGCCTTCTGGGAGAAGCGAAGTCTCCCTAAGCTAGAAGATCGTTGGGTACAGCCGGGACCAGCTGCTTCGAAAGCATCACCAAACCAGGGATTCAAGCTTCAGGAGGCTAATTTGCATATTCCAGGTGCCTTCTGGGAGAAGCGAAGTCTCCCTAAGCTAGAAGATCGTTGGGTACAGCCGGGACCAGCTGCTTCGAAAGCATCACCAAACCAGGGATTCAAGCTTCAGGAGGCTAATTTGCATATTCCAGGTGCCTTCTGGGAGAAGCGAAGTCTCCCTAAGCTAGAAGATCGTTGGGTACAGCCGGGACCAGCTGCTTCGAAAGCATCACCAAACCAGGGATTCAAGCTTCAGGAGGCTAATTTGCATATTCCAGGTGCCTTCTGGGAGAAGCGAAGTCTCCCTAAGCTAGAAGATCGTTGGGTACAGCCGGGACCAGCTGCTTCGAAAGCATCACCAAACCAGGGATTCAAGCTTCAGGAGGCTAATTTGCATATTCCAGGTGCCTTCTGGGAGAAGCGAAGTCTCCCTAAGCTAGAAGATCGTTGGGTACAGCCGGGACCAGCTGCTTCGAAAGCATCACCAAACCAGGGATTCAAGCTTCAGGAGGCTAATTTGCATATTCCAGGTGCCTTCTGGGAGAAGCGAAGTCTCCCTAAGCTAGAAGATCGTTGGGTACAGCCGGGACCAGCTGCTTCGAAAGCATCACCAAACCAGGGATTCAAGCTTCAGGAGGCTAATTTGCATATTCCAGGTGCCTTCTGGGAGAAGCGAAGTCTCCCTAAGCTAGAAGATCGTTGGGTACAGCCGGGACCAGCTGCTTCGAAAGCATCACCAAACCAGGGATTCAAGCTTCAGGAGGCTAATTTGCATATTCCAGGTGCCTTCTGGGAGAAGCGAAGTCTCCCTAAGCTAGAAGATCGTTGGGTACAGCCGGGACCAGCTGCTTCGAAAGCATCACCAAACCAGGGATTCAAGCTTCAGGAGGCTAATTTGCATATTCCAGGTGCCTTCTGGGAGAAGCGAAGTCTCCCTAAGCTAGAAGATCGTTGGGTACAGCCGGGACCAGCTGCTTCGAAAGCATCACCAAACCAGGGATTCAAGCTTCAGGAGGCTAATTTGCATATTCCAGGTGCCTTCTGGGAGAAGCGAAGTCTCCCTAAGCTAGAAGATCGTTGGGTACAGCCGGGACCAGCTGCTTCGAAAGCATCACCAAACCAGGGATTCAAGCTTCAGGAGGCTAATTTGCATATTCCAGGTGCCTTCTGGGAGAAGCGAAGTCTCCCTAAGCTAGAAGATCGTTGGGTACAGCCGGGACCAGCTGCTTCGAAAGCATCACCAAACCAGGGATTCAAGCTTCAGGAGGCTAATTTGCATATTCCAGGTGCCTTCTGGGAGAAGCGAAGTCTCCCTAAGCTAGAAGATCGTTGGGTACAGCCGGGACCAGCTGCTTCGAAAGCATCACCAAACCAGGGATTCAAGCTTCAGGAGGCTAATTTGCATATTCCAGGTGCCTTCTGGGAGAAGCGAAGTCTCCCTAAGCTAGAAGATCGTTGGGTACAGCCGGGACCAGCTGCTTCGAAAGCATCACCAAACCAGGGATTCAAGCTTCAGGAGGCTAATTTGCATATTCCAGGTGCCTTCTGGGAGAAGCGAAGTCTCCCTAAGCTAGAAGATCGTTGGGTACAGCCGGGACCAGCTGCTTCGAAAGCATCACCAAACCAGGGATTCAAGCTTCAGGAGGCTAATTTGCATATTCCAGGTGCCTTCTGGGAGAAGCGAAGTCTCCCTAAGCTAGAAGATCGTTGGGTACAGCCGGGACCAGCTGCTTCGAAAGCATCACCAAACCAGGGATTCAAGCTTCAGGAGGCTAATTTGCATATTCCAGGTGCCTTCTGGGAGAAGCGAAGTCTCCCTAAGCTAGAAGATCGTTGGGTACAGCCGGGACCAGCTGCTTCGAAAGCATCACCAAACCAGGGATTCAAGCTTCAGGAGGCTAATTTGCATATTCCAGGTGCCTTCTGGGAGAAGCGAAGTCTCCCTAAGCTAGAAGATCGTTGGGTACAGCCGGGACCAGCTGCTTCGAAAGCATCACCAAACCAGGGATTCAAGCTTCAGGAGGCTAATTTGCATATTCCAGGTGCCTTCTGGGAGAAGCGAAGTCTCCCTAAGCTAGAAGATCGTTGGGTACAGCCGGGACCAGCTGCTTCGAAAGCATCACCAAACCAGGGATTCAAGCTTCAGGAGGCTAATTTGCATATTCCAGGTGCCTTCTGGGAGAAGCGAAGTCTCCCTAAGCTAGAAGATCGTTGGGTACAGCCGGGACCAGCTGCTTCGAAAGCATCACCAAACCAGGGATTCAAGCTTCAGGAGGCTAATTTGCATATTCCAGGTGCCTTCTGGGAGAAGCGAAGTCTCCCTAAGCTAGAAGATCGTTGGGTACAGCCGGGACCAGCTGCTTCGAAAGCATCACCAAACCAGGGATTCAAGCTTCAGGAGGCTAATTTGCATATTCCAGGTGCCTTCTGGGAGAAGCGAAGTCTCCCTAAGCTAGAAGATCGTTGGGTACAGCCGGGACCAGCTGCTTCGAAAGCATCACCAAACCAGGGATTCAAGCTTCAGGAGGCTAATTTGCATATTCCAGGTGCCTTCTGGGAGAAGCGAAGTCTCCCTAAGCTAGAAGATCGTTGGGTACAGCCGGGACCAGCTGCTTCGAAAGCATCACCAAACCAGGGATTCAAGCTTCAGGAGGCTAATTTGCATATTCCAGGTGCCTTCTGGGAGAAGCGAAGTCTCCCTAAGCTAGAAGATCGTTGGGTACAGCCGGGACCAGCTGCTTCGAAAGCATCACCAAACCAGGGATTCAAGCTTCAGGAGGCTAATTTGCATATTCCAGGTGCCTTCTGGGAGAAGCGAAGTCTCCCTAAGCTAGAAGATCGTTGGGTACAGCCGGGACCAGCTGCTTCGAAAGCATCACCAAACCAGGGATTCAAGCTTCAGGAGGCTAATTTGCATATTCCAGGTGCCTTCTGGGAGAAGCGAAGTCTCCCTAAGCTAGAAGATCGTTGGGTACAGCCGGGACCAGCTGCTTCGAAAGCATCACCAAACCAGGGATTCAAGCTTCAGGAGGCTAATTTGCATATTCCAGGTGCCTTCTGGGAGAAGCGAAGTCTCCCTAAGCTAGAAGATCGTTGGGTACAGCCGGGACCAGCTGCTTCGAAAGCATCACCAAACCAGGGATTCAAGCTTCAGGAGGCTAATTTGCATATTCCAGGTGCCTTCTGGGAGAAGCGAAGTCTCCCTAAGCTAGAAGATCGTTGGGTACAGCCGGGACCAGCTGCTTCGAAAGCATCACCAAACCAGGGATTCAAGCTTCAGGAGGCTAATTTGCATATTCCAGGTGCCTTCTGGGAGAAGCGAAGTCTCCCTAAGCTAGAAGATCGTTGGGTACAGCCGGGACCAGCTGCTTCGAAAGCATCACCAAACCAGGGATTCAAGCTTCAGGAGGCTAATTTGCATATTCCAGGTGCCTTCTGGGAGAAGCGAAGTCTCCCTAAGCTAGAAGATCGTTGGGTACAGCCGGGACCAGCTGCTTCGAAAGCATCACCAAACCAGGGATTCAAGCTTCAGGAGGCTAATTTGCATATTCCAGGTGCCTTCTGGGAGAAGCGAAGTCTCCCTAAGCTAGAAGATCGTTGGGTACAGCCGGGACCAGCTGCTTCGAAAGCATCACCAAACCAGGGATTCAAGCTTCAGGAGGCTAATTTGCATATTCCAGGTGCCTTCTGGGAGAAGCGAAGTCTCCCTAAGCTAGAAGATCGTTGGGTACAGCCGGGACCAGCTGCTTCGAAAGCATCACCAAACCGCGCGCCTTACGGCGCGCGAATTTTTGCCTGTAGGACATTATTGCAAGAGAGCTTGGCTGAGTAGATTACACAAGAAGGAAAACACACAGCAAGTCAGCAGGATCTAGGAGCAACATGGCAGATGTGACAACCTACATGGTGAGCTGCAGCATGTGCTACATGTTCACAGATCGACCAGAAGAAGAATCCAATTTCACCTTTGCGTCTGGAGGAGAGAAGGTTTTTCCACCAACATAGAAGAGGATTCTTTACTGTTAGGGCAGTGAGAATCTGGAATTGCTTGCCTGAGGAGGTGGTGATGGCGAACTCAGTCGAGGGGTTCAAGAGAGGCCTGGATGTCTTCCTGGAGCAGAACAATATTGTATCATACAATTATTAGGTTCTGTAGAAGGACGTAGATCTGGGTATTTATTATGATGGAATATAGGCTGAACTGGATGGACAAATGTCTTTTTTCGGCCTTACTAACTATGTTACTATGTTACTATGTTACCTGTCAGAAGTGTAGACTAGTGGCCCTTTTAGAAGAAAAGGTGCGGGGTCTGGAAGAAAGAATAGCAACTTTGAAACTCATCAAAGAGAATGAAGACTTTCTAGACAGAACAGAAGCATCTCTACTGGTCACAGAAGGTGCAAAAAGTGTCAGAGAACCTCCAAAAGCAGATGAGTGGAAGCATGTGACCAAAAGAAGCAAGAAGACCATGGAGAAATCACCAACCACACAACTGAAGAACCGATATCAAATCTTTGTAGAGGATGAAGATGGCACACCTAAGAATGAAGCAATACCAGCAAGCAAAAAAGAAAAGGGCACACAGCAACAAGTGACAGCAAAAAGTACAGCCAAGAAGCAACGAAGAGTGGTGGTGGTGGGAGACTCACTACTGAGAGGCACCGAAGCAGCCATCTGCAGACCGGACATAACTGCAAGAGAAGTATGCTGCCTTCCAGGTGCGATGATCAAGGATGTGACCGATAGGATACCAAAGCTCTTCAGCTCCAAGGACGTCCACCCATTTCTTCTGATACATGTTGGCACCAATGACACGGCAAGGAAGGACCTACCGACAATCTGCAAGGACTTTGAAGAGTTGGGGAAGAAAGTAAAGGAACTGGATGCACAGGTAGGTTTTTCTTCTATCCTTCCAGTAGACGGGCATGGCACCAGGAGATGGAACAGGATCCTTGATGCAAACAACTGGCTAAGACGATGGTGCAGACAACAAGGATTTGGATTCCTGGACCACGGTGTGAATTACTGGTATGATGGACTCCTCGCCAGAGACGGACTACACCTCAACAAACCTGGGAAACACACATTCGCCAGAAGACTCGCTACACTCATCAGGAGGGCGTTAAACTAGAAGAAGAGGGGACGGGAAGAAAAACATTAGACTCGAACAAAGACGACCCAGGAAAACATACTCAGAAGGGAGGTAAGAACATTTCTAAAACAATCCACAGTGAGGAGATTGGAACAAAACAAAATCCTCTAAACTGCATGCTCGCAAACGCCAGAAGCCTGACAAACAAGATGGAAGAACTAGAAGCAGAAATATCTACAGGTAACTTTGACATAGTGGGAATAACCGAGACATGGTTAGATGAAAGCTATGACTGGGCAGTTAACTTACAGGGTTACAGTCTGTTTAGAAAGGATCGTAAAAATCGGAGAGGAGGAGGGGTTTGTCTCTATGTAAAGTCTTGTCTAAAGTCCACTTTAAGGGAGGATATTAGCGAAGGGAATGAGGATGTCGAGTCCATATGGGTTGAAATTCATGGAGGGAAAAATGGTAACAAAATTCTCATTGGGGTCTGTTACAAACCCCCAAATATAACAGAAAGCATGGAAAGTCTACTTCTAAAGCAGATAGATGAAGCTGCAACCCATAATGAGGTCCTGGTTATGGGGGACTTTAACTACCCGGATATTAACTGGGAAACAGAAACCTGTGAAACCCATAAAGGCAACAGGTTTCTGCTAATAACCAAGAAAAATTATCTTTCACAATTGGTGCAGAATCCAACCAGAGGAGCAGCACTTTTAGACCTAATACTATCTAATAGACCTGACAGAATAACAAATCTGCAGGTGGTTGGGCATTTAGGAAATAGCGACCACAATATTGTGCAGTTTCACCTGTCTTTCACTAGGGGGACTTGTCAGGGAGTCACAAAAACATTGAACTTTAGGAAGGCAAAGTTTGAACAGCTTAGAGATGCCCTTAATCTGGTAGACTGGGACAATATCCTCAGAAATGAGAATACAGATAATAAATGGGAAATGTTTAAGAACATCCTAAATAGGCAGTGTAAGCGGTTTATACCTTGTGGGAATAAAAGGACTAGAAATAGGAAAAACCCAATGTGGCTAAACAAAGAAGTAAGACAGGCAATTAACAGTAAAAAGAAAGCATTTGCACTACTAAAGCAGGATGGCACCATTGAAGCTCTAAAAAACTATAGGGAAAAAAATACTTTATCTAAAAAACTAATTAAAGCTGCCAAAAAGGAAACAGAGAAGCACATTGCTAAGGAGAGTAAAACTAATCCCAAACTGTTCTTCAACTATATCAATAGTAAAAGAATAAAAACTGAAAATGTAGGCCCCTTAAAAAATAGTGAGGAAAGAATGGTTGTAGATGACGAGGAAAAAGCTAACATATTAAACACCTTCTTCTCCACGGTATTCACGGTGGAAAATGAAATGCTAGGTGAAATCCCAAGAAACAATGAAAACCCTATATTAAGGGTCACCAATCTAAGGGTACCGTCACACAGTGCAATTTTGATCGCTACGACGGTACGATCCGTGACGCTCCAGCGTCGTAACAATATCGCTCCAGCGTCGTAGACTGCTGTCACACTTTGCAATCTACGACGCTGGAGCGATAATTTCATGACGTATGTGCGATGTAGAAGCCGTTGGTTACTATGCGCACATCGTATACGATATATGTTACACCATGCAATCATGCCGCTACAGCGGGACACTAGACGACGAAAGAAAGTTTCAAACGATCTGCTACGACGTACGATTCTCAGCGGGGTCCCTGATCGCAGGAACGTGTCAGACATTGCGATCTCGTAACTATATCGCTCGAACGTCACGAATCGTGCCGTCGTAGCGATCAAAATTGCACTGTGTGACGGTACCCTAACCCAAGAAGAGGTGCGAAACCGGCTAAATAAGATTAAAATAGATAAATCTCCGGGTCCGGATGGCATACACCCACGAGTACTAAGAGAACTAAGTAATGTAATAGATAAACCATTATTTCTTATTTTTAGTGACTCTATAGCGACAGGGTCTGTTCCGCAGGACTGGCGCATAGCAAATGTGGTGCCAATATTCAAAAAGGGCTCTAAAAGTGAACCTGGAAATTATAGGCCAGTAAGTCTAACCTCTATTGTTGGTAAAATATTTGAAGGGTTTCTGAGGGATGTTATTCTGGATTATCTCAATGAGAATAACTGTTTAACTCCATATCAGCATGGGTTTATGAGAAATCGCTCCTGTCAAACCAATCTAATCAGTTTTTATGAAGAGGTAAGCTATAGACTGGACCACGGTGAGTCATTGGACGTGGTATATCTCGATTTTTCCAAAGCGTTTGATACCGTGCCGCACAAGAGGTTGGTACACAAAATGAGAATGCTTGGTCTGGGGGAAAATGTGTGTAAATGGGTTAGTAACTGGCTTAGTGATAGAAAGCAGAGGGTGGTTATAAATGGTATAGTCTCTAACTGGGTCGCTGTGACCAGTGGGGTACCGCAGGGGTCAGTATTGGGACCTGTTCTCTTCAACATATTCATTAATGATCTGGTAGAAGGTTTACACAGTAAAATATCGATATTTGCAGATGATACAAAACTATGTAAAGCAGTTAATACAAGAGAAGATAGTATTCTGCTACAGATGGATCTGGATAAGTTGGAAACTTGGGCTGAAAGGTGGCAGATGAGGTTTAACAATGATAAATGTAAGGTTATACACATGGGAAGAGGGAATCAATATCACCATTACACACTGAACGGGAAACCACTCGGTAAATCTGACAGGGAGAAGGACTTGGGGATCCTAGTTAATGATAAACTTACCTGGAGCAGCCAGTGCCAGGCAGCAGCTGCCAAGGCAAACAGGATCATGGGGTGCATTAAAAGAGGTCTGGATACACATGATGAGAGCATTATACTGCCTCTGTACAAATCCCTAGTTAGACCGCACATGGAGTACTGTGTCCAGTTTTGGGCACCGGTGCTCAGGAAGGATATAATGGAACTAGAGAGAGTACAAAGGAGGGCAACAAAATTAATAAAGGGGATGGGAGAACTACAATACCCAGATAGATTAGCGAAATTAGGATTATTTAGTCTAGAAAAAAGACGACTGAGGGGCGATCTAATAACCATGTATAGGTATATAAGGGGACAATACAAATATCTCGCTGAGGATCTGTTTATACCAAGGAAGGTGACGGGCACAAGGGGGCATTCTTTGCGTCTGGAGGAGAGAAGGTTTTTCCACCAACATAGAAGAGGATTCTTTACTGTTAGGGCAGTGAGAATCTGGAATTGCTTGCCTGAGGAGGTGGTGATGGCGAACTCAGTCGAGGGGTTCAAGAGAGGCCTGGATGTCTTCCTGGAGCAGAACAATATTGTATCATACAATTATTAGGTTCTGTAGAAGGACGTAGATCTGGGTATTTATTATGATGGAATATAGGCTGAACTGGATGGACAAATGTCTTTTTTCGGCCTTACTAACTATGTTACTATGTTACTATGTTACTATGATTGTGGCAGAGGTGCCAGGTATGCAGGATTTATTGCAGGGTATGTCGCAAATTTTGCGTAGATTGGAGGGAGGGTCGGCAACTGGGGTTGCCGCATCGCCGGTTGAGGCGTGGTTGTCTGGGCGGGGGGTGGAACCCCCGTCGGGGAGTGGGTTGGTAAGCCCTGGTCGGGTATTGGAGGTTGCATCATCAGGTGTATCGGTTTCGGTTCAGACAGAGAAGGAAAAAGGCGATACGGTCAAATTAGATGACAGAGCGAAAGGGGAAGTTTATGTGTCTTTGAAGGGCCGTTGGGAGCGCATTTAAAAAAGGAGGTGAAGGAAAAGATTTGGAGAGACGAGTACGTGGAAATTTTTTCCCTGCTCCCGTTGGAGAAGTTTAACTTGGATAAAAGGAAAAAAGACGATAGCAAAAAGGAGGAGGAAGAAAAGCGGAGGTGGCGGCTAATTCCGCAGACATTTGTGAATTGGTTGCAGGCATTTGCGATATTGGCGAGTGTAGTGGGGGAGAAGGCGCCCGAGAATTGCTCGGGTTTATTTTGCTATTTAGATTCGATTGGGGAGGCTCATCGTACTTATGGCGGTCAGACGTGGCTGCGGTATGATGAGCAGTTCAGGCAGCGAAAGGCGGTAAGGCCGGAAATTAGGTGGGACCAGAAGGATATAGGCCTTTGGCTGAAGGTTATGGCCCCAGCTAGACATGGGCAGTCCTTTCATGGGTCCGGGGGTGGTGGCAGCCAGCAGGCGGGACACGGAAGCAGTAGTCAGGGTACACAGGGAGCAAAGGAGAAGTCTGGAACCTGCTGGCAGTTTAATGACGGTCAGTGTAAATACGGTAGCACCTGTAAATTTAAGCATGTGTGTTCCCACTGTAATGGAAGTTCACACGGGGCTTCAAAGTGTTTCAGGAAAGAAAAAGGAAAGCCAGCTTTGGGTGCCGGTCAAGGGGGAGAGCCCGGTGAGGCTTCACGAGATGGCCCCCTTTCTAAATAGGTACCCCGATCAGGTGAAGGCAGGTATTATTTTTAATGGTTTTGCGGATGGTTTTAGGATTCCTCCCCCGAGTCACAAGGTTCCTTTTTCAGTTAAGAATTTGCGGTCAGCAATGTTGCATGCCGAGGTTGTTGATGTTAAACTCAAGAAAGAAGTGGAGTTGGGAAGGATGTCAGGGCCGTTTTTGCACCCGCCGACGGAGGGTATGGTGGTTTCCCCTTTGGGAGTGGTGCCTAAAAAAGAGCCGAATAAATTTCGGTTGATTCAACATTTGTCGTATCCAAAGGGTCGGTCGGTAAATGATGGCATCGCCCAAGAGCTGTGCTCGGTTGAGTATACATCATTCGATGCAGCGGTGCAGTGGGTGAGAAGGCATGGCCCTGGGGCGCTGTTGGCAAAAACGGATATTGAATCGGCCTTCCGTTTGCTTCTGGTGCACCCGGACAGCGTTCCGTTGTTAGGTTGTTTTTGGAATGGGGGTTTCTATTTGGATAGATGTTTGCCAATGGGCTGCGCCATTTCTTGTTCATTGTTTGAGACGTTTAGTACTTTCCTGGAGTGGGTGGTTAGGGACGTTTCGGGAGTTCAGTCGGTTATCCATTATTTGGATGATTTTTTGTTTATTGGGCCGCCTGATTCCGCAGTTTGCCGTAATACGTTAACGGCTATGTTTTGGGTCGCGGAGCGTTTTGGAGTTCCATTAGCGGCGGATAAGACGGAAGGTCCCAGTACAGTGTTGAGTTTTTTGGGAATTTTAATTGACTCCGAGAAAATGGAGTGTCGGTTGCCGGAGGATAAGTTGGCCATGCTGCAGCAGGAGGTTGAAAGAGCTAGAAGGAAGCGGAAGCTGACTTTGAAAGAGTTGCAGTCTCATTTGGGTAGATTGAATTTTGCATGTCGGATCATACCCATGGGCAGGATATTTTGTCGCAGGTTGTCGCGACGGCAGGCGTGAAGGAGCCGCACCATTTTATTCGCCTGAGCAAGGAACACAAAGATGACTTGCTAGTGTGGCAACGTTTCTTGTGCAACTACAACGGGCGGTCGTTGATTCAGCGGGAGGTCTTAACAAACTTTGATTGCGAGATATATACGGATGCAGCCGGTTCGGCTGGTTACGGGGCCTATTGCGGTGGTCGTTGGTGTGCCGGACGGTGGCCGGGCCAGTGGAGAGAGTTGGGCCTTACAAAAAACCTGGTCTTGTTGGAATTGTTCCCTATCGTGGTGGCGGTTTCCATTTGGGGGGAAATGTTTGCTAACAGGAGGATTCGTTTTCATTGCGACAACATGAGCGTCGTGTCGGTGATGAACAGTTTGTCGGCCTCATCTCCCCCGGTGATTAAGTTGGTGAGGGAGTTGGTTTTCCGGTGCTTGGAGCTGAACGCTTGTATTTTGGCGGTGCATGTGCCGGGTGTGCAGAACTCAATAGCAGATGCATTGTTAAGTTTCCAGTGGGACCGTTTTCGGGAATTGGCGCCGGACACGGAGATCTCGGGAGAGGAATGCCCTTTGCATCTTTGGAGCGTGATTATGTACGAGCGGGCCGGTTGATTCGGGAGTCTGTTACGAGCCAAACCTGGGCATCATACGAAGCATCTTGGCGGGTATGGCAAAGTTGGGTGTCGGTGTGGGGCCAATTGGTGTCTGACGAAGATAGGATGTTGGCAGTGTTATTCTTGATCGGGAAGGCGGCCGAAGAAGGTTGGTCGATTTCGAAGGTAAATAAATTTGTTGCTGGATTGGCTTTTGGTTTTAAGTTGCAGGGGTTGGTGGACGCGACGAAACATTTTTTGGTCAGACAGGCACTTAGGGGATTTAGGAGAGGTAATCAGACGATTGACCGTCGCCACCCCATTTCGTTTAGCCTTTTAGAACGGTTGGGTGGAGTCTTGGAGATTATTTGTGGTTCGAGTTTTGAGTTGGCGTTGTTTCGTCTCGCTTTTTCATTAGCATTTTTTGGGGCTATGCGCGTTGGGGAGCTGGTGTCGACGTCCAAAGTTAGAGCAGGGGGTTTGTTGGCGGAGGATGTGGAAGTTTGGACGGGGGGTATCGTTTTTTGGATTCGGCGTTCAAAGACTGACCAAATTGGGAGAGGAAAACGTGTGGTGCTGGGGAGGGTTAACGGGTCGCTGATGTGCCCTAGAGGTTGTCTGGAAGCATACTGGCAGTTATGGTCAGGCAGATCCGGCCCTTTGTTGTGTCACGCAGAGGGGTCCTTTTTGTCACGCTTTCAGTTCATTGCGGTGTTAAGGAGGGGCTTGCGAGAGTTGGGCCTTTCTCCGGATTTGTTTGGGTCGCATTCATTTCGTATCGGGGCGGCATCAGAAGCTGATAGTTTGGGTTTGGGCGCGGAGGACATTTGTAGAATTGGCAGGTGGACTTCGAATCGTTACTTAAGTTACGTCCGTCATTAATTTAGTAGTGTGGTTATGATTTTGTATTTGACCCCAGTGTTTTTTTTCTTCATGCATCTTGTTGCAGGTGTGTCCCCTTACTTAGCCTGGATCTTCGGACATTCGTTCGTTCATTGGGGGGCGCTGCGGGCCGAGGTCAGGCCGGACGGTAGGCAACTGGGGTTTAGTAGGCGTCAGGTTGTCATTCGGTGGTTGGGATATAGGGGGATGGTGTGGAACAGGGCCCTTCCTGAATTTTCTAAGGCGGTTCGTTTAGATAGACAACCTGACATTTTAATTGTGCATTTGGGGGGGAACGACTTGGGTGTGCGACCTGTCAGGGAGTTGATTAGGGACATACGGTTCGATTTGTTGAGGTTGCAAGTATCATTTCCTGGGGTGTTGATTGTGTGGTCAGATATTGTGCCTAGGAAACGGTGGAGGGGGGCTAGATCTTTGAAAGGTATTAATAGGGCTAGGGTCAAGTTGAATAGGGCAATAGCGGGTTTTGTTTCCAGAAACGGGGGGATTAGCGTTAGACATTTTGAATTGGAGTCAGGGCTTGGTAACTACTGGATGGAGGACGGAGTTCATTTAAACGCGATTGGAATTGATTTGTGGACTTTGTCATTGCAAGAAGGAGTTGAACGGGCGTTGGTGGCGTTGGGGCACTCACGAGCCTGAGGTGGTCAGGGCTGTTCGTGTGTGGTGGGGGGGTGGGGGTTCTTGGAGTTGACGCTGATTGGTTGGGGGAAGGAATTGGAGCATAATTACAGGCAATTTAAAATGTGGTGGGGTTGGATCTGGCATTTTGGTATGGGCTCTGGACGGGGTTTTTACCCTGGGAGCTGTTGGTGGTTTTTCTCTTCCTGGAACGGGATGTACGGTGCCCTCGAGCTGGTTTTCACGGCTGAGGGTAATATGGTGGTCGATCTTCTTTTGTGGGGTTTTGCCAGATCTTTTTAGCTCCAAGAACCCTCCCCTCGAATTTATACTGTTGTATTTATGTTCATGTTAATTTTGTTAATAAAAGTTGGCCGCTGTGGCCAAAATATCCAAAAGAATAATTAGTCATGCTTTTATTTAAGGTAAGGGTTGGGTCGGTGGGCAGGTTTTGGCGGTTAGGTTACATACGTAAGAAAAGACCGTACTCGGCATACGCGGTCAAGATGGGGGCTGGAACAAAGCGTAGCTCGGTGAAGGCCCCCCATGACTGCTTTGAGCCGGGCGGTCTTTTAAATAATGCTGTGGCTAGGGATAGGAGGATGGCAAGGGGGGGAGGAGTTAGGAAAGGGGGAGGTAGGAGGGAGAGTGCGGGAAAACCGCCATTCCCTACCTTATTGCAGGACGAAGAAGAAACACCCACCCACCCTCCCTTGTTGGCTTGTACTTAGGGGTTTTTTAATGAAGGGGGGGAATTGTTGTGAAGAGTTTATATATCGATATGGTGAGGGAAGTTATATATATATATATATATATAAAAAATAAAAAAAATAAAAAAATAAAAAAAAATTTTTGGGGGGGGTTTGGGATTACACTTTGTATGCGGGTGTTTGGTTCATTATTTACATTTTATTCGTTTATTGTCACAGTGGCTGTGGGGGGGTGGGGGTTCTTGGAGTTGACGCTGATTGGTTGGGGGAAGGAATTGGAGCATAATTACAGGCAATTTAAAATGTGGTGGGGTTGGATCTGGCATTTTGGTATGGGCTCTGGACGGCGTTTTTACCCTGGGAGCTGTTGGTGGTTTTTCTCTTCCCGGAATGGGATGTACGGTGCCCTCGAGCTGGTTTTCACGGCTGAGGGTAATATGGTGGTCGATCTTCTTTTGTGGGGTTTTGCCAGATCTTTTTAGCTCCAAGAACCCTCCCCTCGAATTTATACTGTTGTATTTATGTTTATGTTAATTTTGTTAATAAAAGTTGGCCGCTGTGGCCAAAATATCCAAAAGAATAATTAGTCATGTTTTTATTTAAGGTAAGGGTTGGGTCGGTGGGCAGGTTTTGGCGGTTAGGTTACATACGTAAGAAAAGACCGTACTCGGCATACGCGGTCAAGTGTCCACAAGTGTCCCAGAGATCCACAGTAGGAGATGGCTGGATTACTAAGTCCAATACTTCCAGGAGCAGGTCACAGGCTGACTGCAGACACGATTCAGAAGCACTGATTTAACAGCTGAGGCTGCTTAAAAAGGCAAGAGGCAGAGAACAGGGCGGAAACATAGAAGCTAGAAACTCCATACTGACTCAGGGCAAAGTAGCTGCATCAACACAAAGCAAAATGGCCGACGGAAAAAACAGGTTACAATAACAGAAAATCACAGCACATATACAGTAGCAAATAGAGTAGAGCAGCGTCGGACTGGAGCACCTTGGGCCCACCAGAGAAAATCATTCTTGGGGCCCACTATGTAGCTACATAGAAATAGATACAAGACCACCAATTGTGCGGTAAAAAGCGCTAATATCAGGGTATAATATAAGGTAGTTCACGTCTTAATAATGTAGCAAGGGTTGGGGTAGCCCCCTCACAGAATATAATGTAGCCCCCTCATAAAATATAATGCAGTCCCCTCTCATAGAATATAATGCAGCACCCCACAAAATATAATGCAACCCTCTCAGGTATGACGCAGTCCCCACCATAGAATATAATGTAGCACCCCATAGGGTATAATGCAGCCCCCCCATATAGTATAATGCCACCCACCACAGAATATAATGTAGTCCCGAGAGAATGCAGTTCCACCACAGAATATAATGCAGCCCCCCCATAGAGTATACTGTAGCCCCCTCATATAGTATGATGTAGCCCCCATAATATTATGTAGTACCTTGAGTATAATGCAGTCCCCCCACAGAATATAATGTAGCCCCCCAGGGCCGTATTTAGAGTTTCTGCTGCCCTAGGCACTTTTAGTGTTGCCTCCCCCTTTGGTGAGTATGACACTATCGGCAGTGACTTTGGCAAGAATCGCTGATGTGAAAGTCGCCTTTTGCAGCAGATCCTACAGTTTTTCTGCATCTGCCGCGTAACGGATTACTTACGGCAACACTGCGTTCGGCCTCATTCATTCCCTATGGGATTTGCGGCACTTGCCGTGATCTGGCAAATGTGGTACCATACCTCCCAACTTTTGAAGAAGGGAAGGAGGTACAACGTTTGCGGCGCGCGTAGTGCGCCGCGGCAAATTTTAGGCCACGCCTCTGACCAGACCCATTTCACAACTAGTCACACCCATATCCACGTCCCAACCGCAGCCGTTTAGCACTGCTGATCACACTGTTTGCTTATAATTATTGTATATAAAACAAAAATATGGCCACACAGTGCTCCATACTGTATAATGGCCACACATGATGCTCAATACTGTATAACGGCCACCACACATGATGCTCCATCCTGTATAACGGCCACACATGATGCTCCATCCTGTATAACGGCCACACATGATGCTCCATCCTGTATAACGGCCACACATGATGCTCAATACTGTATAATAGTCACATGATGCTCCATACTGTATAATGGCCACACATGATGCTGCATACTGTATAATGGCCACACACAGTTCTTCATACTGTATAATGGCCACACATGATGCTCCATAGTGTATAATGGCCACACATTGCTCCATACTGTATAATGGCCAGACAGTGCTCCATACTGTATAATGATCCCACATAATGCTCAATACTGTATAATGGCCACAAATGATGCTCCATACTGTATAACGGCCACACATGATGCTCCATACTGTATTATGTCCATTGGCCACACATGATGCTCCATACTGTATAACGGCCACACATGATGCTGAATACTGTATAATGACCCCCCCTCCTGTATGCATGGCTCATCTCCCTCCTATCCCATATACATAGCTCATATTACCCCCCCCCCCCCATGTATGCATGGCTTATATTCCCCCTGCATGGCTCATATTCCCCCCTGCATGGCTTATATTCCCCCCTGTATGGCTTATATTCCCCCCTGTATGGCTCATATTCCCCCCCGTATGCATGGCTTATATTCCCCCCTGTATGGCTCATATTCCCCCCGTATGCATGGCTCATATTCCCCCCTGTATGCATGGCTCATTCCCCCCTGTATGGCTTATATTCCCCCCTGTATGGCTCATATTCCCCCCGTATGCATGGCTTATATTCCCCCCTGTATGGCTCATATTCCCCCCCGTATGCATGGCTTATATTCCCCCCTGTATGGCTCATATTCCCCCCGTATGCATGGCTCATATTCCCCCCTGTATGCATGGCTCATTCCCCCCTGTATGGCTTATATTCCCCCCTGTATGGCTCATATTCCCCCCGTATGCATGGCTTATATTCCCCCCTGCATGGCTTATATTCCCCCCTGCATGGCTTATATTCCCCCCTGCATGGCTTATATTCCCCCCTGTATGGCTTATATTCCCCCCTGTATGGCTCATATTTCCCCCTGCATGGCTTATATTCCCCCCTGCATGGCGGCTTATCTCTCTGCACCAGCACCCGCTCGGCGCGCCGGCTTATGTCCTCCTTCATCCCCTCCGTCCCCCCCCCGTCCCTCATACTCACCTGTTCCACTGCACGGCCGTGCCGACATCCCTCGCGCTCTGTCCCGACTCCAGGCGGCGGCGCCGGCGCAGCAGCTTCTTCCTGCTTGAGCGGTCATGTGACACCGTTCATTAAGATCATGAATATGCGCATATTCATGATCTTAATGAGCGGTGTCAAGTGACCGCTCGTTCAGGACGAGCTGCAGTGCAGACGCCGAGACCATCGCTGGAACAGGGTGAGTATTCAAGGCGGGCAGTGGGGGGGGGGCCCTGGAGCGGGGGGTGGGGGGGCCCTTGAGCGGGGAGGGGGGCCCTGGAGCAGTGGGGGCCCTGCCAGTAGGTGTCAGTGCCAGGGCCCACCGGAGGATCTGTCTGAATGGCCAGACAGGGCTCCATACTGTATAATGATCCCACATAATGCTCAATACTGTATAATGGCCACAAATGATGCTCCATACTGTATAACGGCCACACATGATGCTCCATACTGTATTATGTCCATTGGCCACACATGATGCTCCATACTGTATAACGGCCACACATGATGCTGAATACTGTATAATGACCCCCCTCCTGTATGCATGGCTCATCTCCCTCCTATCCCATATACATAGCGCATATTACCCCCCCCCCTGTATGCATGGCTTATATTCCCCCTGCATGGCTCATATTCCCCCCTGCATGGCTTATTTCCCCCCTGTATGGCTTATATTCCCCCCTGTATGGCTTATATTCCCCCCTGTATGGCTCATATTCCCCCCCCGTATGCATGGCTTATATTCCCCCCTGTATGGCTCATATTCCCCCCGTATGCATGGCTCATATTCCCCCCTGTATGCATGGCTCATTCCCCCCTGTATGGCTTATATTCCCCCCTGTATGGCTCATATTCCCCCCGTATGCATGGCTTATATTCCCCCCTGTATAGCTCATATTCCCCCCCGTATGCATGGCTTATATTCCCCCCTGTATGGCTCATATTCCCCCCGTATGCATGGCTCATATTCCCCCCTGTATGCATGGCTCATTCCCCCCTGTATGGCTTATATTCCCCCCTGTATGGCTCATATCCCCCCCGTATGCATGGCTTATATTCCCCCCTGCATGGCTTATATTCCCCCCTGCATGGCTTATATTCCCCCCTGTATGGCTTTTATATTCCCCCCTGTATGGCTCATATTTCCCCCTGCATGGCTTATATTTCCCCCTGCATGGCGGCTTATCTCTCTGCACCAGCACCCGCTCCTGCTCGGCGCGCCGGCTTATGTCCTCCTTCATCCCCTCCGTCCCCCCCCCCGTCCCTCATACTCACCTGTTCCACTGCACGGCCGTGCCGACATCCCTCGCGCTCTGTCCCGACTCCAGGCGGCGGCGCCGGCGCAGCAGCTTCTTCCTGCTTGAGCGGTCATGTGACACCGTTCATTAAGATCATGAATATGCGCATATTCATGATCTTAATGAGCGGTGTCACGTGACCGCTCGTTCAGGAAGAGCTGCAGTGCAGACGCCGAGACCATCGCTGGAACAGGGTGAGTATTCAAGGCGGGCGGCGGGGGGGGGGCCCTGGAATGGGGGGGTGGGCCCTGGAGCGGGGGGGTGGGCCCTGGAGCAGTGGGGGCCCTGCCAGTAGGTGTCAGTGCCAGGGCCCACCGGAGGATCCTCCGGTTCCCCGGTGGGCCAGTCCGAGCCTGCTCCTATCCCATATACATAGCTCATATTACCCCCCCCCTGTATGCATGGCTTATATTCCCCCTACATGGCTCATATTCCCCCCTGCATGGCTTATATTCCCCCCTGTATGGCTTATATTCCCCCCTGTATGGCTTATATTCCCCCCTGTATGGCTCATATTCCCCCCCGTATGCATGGCTTATATTCCCCCCTGTATGGCTCATATTCCCCCCGTATGCATGGCTCATATTCCCCCCTGTATGCATGGCTCATTCCCCCCTGTATGGCTTATATTCCCCCCTGTATGGCTCATATTCCCCCCGTATGCATGGCTTATATTCCCCCCTGTATGGCTCATATTCCCCCCCGTATGCATGGCTTATATTCCCCCCTGTATGGCTCATATTCCCCCCGTATGCATGGCTCATATTCCCCCCTGTATGCATAGCTCATTCCCCCCTGTATGGCTCATATTCCCCCCATATGCATGGCTTATATTCCCCCCCTGTATGGCTTATATTCCCCCCTGTATGGCTCATATTTCCCCCTGCATGGCTTATATTCCCCCCTGCATGGCGGCTTATCTCTCTGCACCAGCACCCGCTCCTGCTCGGCGCGCCGGCTTATGTCCTCCTTCATCCCCTCCGTCCCCCCCGTCCCTCATACTCACCTGTTCCACTGCACGGCCGTGCCGACATCCCTCGCGCTCTGTCCCGACTCCAGGCGGCGGCGCCGGCGCAGCAGCTTCTTCCTGCTTGAGCGGTCATGTGACACCGTTCATTAAGATCATGAATATGCACATATTCATGATCTTAATGAGCGGTGTCACGTGACCGCTCGTTCAGGATGAGCTGCAGTGCAGACGCCGAGACCATCGCTGGAACAGGGTGAGTATTCAAGGCGGGCGGCGGGGGGGGGGGGGCCCTGGAGTGGGGTGGTGGGCCCTGGAGCGGGGAGGGGGCCCTGGAGCAGTGGGGGCCCTGCCAGTAGGTGTTAGTGCCAGGGCCCACCGGAGGATCCTCCGGTTCCCCGGTGGGCCAGTCCGAGCCTGGAGTAGAGCGACTTTTACTTTCTTAGGATCGAGTCATATTAGACATGCTTTGGCACGATAGAGTGCAACCTTTTTTGTATGTTGTGTATGGAGGTAGCTGCTCCTGGTATGCACCTATTCACATTAGTTTGGATGTGCCAGTCATTTTTCTATCATTTCTATGTTAGCTTACTGACTGAGCACTCCTCCCGTCACCATGTGGTTTTTAACTACATCTAATCACACTTGGTTCCGGCCAACCCATATGTAGGCTTTACTGATAGAGGTGTCCACATTCACCCAGGCATACAGACATTGGCCTTCGGTAAGAAACCACCGGAGACTAGACGGAGGTGGACATGACTTGGGGATGGGTGGACTGAGAACTCCTGCAGCCTTTGTTTGTATTGCAGTGTAGATTTTAAACAAGAGTGATGTTGCTTTAAGAGGAAGGAGTTTAGATGTTTGTGCCTGGTGTATTACTGTGAGGAGGGTGGGGCTTATATAGGGGAGGCAACTCTGGCTCTCCCTCTTTCTCTCACACGATGGACAGGAGGAAACATGTCTGCAGTCTCAGGGAGTATAATACTGGGGTTATCACCTCACATTATAGCTGATAGGAGTACATTCACTTCACACATCATATATTAGTGTAGTATCAGCTCCTACATCATATATGGGATCAATTTTTCCTCAGAAATTCATGTAGCCGCCATGTTCCCTCATGTGTACCTCCCTGCAGACATGGCTGATATACTATCCACATTCATCATGTATTAGTGTAGTCTCAGCTCTTACATCTTATTTGGGAGTAATATTACCTCAGAGATTCATGTAGCTGCCATGTTCCCTCATGGGTCTGTTACAAGTTGCCTCACACACTGCAGAGATAGCTCCTGTGTGACCTCCTTACAGACAAGGCTGTTGTGTCTTATTTCTGCTGTATTGTGCAGAGTCTTCATGAGTTTTGTGTATCTGTGTGATGGGTCAGAGCATTGACACATACAGTGTCTGCTATTGGTAGCATGGAGCTGGGCAGTTGCAGGGACTAGTCACTGGTGAGAGGGAGCAGTAAAGGGATGGTATATATATATACCTTATATATATATGAGGGTAAGAGGCTGCACTTCTTTTCTGTGCATTGCATGCTGCTGTCTGCTGATTCCCCCCTTCCCATTTATGGAGTCTGGTGACCTGCATGTGACCTCATCTCTGCTGCAGTACAGTCTGATGATGCTGGGTGGTAACCAGGTTACTCTCACTATCTATATGTGATATATGAGAAAAGGCTCCATCTCTGCGCAGCATGCTTATCATGTATACAGACTTTGAGTACATGTTAGATCCTGGGTCTCCAGGTTATTTTCCTTGCTGCACATATAATCTGTACATGACTTCCAAATCCGTGCTTTATTTCTGGAGATAAGGCAGCCTTTAGTCCTATTATGTTGCATGCTGTCCTGCCTGATATATCCACCCCTTTTTCTGTATATACTTATGGCTGCAGGCAGCTTATCACAAGCCTGAAGCCTGAGTGGATTACCTGGAGCCTTACTATATATATTTTATCAGGTGTCAATAATTATTCGGGGAGTAATTCAGCACATGGTGGGGTGGTGAGTGGGCACTAATAACTCAGCACATGGCTGGGGCAGTGAGTGGGCACTAATAACTCAGCACATGGCGGGCAGTGAGTGGGCACTCCTAGTGTGATGCTGCACCTTGCTCTGGAGAACACATCATGGGCCCAGTTTTCAGCCCTGTCTCTCGTCTAGTGTATGTAGGTAGTGTGACTGACTGGGGACACAGACCTTGCCATTTTCTGCACATACACTTATGGCTGCAGGCAGCTTATACTAGATCTACATATTATATTTTCTTATGATGTATGTGCAGCTGGTGGTTAGAGAGCCTGTCTGTAACTGCTGTAGAGGAGCAGGCGGCTTCTTTATTGTTACAGCATATAACAGCATTGCCCATCATCGAATGTATCTGACCTTATGATGGGACATTTTCCAGGATCAACCTGTAATATACCTTGGTTGTAAACTTACATGGTGTTTTCATCTTCACTTATCCCACATCTTGTGCAGTTAGGGGGGGGGAGGGGTCCTTGAAGTTGGTTATAAATTGGTCTGGGGGATCCATTGGGATATGGATTCCTCTTTTTGGAATTTAATTTGGTTCTTGATCTGGTGAATGGTAGAGGGGATTTTCAGCAAGGGTTTGTTGAATCCTCAGGAAGTTCAAGTGAACATTGGAACCCTGTGGTTATGGTGCTCCCGAGCTAGTGGGGTAACGGCTGGGAGTAATTGTTGGTACATTTTATGTTCACTTTTTGTTTGGTAATCACCAGATCTTATGAGCTTCAAGGACTCCTCCCAGCATGTTAATGTTCTTTATGCTTTGATGTTTTATTGTATGCTGTTTTTAATTCTTATATTGTCCCCTTCATATATTTGCAGGAATGGTGTATATCCACTGAGTGCTAAATTTTATATTACCTAAGATGGTGGATAGCACAGACTAAGTGGATTACCTGGAGCCGGGCAGTTGGGGGGTTCCTTGAAGTTCGTTACAAATTGGTCTGGGGGATCCATTGGGATATGGATTCTTCCTTTTGGTATTAAATATGGTTCTGATCTGGTGAAATGTGGAGGGGAGTTTCGGCAAAGGTTTGTCGGATCCTCAGGAAGTTCAAGTGAACATTGGAACCCTGTGGTTATGGTGCTCCCGAGCCAGTGGGGTAACGGCTGGGAGTAATTTTTGGTACATTTTATGTTCACTTTATGCTTGGTAATCTCCAGATCTTATGAGCTTCAAGGACTCCTCCCAGCTAGCTAAGGTTATTTATGCTTTGTTGGGTTATTGTATGTTTGTATTAATAAAGGTGTGTATTAAAAAAAAAAAAAAAAAAAGCACTTATTTGTTTCTTTTTTAGTGGGTCCTTGAAGCTAATTATAATTTGGTCAGTAGGGGTAACCATCTCAGGTATGGACCCTCTGTTTAGGGGGGGGTGTTCATCATAGTATCACCCCTTGTGTGGAGGAGTAAACATCTTGGGTGTGGCCCCTGGATGGAGGGGTGTACATCATAGTATGACCCCGTGGAATGGAGATGTAACCATCTTTGGTATGGCCCCCTGGTGTGGAGGAGTGACCATCATGGTATGGCCCCCTGGTCTCCAGAAGCATTTATATCTTACAAGACCCTGTTAGGGTAAAGTCCCTGTGGTCATGGCAATCATATTCTACATGCATACAAATTGGGTTATATGCCTGGGGTGTTGGACGAGGTCCTGAATAGTACCTGGACAGGTCATATGCCTGGGGTGTTGGACTATGTTCTGAATAGCACCTGGACAGGTTATATGCCTGGGGTATTGGACTGACGTCCTGAATAGCACCTGGACAGGTCATATGCCTGGGATGTTGGACTGATGTCCTGAATAGCACCTGGACAGGTTATATGCCTGGGGTGTTGGACTGACGTCCTGAATAGCACCTGGACAGGTCATATGCCTGGTGTGTTGGACGAGGTCCTGAATAGTACCTGTGACTTGAGAATGCTGAGGCACTGATTTTGACTGTTTATATTGACCAACTCCTATTTCTTTCAAGGTTGTTGTCTGGAGAATGCAGTAATCTGGAGCATCAAACTGAAGAGCAATGTACCTAATATGGATGCCCTGGAGTCAGTGGGAGTGACTAAGAGAAAAGTAATAAAATGCATCCCGATGCCCTTTAGCCAGTGGGAGCGGCTAGGGGTGAAGACATCAAGTGCATTGACACGAAGGGCAATGTGCCTATTCCCAATGCCTTTGTCCCAGTTGGAGAAGGTTAATGGTATATGTTATCAAGTGCCTGTAAAGCAATTAACAATGGCGTGGCAAGGTTATTAATAATGTCTTTGTAGACTTTTCTGCAATAGGCTTATTTCATTTACCATGTCCAAATATTGCAGAAATTATTTAAATTATTTAATGATCGGTTATAATGTCGATTTTATATTGTGTATGGCTTTTAATTACTCCTTGTTTATAGTATCTTTCTCTTTATATACACTCATCACTTTTTGGGTAGTAATAGTAAGTGGGTTTAAGAATTGGTTACTGCACAGCCCAGCTACTGTATGTAATGGTGGTTTCTTGAACTGAAATCTGTGAATTAGTGAGTTATTAGAGCTGGCTACAATACATGCAGTATAATAGTTTTTGAGGCATCACAGATGTCATTATACAGGTAGTCAGACTGTGGCTACCCCTTTGTTATGGTTTAGTTTCTGCATTCCCTATTATAGGATCCACATTGCAGGGTGTTTAGCGGCTGTTATTTTGCTGTAGTTACCATATTATCGATCATAATTTGGTAGTGTTGCATTGATAAAATTAATCTGTTGCAGTCCTGGAATTTTGTTCCTTATATGCACAGTCTTTCCATAGCATGCAGATCTGGTTGATGACTTTATTAGGCATGGGTGATGGGGGTCGAGTCCATTCAAGGTGTCAAATGGCCTCGCTGGTGGCGGTTTAGGAGTCAGGTGGAAGTTGCAGACAAGTTAAGGTGGACTCATTTTAACTAATAGAGGATGTAAAACCTCATGGTGGTGAGCAGGCTCGGCTTTGGTGGCCAGCCTCAAGGACGTTGTAATGGTAACATCAATCAGGGGCGGGCACAGTGGTTAAGCACAGGGTGAGGATAATAGGGTCATTGGTGCCCTGAAAGTTTACTGGCTCTGCTTGAATGGCAAGCCAGTGCGTGCCGCCCCTTTATGGCTGTCTGTCCTGGTGCTGTATGTCAGACAGCTGGGGATATCGCAGTACTTGTGAATCCCAATGTACTAGCACTCCACCTGACTCCTACTGTGATTATTTAATCCTGTGATTTGAATAAAAGCTGTGGCCATTTTGACAACCAAAATAATGTGTTTTGTGTATTTATTTTAGTACCTAGGTTTACAGTAGTTATGGTGGTTTTAAGAAGGAGTGGGGTCCATCCCATATCCAAAAGTCAAGAAACCACCGGAGACTAGACGGAGGTGGACATGACTTGGGGATGGGTGGAATGAGAACTCCTGCAGCCTTTGTTTGTATTGCAGTGTAGATTTTAAACAAGAGTGATGTTGCTTTAAGAGGAAGGAGTTTAGATGTTTGTGCCTGGTGTATTACTGTGAGGAGGGTGGGGCTTATATAGGGGAGGCAACTCTGGCTCTCCCTCTTTCTCTCACACGATGGACAGGAGGAAACATTACCCGCCCTCCCGCCCTGTTTATAATCTCTGTCCTTACACTTTTTAATTATTGCTTGTATAATGATAAATGCTTTATTGTATTTTTGAATTTGTCATTGTATATCTTGTACCAGGTTCAATTGTATATTGGCTATAAAGAGTTATTATTTGTGGCAACCTTCTAAGCCCAAGGGAAGGGCAATCCTTCAGCCATGGTTCCCTGGAGGTTTCCTCCACAGGGGGTTTTTCCTCTCCTGAGCGCTGTAGGATGACTCTTTGTGAGTCGGGGGTTTGCCAAGTTTAGTCCCATTAATGCTTTTGCAGGGACTCCTAATTTTTAAGTTTGCAAAAATGATTTAATTATAAAAAAAAAAAAAAAAAAAAAAAAAAAAAAGGTGTCAAATGAGACTTGGAATTTATAACCCGTCACGGCTTTGCGGTTTAGGAGTCAGGTGGAAGTTGCAGACAAGTTAAGGTGGACTCATTTTAACTAATAGAGGGTGTAAAACCTCATGGTGGTGAGCAGGCTCGGCTTTGGTGGCCAGCCTCAAGGACGTTGTAATGGTAACATCAATCAGGGGCGGGCACAGTGGTTAAGCACAGGGTGAGGATAATAGGGTCACTGGTGCCCTGAAAGTTTACTGGCTCTGCTTGAATGGCAAGCCAGTGCGTGCCGCCCCTTTATGGCTGTCTGTCCTGGTGCTGTATGTCAGACAGCTGGGGATATCGCAGTACTTGTGAATCCCAATGTACTAGCACTCCACCTGACTCCTACTGTGATTATTTAATCCTGTGATTTGAATAAAAGCTGTGGCCATTTTGACAACCAAAATAATGTGTTTTGTGTATTTATTTTAGTACCTAGGTTTACAGTAGTTATGGTGGTTTTAAGAAGGAGTGGGGTCCATCCCATATCCAAAAGTCAAGTGTTCACATTTGGACAGGGAGGTCAGGGACCCATCAGTTTTAATAAGACAACCTTGACGATGGTTGATGGGCTCACACTATTTGATCAAATTCTGTGCAAAGCGTCTCTCAAATATTTTTCTAATGTTCAAAAGCCATTTTGCTATTCATATTTCATGTATTTCATATTAGACATGCTTTGGCACGATAGAGTGCAACCTTTTTTGTATGTTGTGTATGGAGGTAGCTGCTCCTGGTATGAACCTATTCACATTAGTTTGGATGTGCCAGTCGTTTTTCTGTCATTTGTCAAAAGTCGGGTCGGGTGAAATCAGACGATTATTTCGAAAAGTCGGGGGCTGACCGAAACACGAAACCCAATGCAAGTCAATGGGGAATCAAAGTCGGCAGTGATTGGAGGACAGGAAATACTTACAGTGCCCATTTTAATGCCAAAAACATCAATCCTTATTTCTTAAGCTTGTCAATCTTAATTTACGTTATAATAATAGTTAGACATTGAAAACAGGGGGTCATGTGGCTAAAGTTGTGGGGGGTAGGGCTGGCTCAAGATTTTTGTGGGCCCAGGAAACGTGGAATACGTCACGGCGGTGGAGCAGGGAGAGGTAACTATTTCAACTTTGCAACTGCTGTGATCCTGAACAAGCAGGGGGGGCCCACTCGTTGGCACTTGGCACTGGCACAGGGCCCCTCAGAGTACGGCGGTGTGTTTGACGGCGGATGACACCTCCCACTGCCAGAGACACTTTTGCGTACTATGAGGGGCCCTGTGCTAGTGACGTCACCAACGAGTATGCCCCCCCACCTGATGAAGGAACCTGCACTTTCATCTGCACCTTCCTCTTTGTCCCCATGTAAGGTGGTATAGTATGCGGGAAGGGGAACCTGACTTTCAGCAGGGTCAGATTCTGGAGTGCAATGGGAATGTAGTGGTCTGGGTCAATGTACCAGCAGACTCATCTAGCTGTGACTGGGCAATGGGCAGGATGAGGAGGAAACACAGATATAGGCCCAAATAATGAAGTAGGCTAAAAGCAGTTCAAAATTGGTAACAGGACTAAACAGGCGGCATAGCTTTGTTCAGTGGAGGACAACTGTAATGAGTGGCGCAGACACAGTTAGTAGGCCCAAAATAAAAAATTAGGCTAAAAGCAGTTCAAAATTGGTAACAGGACTAAACAGGCGGCATAGCTTTGTTCAGTGGATGACAACTGTAATGAGTGGCGCAGACACAGTTAGTAGGCCTCAAATAAAAAAGTCGGCTAAAAGCAGTTCAAAATTGGTAACAGGACTAAACAGGCGGCATAACTTTGTTCAGTGGAGGACAACTGTAATGAGTGGCGCAGGCACAGTTAGTAGGCCCAAATACAAAAGTAGGCTAAATGCAGTTCAAAATTGGTAACAGGACTAAACAGGCGGCATAGCTTTGTTCAGTGGAGGACAACTGTAATGAGTGGCACAGACACAGTTTGTAGGCCCACAATAAAAAAGTAGGCTAAAAGCAGTTCAAAATTGGTAACAGGACTAAACAGGCGGCCTAGCTTTATTCAGTGGAGGACAACTGTTATGAGTGGCGCAGACACAGTTAGTAGGCCCAAATAATAATGTAGGCTAAATGCAGTTCAAAATTGGTAACAGGACTAAACAGGCAGCCTAGCTTTGTTGAGTGGAGGACAACTGTAATGAGTGGTGCAGACACAGTTAGCAGGCCCAAAATAAAAAAGTAGACTAAATGCAGTTAAAATTGGTAACAGGACTAAACAGGCGGCATTGCTTTGTTCAGTGGAGGACAACTATAATGAGTGTCGCAGACACAGTTTGTAGGCCCACAATAAAAAAGTAGGATAAATGCAGTTCAAAATTGGTAACAGGACTAAACAGGCGGCATTGCTTTGTTCAGTGGAGGACAACTGTGATGAGTGGTGCAGACACAGTTAGTAGGCCCAAAATAAAAAAGTAGGCTAAATGCAGTTCAAAATTGGTAACAGGACTAAACAGGCGGCATAGCTTTGTTCAGTGGAGGACAACTGTAATGAGTGGCGCAGACACAGTTTGTAGGCCCACAATAACAAAGTAGGCTAAATGCAGTTCAAAATTGGTAACAGGACTAAACAGGCGGCATAGCTTTGTTCAGTGGAGGACAACTGTAATGAGTGGCGCAGACATAGTTTGAAGGCCCAGAATAAAAAAGTAGGCTAAATGCAGTTCAAAATTGGTAACAGGACTAAACAGGCGGCATAGCTTTGTTCAGTGCAGGACAACTGTAATGAGTGGCGCAGACATAGTTTGTAGGCCCACAATAAAAAAGTAGGCTAAATGCAGTTCAAAATTGGTAACAGGACTAAACAGGTGGCATAGCTAGGTACTGGGGTGGGCACCTCTGCTGAGCAGCAGACAGTGGTAGTAGGCACAAAGTATTAACTGGTCTAAATGGAGGCCAGGGCCCCTGTATATTTTAACTATCATCTATCATTTCAACAAATTTGTATTGGCAGTGCCATTGAAGGATTTAACAGCACAGACTACACAGTGGTGGAGCAGGGAGAGGTAAGTATTGCAAGTGGTTGCGCACTGTTCGAGCTGGGGGGAACACTAGTGGGCGGCGGTACTGGCACAGGGCCCCTCATATTACGACAGTATGTCTGACGTTGGTTGTGCACCACCACTGTCAGAGACACTTCATTGTACTATGAGGGACCCTGTGCCAGTGTTGTCGCCCAAGAGTGGGCGCACCCACCTGTCTAGGCAAACGGCACTCGCACGGGTGCTTGCACCAGGTGGTGACCACGGCCCTGTGGAAGAGTCAGCCCATTTAGGGAGGTAAAAAAATGGCCTATGGTGGACATTCAGCAGCTGCAAATGGCAGAATTGGAGTAGTCAGTAAGAGGAGGCCAAAAGCAAGACATTTTTCAGGCAAGCTACGTGTCAGCAGGAGAAGGTGGGGCAAAATAATTCGAAATCCATGATTGGTTCATTTTAATGAAGGTTAGATCATCAACATTCTGGTTAGCCAGACGTGTCCTTTTTTCGGTCAGTATTGAACCAGCAGCACTGAAGACTCTTTCTGATAGCACACTAGAAGCAGGGCAAGCGAGCTCCTGTAAAGCATATTATGCCAATTCAGGCCAGGTGTCTATTTTAGATACCCAGTAATCAAAAGGGAATGACCTGTGAGGGAGAACATCGATAAGGGAGGAAAAGTAGTTCGTAACCATACTGGACAAATGCTGTCTCCTGTCACTTTGAATTGATGCAGCAGTACCTGTCATGTCAGCGGTCATTGCAAAATCACTCCACAACCTGGTCATAAACCCCTCTGTCCAATGCCACTTCGGATTTGTGCACCTCTAACACCTCTGCCATGTTGCTCCCTATGGCTCGTGTGAGAACCATCACCGCCGCTGTGTGCTGGGAATGCCTGAACCAAATGGTCTACAAGAGTTGCTTGTTTGGTAGCCAATATTTGCTCAAGGTTCTCATGTGGCATGATATTTTGTAGTTTTCCTTTATATCGTGGATCCAGGAGGCAGGACAACCAGTAATCGTCATCGGTCATCATTCTGATAATGCGGGGGTCCTTTTTTAGGATACGCAAGGCATACTCAGCCATGTGGGCTAATGTTCCAGGTGTCAATTCACTGCTTGGCTGGGTTGAAGAGCACTTTCTTGCAAATCAACATCACTTGTGCCCTGCAAAAACCCTGTACCTGACTTTGCAATGCCACCAGTTTCTATTGCCCCCTGTGAAGCATCCTCCTCCCATAAATATTCATCCCCATCATCCTCCTCCTCCTCCTCTTCCCTGAGCAGACAATGGCTGACTGTCATCAAGGCTTCCCTCCTCCTTGGCTGCAGATGCCAGCTCCATAATGTACATGAAACTCTGCATCAGCAGACGCATTAGTGGGATGCTCATGCTTATGATGGCATCGTCTGCACTTACCAGCCATGTGCATTCCTCAGAACACTAAAGGACTTGACAGAGGTCTTGGAGCTTTGACCACTGCACACCAGACAACTCCATGTCTGCCATCCAACTGCCTGCCCGTGTATGTGTATCCTCTCACAAATTAATTACAGCACGCCTCTGTTCGCACAGCCTCTGAACCATGTGCAGTGTGGAGTTCCACCTTGTTGCAACGTCAATTATTAGGCAGTGCTAGGGAATATTCAGCGATCGCTGATGGTTCAGCATACGGCTGGAGTGTACGGGCGACCGGTGGATGTGCGAGCAAAGTCTTCGCACGTTCAGGAGCAGGGCTGCTAACTCTGGATAATTTTTGAGGAAGCACTGCACCACCAGGTTCAAGGTGTGAGCCAGGCAAGGTATGTGTTTAAGTTCTGAAAGGGCTATGGCAGCCACAAAATTCCTTCCGTTATCACTGACTACCTTGCCTGCCTCAAGATGTACACTGCCCAGCCATGACTGAGTTTGTTGCTACAAGTACTCGGCCAGTACTTCCGCGGTGTGTCTGTTGGCGCCCAAACACTTCATTTCTAACACAGCCTACTGACGCTTACCACTAGCTGTTCGATAATGGGACACCTCGTGTGCAACACTGGCAGCTGCAGATGGAGTGGTCGTGCGACTGCGCTCTGTGGACGAGCTTTCGCTTCTGGAGGAGGAGGAGGGGTAGCGAACGCCTACAGCCAACTGTTTCCTAGACGGTGTGCAAAGCAGAACTGTCCCACTATGGCTGTCTCTTGTGGACCCTGCATCCACCACATTAACCCAGTGTGCCGTGATGGACATGTAACGTCCCTGGCCATGCCTACTGGTCCATGCATCTGTTGTGAGGTGCACCTTTCTACTAACTGATTGCCTCAGTGCATGAACAATGTGGTCTTTGACATGCTGTGGAGGGCTGGGATGGCTTTTCTCACAAAGAAGTGTCGATTGGGTAGGTCATAGCATGGTAATGCGTAGGCCATTAGGGCTTTGAAAGCTTAATCTCTAATGAGATTAGTCTAGCAATGTGGGCATTCAAACCCTGTGTATGTGGATGAGAGGATGAGTACTTTCTTTTCCTAATAAGAATCTCTTGTAGGGTGAGCTGGACTGGAGAGGTGCATATGGTGCAACTAGCGGTGGTGGTGGTGGACATGGCGGATTGAGAGAGGGTTGGTGATGGTATTCTCGATGTTGGCCTACATACAGTGTTTCCTACCAATAACCTTGTGATTCCCTGACTGCTTTGGCCTTTCGACGATACCTCCACATTTGCTGCTGGTGTTGTCCTAACCGGTAGGCTTACAGTGAGGGAAGCAATGTAGCGTTGCTGACTACCTTCATTCTGAGCAGGTGCACCAACGGTACGGGACATTTGGTAGTTAGTCCAGGCTTGCAAGTACATGCTGGTTAAATGTCTAAGCGTGCACGTTGTATTTAAATTTTGAAGATTCTTCCCTCTGCTAAAGGTCTTTGAGCATTTCTTACAGATAACTTTTGACTGATCATTCGGATCTTGGTTTAAAAATTGTCACACTACACTCTTCCTACTATGGAATACCTTTTCAGGCATTGCACGCTGTGCTACTTTCACCGGATGGCCACGCTGTCCTAAAACTGTTTTTGTTTTTGACAAACGTTTTTGGCCTGATACGGGCCTGCCAGATGACAGCTGTTGCGATGTAGATGGCTGCTACGGATCATCCTCCTCCGCTTTTGAGCTACTGGCAGCGGCACCCTCTTCCCCAATGGCTGCCAATCTGGGTCAACAACTGGATCATCTATCACCTCGTCTTCAATGTCATGTGCACCTTCCTCTGTGTCATCGTGTAAGGTGCTATAGCATTCAGGACAGGGCACCATAGTCTCATCACGGTCAGATTCTGGCTCAGTACACTGCGATGGCAATGTAGTGATCTGAGTCAATGGAACAGCATTATAATCTAGCTGTGGCTGTGCATCAGTGCACTCCATGTCCGATTCATCTTGTAATTGGCAGTTAACAATTTCCCTTTCTAACCCAGGCACGGTATGTGTACAGAGCTCCATGGAGTAACCTGTAGTGTCGCCTGATGCATCCTTCACTTTAGGTTTGGGTGAAGGACACAAGGAAACGTCTTGTTCCTGACGGGAGCATCCACTGACGACTCACTGCTTTTATATTTGGAACTTTCTGAAGAGGAGGCGAAAAAGCTAGAGGCTGAGTCAGCAAGGAAAGCCAAAACTTTTTCCTGCTGCTCCGGCTTTAAAAGCCGTTTTCCTACTCCCAGATAAGGGAGCCTTCGAGGCCTTGTGAAGCCAGACGATGACGCTGGCTCAACACCTCCAGCCTTAGGTGCTATTGTGCTTTTGCCACTACCACCAGATGCACCACCACCACCATCAGTACCAGCTCGCAACCACCGCCCACGGCCTCTTCCACCTGACTTCCTCATTTTTTGGAAAATCTAACCAAAATAACAACCATTATATGGTACTGTAAAACAAGGTAGAAGGTGTATATAAATGTGCTGAGATTTTAAATCTCCCTTTTTTGGGGGGAGACTGAACAAAAAATCAGGCCCTGTGCAAAAAACAACACAATGTAAGTGGCTGAAAGTGGCTGGCTGATATACCACAAACTAACAGGACTGCAGTATATCCACTTTGTGATAATTTTAAACTCACTTTTTTTTTGTGGGGAGACTAAACCAAACTTCAGGCCCTGTGCATAAAACAACACAATGTAAGTGGCAGAAAGTGACTGGCTGATATAGCACAAACTAACAGGACTGCAGTATATCCACTTTGTGATAATTTGAAACTCACTTTTTTTGTGGGGAGACTAAACCAAACCTCAGGCCCTGTGCATAAAACAACACAATGTAAGTGGCAGAAAGTGGCTGGCTGATATACCACAAACTAACATGACTGCAGTACATCCACTTTGTGATCATTTGAATCTCACTTTTCTTTGGGGTGAGACTAAACCAAACTTCAGGTCCTGTGCATAAAACAACACAATGTAAGTGGCAGAAAGTGGCTGGCTGATTTACCACAAACTAACAGGACTGCAGTATATCCACTTTGTGATCATTTGAATCTCACTTTTTTTTTTGGGGGGGAGACTAAACCAAACCTTAGGCCCTGTGCATAAAACAACACAATGTAAGTGGCAGAAAGTGGCTGGAAGATATATGAAAAAATACAAGGACTGTAGTACAATTTCAATCTCCCTACAATGATCTCAGGACATGTGGCAGCAATAAAAAGGACTGCTGCACACAAACGTGTGGACAAATAAACAAGATAACTGTGCAGAAAGGAGCAACAGGATTTTTGCTATTAAAAAAGCAGTTGGCTTGCACAGCGACGTGCAAGCAGCAATGCAGCTATCAGGGAGCCTTATAAGGCAGCCTAATAAGCTACAAAGCTGATGCACAGAAATATAGCCTCCACTGTCCCTGCAAACAAATGGTGGTATTGGACAGTGGAAATCGCTACAGCACAAGCAGTTTGGGGGTTAATCTTCCCTCCCTAACTATATCCCTTCTTCTGATGAAGCTGCGGCAACATCTCCCTATGCTATGATCGGCAGAAGTAAGATGGCGGTCGGCGTGCACGCCCCTTTGTAGCCGCTGTGACGCCGCAGAAAGCAAGCCAATCACTGCAATGCCCTTCTCTAAGATGGTGGGGACTGAGACCTATGTCATCACGCTGCCCACGCTCTGCGTCCTCCTTCATTGGCTGAAAAATGGCGCTGAACGCATCATACGAAACGCGACTTTGGCGCGAAGATCGCCGACCCCATGGCCGATCCCACACGATTTTTGAATTTGTCCGATGCGTTTCGCTCAACCCTAATAGCAAAGAGACTGAGAACCATTCATTACTCCCCCCTTAGGGACAGCCTCTGGATGACCTCAGATCCGGCTTGTCTGGGTATCTCTGATGGAACTGGCGGAGTAAGCGAGGAGCATTAATGTTATTAACCGGTTCCCATGAGTTGTCCTCAACTGGGTTGCCCTGCCATTTAATCAGGTATTGTAGCTGATTCCTATATAACCTGGAATCCAGAATCTTCTCCCCCACAAATTCCTCCTGACCATCAATCAGCACTGGATCAGGATGGGGAGAAGAACGTCCAGGAAAAGTATTACGTACTGCTGCCTTTAGTAGAGAAACGTGAAAGACAGGGTGAATTCTCATAGTTCTGGGCAGTTGAAGACGACAAGCAATGGCACTTACAATCTTACTGATCTTGTAGGGTCCAATGTACTTATGTCCCAATTTGGATGATGGGATTCTCAATTTAAGATTTTTAGTTGATAGCCAGATAGAGTCTCCTACCTTGAAAGTTGGTGCAGGTTTACAAAATTTATCTGCTGCTCTCTTATACCTTTCCTGAGCCAATTTCAGATTTTCCTTTTGAAGATCAATATTCTGTTGTAAAGACGTGATTCTTTCAGCCACAGCTGGCAAGGGCGTGTCTATGGGAAATTGAGGAAGAATGTTAGGGTGATAACCTAGATTGGCGAAAAAGGAGACTGCTTAGTGGAAGCGCTCTGAGAGTCATTATAGGAGAACTCGGCCAGTGGAAGTAAATCCACCCAATCATCCTGTAGGTGGCAGATAAAGCAGCGGAGATACTGCTCCAGGGTCTGATTAGTCCGAACTGTTTGTCCATTAGTCTGGGGATGAAAAGCAGAAGAAAGGTTTACTTTAATGTCCAATGCGGCACAAAAATTCTGCCAAAACTTTGAAGTGAAGTTCCCCCACTCGATCAGAAATCACCTCATCCGGTACTCAATGCAAACGAAACACATTTTGAATCATTAAATCTAATGACTGTTTAGCAGTGGGTAAGCCGACGCAGGGAATAAAATGAGCTGACTTTGTTAACCGATTCACTACCACTAGAATGGTGTTCTTCCCTTGAAAGGTTGGCAACTCCACAATGAAATCCATGGAAATGGATCCCCATGGAGGAGAAGGGGTGGGTAGGGGTTGCAATAGACCCGTTGGCAAGGAACGTGGTGTCTTGCATCTCGCACAAACTTCGCATGAAGTGACATAATTTAGAACGTCCTTTCTGTAAGTGGGCCACCAAAAGAAACGCAAAAGAAATTCTTGTGTCTTTAGAAGTCCTCTATGCCCAGCTATCTTAGAATCGTGGATGAGTTGCAATACTCTCAATCTGACCATTTCAGGTATATACAGGCGTTGCCCCTGAAACCACACACCATTCTTATAAACAAGGCTTACGTCTCTAGGAGGTTGTGCCAGCAAAGAATCCGAATGGTATGCTTCCTTGATGTCCTTAAGTAGGTCTTGATTATGAATCACTCCCAGGAATCTAGAATCAGGAAGAATAGTCTTAGGAGGAGTAGATGGATGGGTCTCCGTTGAATGGATCCTAGAGAGTGCATCAGCCTTTCCATTGCAAGATCCTGGCCTAAAAGAGATTACGAAATCAAATTGGTTTAAGAAAAGATTCCAATGGGCCAGGCGAGGAGTCAGGCACTTAGCCGATCTTATAAATTCAAGGTTGCGGTGGTCAGTTAGGACGACTATTTGCTGTGCAGCCCTCTGAAGAAGGTGTCTCCATTCCTTGAATGCGGCAATAATAGCTAGCAATTCTCTATTGACTACATCATAGTTCCTCTCAGCCGCAGTTAACCGCTGGGAAAAGAAAGCACAGGGATGCAAGACATTCTTCTCACCTGTTCTCTGGGAGAATATAGCTCCGATGGCACAGTCTGAGGCATCAACCTCTATTATAAAGGCAAGTTCAGGGTTGGGATGCACTAAGATAGGTGCTGTGGTAAATTTATCCTTCAGACTGGAAAAAGCTTCTTGGGCTTTACGGGTCCAAGTGAAGCTAGACTCTTTCCGGGTAAAAATTTCTAATAAAACGCCTGTAGAAATTGGCAAACCCAATGAAGCGCTGCACTTCCTTCACATTCCTGGGAACTGGCCAATTCTTGATAGCTTGAGTCTTGCTTCCATCCATACTAATTCCCTGTGTAGACATTACATACCCCAGAAATTGAATTTCAGTCCGATGGAATTCACAGTTCTCCAGTTTAATGTAAAGATGGTTCTGTCGTAGATGTTCTAAGACCATTCTCACATGTCTGTGATGTTCCTCTGTGGAGTTAGAAAAAATTAAAATATCATCCAGATAAATAACTACGGATGTATCTAAGAGATCCCTGAAAATGTCATTCACTAAGTGTTGGAAAGTGGCTGAGCCATTACACAGACCGAACGGCATAACTAGATATTCAAAGTGTCCGTAGCGTGACCTGAATGCAGTCTTCCATTCGTCCCCAGGTCTAATACGGACCAAATTATAGGCCCCATGGAGATCCAGTTTAGAAAAAAATCTTGGCATGCCGTACTCTCTCCAATAACTCAGGGATCAATGGCAATGGATAACGGTTTCTAATAGTGACCTTATTGAGTTCCCGATAATCTATGCAGGGTCTAAGAGATCCATCTTTTTTCTTCACAAAGAAGATGGGTGCACCTCAGGAGACGAAGAGTGGCGTATGAAGCCCTTGGCTAGATTTTTGTCAATATAGTCCTTCAAAGCCTTAAGTTCGGGCCCTGCCAGAGGATAGATCTTACCAAAGGGTATTCCCGCTCGGGCAATAATTCAATTGCACAGTCGTATGGACGGTAAGGGGGAAGCTGATCCGCATTCTTCTTATCACATACATCCGCATACTCGAGGTATATGGCTGGTAGTTCAGAGACTGACGTGGGTCTCTTAGGAACCAAACAAGCTGAAACTTCTGGGCCCATCTGTTTCTCTGGAAAGTGCAGCTCCTTGGTCTCCCAGTTAATTGTAGGGTTCTGAGCCTGCAGCTATGGTAGCCCTAGAATAATGGGGAAGTGGGGAGAAGAGATGAGCATAAAAGACAGCGTCTCCTGATGATCTTTACCCATAAGGACCTTCAAAGGCTCTGTTTCCTGATCCACTGGTCCAGAGCTTAGCAGGGAACCATCCACAGTCTCCATCTGTACAGGAGTAGACTTCTTCACTGAATGTATCCCATGTTTCTGAGCAAAGGAGATGTTGTTCTTCCTACAGCTCAGCTGGGACACTGCTGAGGAAATGTGAAAAACTGCCGCATTTAACAGTCATCAGAATCAGAAATAACAGAGTTTAAGTCCGAGAAATCAACATCTATCGCTGCGGATCTTTCTGGGGCCTGAGGTTCGGATATGACTGATCTCCTTTCGCAACACTCACAGTGAATGACTGCTGCAGTAGTCTTACGAGAACGGCTGGGGCAGTTTATTATGAAATGTCCTGACTTACCGCAATAGAAACATAGATTTTCTTTTAGGCGATGTTCTTTGCATGCATCATTAACCTGTCTCGATAAAGAGTCCACCTGCATGGGTTCAGGTTCTGGTTCCCGTGTGATCTTGCTCAAAGGTTCCCTAGCTGGGGAGGAAGGTAGGAAATGGTTAATTTGATTACTTTCAGACCATCTCTCCTGTCTGCGTTCTGTAAGACGGGCATCAATACGAATGCAGTAGTTAATAAAGTCTCCTAACGCAGTGGGAGGGTCAGCACGAGCAAGTTCATCCTTAATCATGGGAGACAACCCTTTCTGGAAAATAGATTTTTTGGCAGAACTGTCCCAAGTGGTATCGAGGGCCCATCTCTTGAAATCCAGGGCATATTCGGCTACTGAGTGCTTACCCTGCGCAAAGTCAACATGGCTCCTTCAGCTGTTGCACCTCGGTTAGGGTCATCAAACACCTGCCACATGGCTGAAATGAAAGCATCAAGATTATTCAAACATTCATCCTCAGTCTCAATCAGAGGGTTTACCCACATTAGAGCTTTGTTAGAGAGCAGCATGATTATAGTAAGCACTTTGGATCATTCCGAGGTAAATTGTGAAGCGTGTGCAGAGAAAAACAGTTTGCATTGGTTAATAAACCCTCTGAATTTTTCACGTTTGCCACTAAAACGAAAAGGAGGTAACTTGGGAATCCCAGAACCTGGGAGTAGTGATGGTGCCTGGACTCGTTCCTCCAGAACCTCAATCCTGACTCGTAAATCCTGAGTATTTTGTCCAAAAACTTTCAGATTGTGATTGTTAAGATCCTGTAGACTTGCAAAGCGGGTTTTTAAAGCCTGTATATCCGCAAGGATTGTATCAGTGACTTCACACAATTCCTTTACGCGAGCCTCCGTCTTCCCAGATCATTTAAGGCAGAAGTGCTGAATTAATTGTGAGAAGTCACAACCACTGTCATCATAGAATGTATAAATTAATATCTTCCTAGATCCTCTATGGCAGAAATGCTGGAAGAGAAAGAAGGGCGCACAATAGTGTTTACCTGTGGTAACACACCTGGCTGAAAAAGAAGGGAATGCGCTGTTAGGACTGGCGGAACGCACCAAGACAGATGGTATAGATGCGTTCGCAGTCCGGGGTCCACCGTGCAGGTGAAAACCTGCTGCTAGCAATTAGCAGACTATATGGCGGTACACTAGAGTATACACGCGTGGGTTAACCTCACCCAGCGTGAAAGAAGCAATCCTGTTAAGGCACAGGACCGCGGTACCGCACCTAAAGCGCGAGCAAGTAGTCAGCGAACTCAACCCCAACTGGGATAGAAGTCCGATTAGACCCTTGCTGGCGCAACACCGCAACTGGGTGTGAAATGAAACAGAAGAGCATGCAGTGCCGCACTGACGAACGCCACTAACCACCCAGGCTTGAGTAAGGAAAGCACAGAGGAAGTGCACGGCGCCGTACTGGCGGTCACAGCAACTGGACGCTATAATGTGTGACTAGTGCTGTAGGAAAGTCGGGCGCTAGGTAGCAGCCATACACCTTCCGCGAACAGTCATACTATAGGGTAGGGGTATCCAAGGACGACTTGCACTCACAACATACACACATTAGCAATTGTTTGACAATACTAGCGCATGGCCGTGCGGTCATGCGCAGTTTATATAGCAGCAGCACAGGAAGTGACCACAGCACTTTTGCCCTTCTAGGACCTGCCAAGAGGACCAATGGAATGTGCTGCAGAGCCTGAGCACATGACCCTCGATCTCCAACGGGAGACCTTACGCTGGGCATGCTCTGTACGTGCAGACAAGGACTTAGTCCCAGAGAAGTCCGCTCGCTGCTGACCAGCACAGACTTTAATAGCAGAGACTGGAGAAGCAGCAGTAACTCTCAGAACAGAGTGAGAATGAGCAAGACGCTGGGACCGACGTCCTTGCTGAGCAGACTCCACTGCGGCTGGACAAGAATGGGAGACCGCAGCGGAGGTGGCTCGAGATTCCCCCTGTGCAGAAGCGGGAATTCGACCCCTAACATGCGCTCACCTGAAATGGTTGTGGGAAGGAACAACCACTGTCATCACAGAAGGAATAAACGGATACATGGTCCACAGCAGACTCGGCATCCTCAGACCGAGCAGACACTAATGTTGACTTCTAAATCATGTAATGTTTTGTACACAGTCTATTTAGAGTCTTGTGCTTGGGTGCGAGGAAGACACAGGAGACATAGGTTTAGTTAGGACTTGCTTGTATTACTTCATATAAGCATGCCACAGAGAAACAGGTTTTACATAATTGCAGATACAGAGGTACAGAGGCAGGAGACACAGCAGACCAGATAAAACCTTAAGTTCAGTATTAAGCACAAAGCAGGTTCAGAGTTTCTCTGTTACTTCCCTGGTAAATGTTGTTTAGCATGCAGCAGAGTTCCAGTGTCCACCAGTGTCCCAGAGATCCACAGTAGGAGATGGCTGGATTACTAAGGCTACGTTCACATTTGCGTTGTGCGCTGCTGCGTCGGCGACGCAACGCACAACGCAAACAAGAACGCATGCAAAACGCATAGTTTTGCGACGCATGCGTCCTTTTTTTGCTGGATTTTGGACGCAAAAAAAAAAGCATCTTGCTGCATCCTCTGCGCCCTAACGCTTGCGGAAAAAAAGACGCATGCATCACAAAATGCATGCAAACGCATGTCCATGCGCCCCCATGTTAAATATAAGGGCGCATGGCACATGCGTCGCCGTGGCTGTGCCCGACACAGCCCGGCAGAACGCAAATGTGAACGTAGCCTAAGTCCAATACTTCCAGGAGCAGGTCACAGGCTGACTGCAGACATGATTCAGAAGCACTGATTGAACAGCTGAGGCTGCTTAAAAAGGCAAGAGGCAGAGAACAGGGCGGAAACATAGAAGCTAGAAACTCCATACTGACTCAGGGCAAAGTAGCTGCATCAACACAAAACAAAATGGCCAACGGAAAAACCAGGATACAATAACAGAAAATCACAGCAGATATAGCAAAGAGACTGAGAACCTTACACCTGCCGTACAGGAGCTCGAAGGGGAAGAACCCCATTGAGGCCTGCCGAACCTCTCGGTATGCAAACACCAGGTGTGGGAGGTACCGCTCCCAGTCGCCTCCTTCGCTCTCAACCAGCATACGTAGCATCTGTTTAAGGGTACCATTGAAGCGTTCACACATGCCATTGGTCTGTGGGTGATACGCACTCGATACCAGATGCTTCACCTGCATTCTCTTACAGAGAGCCTCCATTAGGCGAGACATGAATTGGGTCTCTTGATCGGTAAGCATCTCCCTGGGAAATCCTACACGTGAAAAGATAGCCAACAGTGCATCCGCCACCTTATCTGCCCTAGTTGAGGACAGAGCCACTGCCTCTGAGTACCGGGTAGCATAGTCTACCACAGTAAGGATGTATTGCTTTCCAGAGCTGCTGGGGACGGCCGATGGGCCCACAATGTCCACCGCGATCCTCTGGAAAGGCTCCTCGATCCCTGGCAAAGGGATCAGGGGAGCCTTAAGAGCAGGCCCCGCCTTCCCCACTCTTTGACAGGTGATACAGGAGCGGCAGTAGTTTGGCACCTCTGTCCCCATCTTGGACCAATAGAAGTGTTGAGACAGCCGGTCCTTAGTTTTGCTGACCCCCAAGTGTCCAGCGAGTGGGATCTCATGGGCAATCCGCAACAACTCACTCCGGAATTGATGCGGGACGACCAGCTGTCGTTCACTCAACCACTCCTTTTGGGATTTTCTGGGTGCTGTCTCCCGGTATAACTTCTCTCATTCCCAGGACACCCTCTCCTTATCAGTCACGGAGGTGGGCAAATTGTCTCAAATTCTCGAATCTAAGTGCAGAGCAGCCTGGAACTCCAGGCTAGGGGCAGCCAGAAGTGACGTCAGGGTCCACTCCTCACTGGGACCCTCTGGAACCTGCTCTGGGTTCACCTCTGGTACAGTCTCTCCTGTAGTGGAGGAGGGTTCCGAAGGCAGGGCGCTACCTGTGATTCAGGCACTCTGACTGCGGGTGACAGTGTCTACATATGCTCCCCCCAGGGATTTCTACAGACCCATCAGCCAGTGCTGCTATGGGCTCTACCTCCCCATCAACCCCCGACACTTCAAGAGCCGTGCTACTTAGGGGCCAGTTACCTTCCTCGGTGGCACTGGTCAGTTGCATGGCATCACCTTCATCACGGTTCCCATGTGCCTCCCCATTTCCTTGAGCACCGACGCTTGCTCTTGTTGTGAGTTCCTCAGCCTGCCCACCCCGCGGAGAGACGTGGCTGAGCACTCCTGCACCTGTGAACACATCAACCTTTGCAAAAAAATGGTTATCAGGTTCCGTTGGCACATTTACATAATTTTCAGCATCATTCGTAGGAAAAAATGGTTATCAGATGCATCATTACAGAAAATTAAATAAATTTTGTAAAAAGCAAATCAAGGCAGTGAAGATTGAGTCAGAGAGACTCATTGCCAGAGAGAGTAAAAATAATCCAAAAATATTCTTTAACTACATAAATAGTAAGAAATTAAAAAATGATAGTGTTGGCCCCCTTAAAAATAGTCTGGGTGAAATGGTGGATGAGGATGAGGATATGCTAAATTACTTTTTTTCATCAGTATTTACACAAGAAAATTCCATGGCAGACAATACGGTCAGTGATAACAAAAATTCCCCATTAAATGTCACCTGCTTTACCAAGCAGGAAGTACGGCGGAGTCTAAAAATCACTAAAATTGACAAATCTCTGGGCCCGGATGGGATGCACTATATTGCCCAGCCACATAGTATATTGCCCAGTCACGTAGTATATTGCCCAACCACGTAGTATATTGCCCAGTCACGTAGTATATTACCCAGACACAAAGTATATTGCCCAGCCACATAGTATAATGCCCATCCACATAGTAAATTGCCCAGCCACGTAGTATACTGCCCAGTCACATAGTATATTGCCCAGTCACATAGTATATTGCCCAGTCACGTAGTGTTATGGAAATTTGGGTTGGATAAATCTATCCCTGTGTGTGCTGCGGCCGTTCCCAATAAGACTGAGTATTTTGAGAGCTCAAGAATGAGACTGCACAACATTGTGACAATAACATTCCATCACTACTGACGATTTATTGTACATACATAGTTTTATAATTGCATATAGAAAGGAGTGGTTAGGGGTGGTTAGTTAATTACCACATAATTTAGCTATTATTTCATTGGCTGACTAAGTACATGGCATATTCTGTCTGAAGTCTACCTGGCAACAAGCTGATTTAGCACTCTTGGACGTAGCTGTCACCCTTATCCTGCTATTTCAGCAAGATTTAGCGATATTCTAGACATTACTTCAGGACATCTGGCCTAAGTTCCTGTTTTTGCTTGGAAAACCCCATACAGTTTTTGTCTGGCTTATATCAGTTTGTCAGCCATTTTAAGCAATTGATTATAGTGTATATAGATATATTTGCGTTTATATGAGTATATATGATTATAGAGGAGTATACATGCAAGTGAGATCTACATGATATACATATTTCTATCACAAGCCTCCCTTAGATATCACTTGCCCTAATCCTAGCCTCCTGTCCCAAAGCACTGCAACTCTTTTGTGCTGCCGGTGAACAGACGCAAGCCTAGCGCCTACGCCCCACTCCGAACAGATTTTTCGCAAATGGGCGGTCATGAGATCTGTCTCTAACGGGGGTTCGTTGCAATCAGTCTCTTAGTCAATAGCATGTGTAGTGTATTCTTTATCAGGTAGGTCATCAATCCAGTCAAGCAGGACATCCACAACATCATTCTGGCTTGGGTGTCATCCTCTGGTAGGGGAGCTTTCTTGCAATGCGATGAGTGGATCCAAGTGGGTCTTCCCTCCAGCTTCACAGAGGTTGGTGTCATCAACGGCACTTGGACAGGGCCATCAAATCTGGGATCGAGTGGTGTTCTTACAAAAAAAATTTTCACAAACACCCAGTCTCCTGGCTTCAAGGAGTGCGTACCGGACACTGAATCTGGATCTGGCAATGAAGAAAAAACTCGAGAATGGATATTAGCAAGTTTCTTGGTGAGTTTGATTACATAAGCAGACAAAGTATTATATTGCATAGTCAGCTGCTGAGGGAAAGAATACCCCTAACCTGGGACTAGACCCAAACAAAATTTCATATGGTGACAGCTTTCCTGGGCCTCTAGGAGTGTGCCTAACACTAAGTAGTGTGATTCGGAGGGTCTCCTGGGCAACTTTCAACATCCTGTTCTTAAGTGTCCCATTCAGTCTTTCCACTTTCTCCTTACTCTGGGGATTGTAAGGAGTGTGTAGGCCTAAATCTGACCCTATTGCTGACCAGATCTCTCGTGTGAGACTTGCTGTGAATGCGGGTCCCTGGTCACTCTCTATCACTTCTCGGACCCCATATCTGCATATCTCATCTCTGAGAGTAGCTTCTTTGCAGTAGTCTTTGCTGACTGGTTCCTCACTGGGAAAACTTCTGGTCATCCTGAGAACACGTCGACGACCATAAGGGCATATTCAAATCCTCCATTTGGCGACATTTGGATGTGGTCTATCTGGATCCTCTGGAAGGGGTACAGTGGTCTGGCAAGATGATTTGTGGGAATTTTCTCCATTCTTCCAGGGTTGCATTTGCCGCAGGTCATACAGCTGCTAGTGAATTTGGCTGTTAGGGTGGAGATCCCTGGAGCGAACCAATAAGCACCAATCAGATCATTCATCTGTGTCTTTGATCTGTGTGTGGGCCCTCTGTGCCCACTGGACCACCACTGGACTGGGTTGGCAAGTGGCTCTTCTGCCACCTTGGGTAGTCCTGCTGTTTCCTGTTGCATGATGCTGAAGCAATCATGGTCATCCGTCCGGAGCAAATCCAGATCCCTATGGAAGGTATCATGCAGATTTTAATCAGAATTTTGATCTGAGGGTCCATTTCTGTATCCCCCTTGGGAGTGGGAGTAGAGTGGACGGGTTGAGGAGTAGAGAGTACTGGAGGCGAAGATGCCTGGCGGTGGAGGGATGTTTTGGCTGGGTTTGGCTGAGGATATCTGAGATGTCATGCGAAGCCAGGATTTCCAATCTGCAATCCAAGAATGATGTCAGCAGTCTTGTCCAGGAGGGCCGGTGCTGCAAATGCTGCTCTCATGCCGGAGGGGGCTTCCCTTGCAACTGGATCCAGGCGAGCTGAAAAGTAGTCCTAAGGTCTCTGCTTTCCCCCCTGAAGCTGCATCAGGACTCCAGCAGCAAGGATTCTTTTACCATCAGGTAGAGATGGAATGGCTTCTCGTAGTCAGGTAGGCCTAGTGCTGGCACTGAGACTACAGAGCCTATTAACTTCTTGAACAAGCTGAAGGCTGCATCTGTCAGGAGGAACAGGGTTACGTTGACGCAGTCATACAGAGGCTGCATTAGGACTGAGGCATCAGGGATCCAGGCTCTGCAATACGAAACTAGACCAATGAAGGCCTGTAGCGCCTTTGGAGTTGTTGGAGGAACCATCTTCTCCACTGTGGTCTTCTGGTCATCTGACAGGTGTTTCATCTGGTAAGCAATACAGTGTCCCTGGAATGTAACTCGCTTCAGACACCACTAGACCTTGTTCTTTGAGACCTTACAGCGCTGCTCCGCCAGGTAGAGTCGGAGAGACAAGGAATGGGCTTTACACGTGCACAAAGGAGTAGATTGTCCAGTATTGTAGTGGGGTTACTTCTGCATGTTCTGTGACTCAGTTGGCGAGGACTGTGGACATTGCTTTGGTGAACCGTGAAGGGCTGTTCCGGGCCCGCTGTGGCATCACTGTCCATGTGTGCTGTCCCCCCTGGTGCGTTAAGGCAAACAGGTACTGGTCATCAGGGTAAAGGGGAACACTGTAGGAAATATTAGTCAGGTCGGTCACAGTGAACACTTTTGCTGTGGCAGGCACATCTGAGAGAAGAGTGTGCGGATTCGGCAAAATTGGAGTTTCAAACACCATGGCGTCATTCACATCTCTCAGGTCATGTATCATTTTCAACTTGGCTGGCTCTCCTTTTACAGTCTTTTTCTTGACTGGGAAAAGTGGGTATTGCAAGGCGATGTGCAAGGAACAATGATAACTCTTTTCAGGTAGATCTTCAGTTGGTCAGAGATAGCTTGACTCTAGGCGATGGACAGGGGATGCTGGACCTTACGAGGGTACGGCGTACCTGGCTTGAGTGACACCTGTACTGGTGCAGCTTGAGGTTTTCCCACATCCTGGGGTCCCTTAGACCATAGACTTTCTGGTACTACATCCAGTACCTCCTTGGGTAGGCCTCCATCGGTTGTTTGAGGTTCTTGTAGGGCTGCCAGCATGATTCTTCTTGGGTCAGGGATGAAGAAAGTGTCATGGTCCCATCTTCCTGGAACACTGTGGTTGCCTTCAGCTTCTGCAGTAGGTCCGCTCCCAGCAGGTTGAATGGGCAGGTTCTTGACACCACAAACTGGGACAGGATATAGTGTCCTGGCTGAGTGCACACGCTTAGAGGCCTTGTAGGCTGGGAATGTCTGATTTGACCATCAATGCCCATGCAAGGCACAGAGGATTCTGATAGGCAGGTGGGATCGGCGAGTTCCACAGGTCTCATCACACTTCTGGCTGCATCGGTGTGCAGAAGAAAAGATCTGACAACGCCATCCACTTTCAGGGTAACTTGAGGTATTGGTCCTGCAGATGGGGTTTTACATGTCAAGAGCATAGTGTCTTGCGGACTTGGCTTGCTTGCCCCTGTCCTATGGACGGGGTACTTCACTGCCTTCTGTACTTCCTCTTTGACCTGTTTCTCTGGACCAACTCTTGGGTTGCATGGGTGCTCTGCACTGGTTCTGGAAATGGCTAAACTTGCCACAGTTGCAACACTTGACACTTCTTCTGTCTTTGTAGGGTGGTTGCGCTTCCAGGTCAGTGGTCACCATGAGAGGGGCCGTCTTCTGCACTCCTGGTTGGGACTCAATCCCTTTGGCTACTGTGGACAATGGCATGATGGGAACTGTAGTGGCAGCGGGGTCCAGCCTGCTGATTGAAGCTGTGGGCCCTGCAGGTGCGTCAGTAGTGAGGCCCGGGGGTGCCATGAGACCGGTGACTGCATCCAACCCGAGGTCTTGGGCATTACAGGGGCTGCGGCTGCATCTGCCACCACTTCTTCCCCTGGTCTGACATAGCTTCTTCACTTTGCTAACCTTATTGATGTTGTTGTCTCCTCTCCGGAGTCTGCAGCGGTTCTTCCAGTGTGGAGCTCGACACTTTGCAGCATCTTCACCTCTGGCTCCCCTTCCAGCGTTCTCAGCATCACGGCACCCGTTTCCTTCTTCGCGCTCTTTGTGGCACTATGATGACGGCAGTTTTGGCGACAATCGGTAATAAACAGTCTCCTAGGCACACATAACCCATTTTGCTGGGTCAGTTCACTGCAATTGACCTGTTGTCGGGCCTAGCCACTATCAGTGGTTTCCTGATTGGCTGTCTCAGCCCATGCACAAAGGCCTGTTCCAACATTTGCCTGTGTATCTGGTCATGAATGGTGAAGCCCAAGTCTTGGAATACTTGCATTACTCTGCCATGAAACTTCTTTACAGACTCTGTCTTGTCTTGGCTCATGTCATGTAAGCTGAGGGCTTGTCCTGCCAATCTGCCTTTGGCCCACTCCCTGAGCTTTTCAGTCAGCTGTGGCCCTGACTCCCAAGCGTGTACATGTAATTCTGCTGGAAGTTTGAATTGTTCCTTCATGATTGGCCAGAGTGCATCACCTGCTTTTATTTCCATTTATGGTCCAGAGATCATTCCAGGTGACTATATATATGTTCGCTGGTTCTGCTACATTCTTCGGTAAAATAGCATGGGATACATCCCTGGGTCTGGAAGATTGTTGAGAATGCTGGTCACCAGACTTGGGGTGAAGTGCACAGAGAGAGAAGAGAGGGAGAGAGAAGAGAAAAGTGTGGCGAACGAGGAGAGGAAAGTAGAGTGAGAGAGGAGAAGAAGAGAAAGAGTGGCAGAGAAAAAGGAGGATAGAGAGGAGAAAGATGGAGGAGAAAGACAAGAAGAGAATTCCTTCTTCTTTGATGCAGCCCGAGACGGCATGGTCAGAGCAACAGTGCCATCTCCCTGTACAAAGGTTGGGTGGGGCTCACCACATACTGTGCAAAAAAAAAACCCTATACCATGAAATCTGCTGAGAGCAGACTGCATATGCCCAATATATGGGGAGGCGCTGATAGCTTAATAACTTCCCCCATTTTATACACACTAAAATCACTTCCTGGTTTGCTCACATACCTTTCTATACCACCTAAACGATGTAAGCTCTGCTGCTACTTTATACCATGTATTAGTATTCAGCAATTTAACATCAGCTAACTTCCCTTATTTTCCTTTCTACATCATGCCATTCCACAGCTTGAAGTCTGCCATTCTTCTGGATTTCACATACGTTTTGCCTTCTAAAATTCTTCACATACTTAACACCTTCGTGTTCTGACACTCTCTGGGGGGCCGTTTTCTCATCAGGAAGTAAAAGACTCTCCTGTTGCCTGGCCACCTTATTCCCCATTGCAAAAATAAAAATAAAAAGGACAACAACAAAAACTTAAAACAGATGGGTATATAAAAACACAAAAAAAATAAAAAAGAAAGAAACACTTCAAAAAGTTGGTGCAAGAAGGCGAAACCAAAAGAAAAGAAAACCATCAAAAAACCTTGGTGCATGACCAAAAAACCTTAAAACCTTGATACAGAAAGAAAAAACTTTTTTTTTTTCAAAAAAAGCAAAGAGATAGAAAGGAAAACTTTTGGAAACTAAAAAAACTTAAAAAAAAAAGTTTAAAATGAAAAAAGACAGAAGGAAAACCTTCAAAAGAGTAAAAAAAGTTAAAACGGCTTCTCTTTTTTTTTTTTTTTCAAAAACTCTCTGCACTCAAACGCAGTCAGACACACACTTCCCCTTTTCTTATGCTGCTATCTCTAATGTCACTAAAATCATGTATCTGAAAACAAGTATGTCACAGCAAAATGATAGATACCATTTAGTCTCTGAAAAATAGCTACACCATAGCCAGCATTGCAGAAACAGGAAACTTAGCAAAAAAGAAAAAAAAAAGATGTGACAGTGTGATTTACAATGCATATATCTCTAATAGCAGCGTGGAGAAGGAAAAAGAGGAAGAAAAAAAACTTCTCTATACAATTGTATGCTTTTAAAGCAGCAATACGTGACTCGAACCAAACAGATACAGACGTCTGGGAGATGCCCTTTTTATTATTCTGTGGCAGGTGCTAACTGCTCTGGGAAACAGACTACTGCCAATGACACTGGGCACGCATATGCCCGTGCCGCCTGAGTGAGGAGCACAAAAAGCGTGAATTCTACCACCCTCCGGTCCAGTCATCCTGACTGGCCGCCGGCTACGGGAATCTGTGGAAGCCCTCTAAGCTATCACCATCCGAGCCTGGAACATGGGACTACCTGTCCCGGGACCACCTGTCCCTCCTGCTGCATGGGAATCTGTGATAGCTTATTGAGCGATTTGACCTCCTGCCGTCTGTTACCCAGCCACCACAAACAATCCAACTGTCTCCCGGATCTTACACAAACATGGAACACATACACGGCACACAGCAGACACCTTGACTTATATCCCAGGGTTCGGATACGGGCTTGGACTTTTTACACTACCTGGGAATGCGGTGGTGACCACACCTGACCGACAAGAGGTATAGACCCGGACTGGGCACAGGGGACTTTCAGGTAAGATGATAACATTTTCTTACCTAACTTATGGAGCTGCGCAGTCTCCGTCCCGTGAACCAAGGCCATGGCCAACACCTCCGTCTCTCTGTTCAGCAGGGTCCCCGTGTGTTTCGTCCACGCCTCGCGGTAGGCGCCAGCCCCACGTTGGCTTGTGATAGAAATATGTATATCATGTAGATCTCACTTGCATGTATACTCCTCTATAATCCTCTATAATCATATATACTCATATAAACGCAAATATATCTATATACACTATAATCAATTGCTTAAAATGGCTGACATAAACTGATATAAGCCAGACAAAATCTGTATGGGGTTTACCAAGCAAAAACAGGAACTTAGGCCAGATGTCCTGAAGTAATGTCTAGAATATCGCTAAATCTTGCTGAAATAGCAGGATAAGGATGACAGCTACGTCCAAGAGTGCTAAATCAGCTTGTTGCCATGTAGACTTCAGTCAGAATATGCCATGTACTCAGTCAGCCAATGAAATAATAGCTAAATTATATGGTAATTAACTAACCACCGCTAGCCACTCCTTTTTATATGCAATTATTAAACTATGTATGTACAATAAATCGTCAGTATTGATGGAATTGTCACAATGTTGTGCAGTCTCATTCTTGAGCGCTCAAAATACTCAGTCTTATTGGGAACGGCCGCAGCACACACAGGGATATATTTATCCAACTCAAATTTCCATAACAGTAGCATATTGCACAGCCCGAGTAGTATATTGCACAGCCCGCGTAGTATATTGCACAGCCCGTGTAGTATATTGCACAGCCCGCGTAGTATATTGCGCAGCGCGCGTAGTATATTGCACAGCCCGCATAGTATATTGCCTAGCCCACGTAGTATATTGCCCAGCCCGCATAGTATATTGCACAGCCCACGTAGTACATTGCACAGCCCACGTAGTATATTGCCCAGCCGCGTAGTATATTGCCCAGCGCACGTAGTATATTGCACATGCCGCGTAGTATATTGCCCAGTCCGCGTAGTATATTACCCAGCCCGCGTAGTATATTGCACATCCCACGTATTATATAGCAATGTGGGCATCATATCCCTGTTAAAAAAGAGAATTAAAATAAAAAATAGTTATATACTCACCCTCCGTTGACCCCTGGATCCAGGAAGTGTTTACCGACGCTCCTCACGCGCTCCGGTCTCAAGAGTGCATTGCGGTCTCGCGAGATGATGATGTTGCGGTCTCGCGAGACCACTACGTCATCATCTCGCGAGATCGCAATGCATGGTCTGGTCACCGGAGTGTCGCGAGGAGCGGGAAAGGCGCTGGAAGGTGAGCATATGATGATTTTTTATTTTTTTTAATTATTTTTAACATTAGATCTTTTTACTATTGATGCTGCATAGACAGCATCAATAGTAAAACAGTTGGTCACACAGGGCTAATAGCAGCGTTAATGGAGTGGTCCATTAGCTCTGCCATTAACCCTGTGTGAGCGCTGACTGGAGGGGAGTATGGAGTGGGCACTGACTGCGGGAAGGAAGGACCCATCGCTGATTGGTCGTAGCAATGGTCGTGGGCGTTTTGCCACGACCAATCAGCTACTTGGATTTCCATGACAGACAGAGGCCTCGACCAATGAATATCCGTGACAGAAAGACAGACAGAAAGAAAGACAGACAGACAGACAGACGGAAGTGACCCTTAGACAATTATATAGTAAATATGTTTGTTTTTTTGCTTTTGCTCCCCTCTTTTTGTCCCTCACCATCATGGGACTCTTTGTACACTTTCATGTCTAAAAGAGTGAGCTTAAGAAGCAGTTTTTGACTCTAAGTGTATCCAAGTGCAATAGCTTTTTCAGTGCAATATTATACCTTGTGCTATTTTATCAAAATTCATTTTTTCTTTAGTTTGACCAAGGCTTGTGGTTTTGTGTATGGTGTTGGGGTTTGGGCGTGGGTAGTTGGGTAGGGTTTGAACAGGGCCAGAAGGGACAGCCGACGCGGAGTGGGGGCGCCAAGCCGAATTTATAATAATTAGGGATATATCTAGGACTGTTTTTCCCCATTAATACTTCCTGGCTCATTTATTTTTGTACCTATACCCCGCCCCGATCTTGGTTTTGGTGTTGGTTGGTATTATTAGTATATTGTATTTTTAACATGGTTTATTAAAGATATTTTTAAGGGCTGTTTTTCTTTTTTGGTTTATATACTGAGTATAGCCCTATACTATTTTGTTTGGTTTTTCTGGCTTTACATATTCATCAGACCACTCACTAGTTGCTACTATATTTCATTCAAAGAGTTCAGTATATAAAGGTATGCTAAGCTGCCGCAACAGATCATTAGAATCCAAAACAGGAGGAACATAACGTGCTAGCAATAGTTTGATTACAGGAAAATTGATGACAGGTTCTCTTTGAATGACCATATTACAGCCGTACATTGTCTCTTTCCATATGCATGCCATAGGCTTAAAAGCAAACTTTAACCAACACTGGAATAGACAGATTTGTTATCCGGACATAATTATGTCAGTGACATTAGGTCAGCCAAGTTTAATATGGTCCTGTCTATTCCAGTTTAGGGAAGCCTGAATCTGCTGTTGTGGGTCATCATTTCCTGATACACAGTCCTCTGAACCTTTTACTTTGTCCTCAGGAAGGGAGGTGTCCTACAAACACTCTTTAATGACTTCCACACAGATAGTGAACACAAAAACACTATTACAAAATGCCCACTAAAATTTAGATACAAATTGGATCACCCAATCTGACACCACTTTGGAGGGAATCCCGTGAAGATTCATAATCTCAGTGACAAACACCTGAGCCAGTGTCCTGGCGTTAGAGAGAAAGTAAAGTACTAAAGTGCGCCATTTTATTAAACCTATCCACCACAACTAAAATAACAGTTTTACCAGAGGACAATAGAAGATCTGTAATGAATAGTGTTGAGCATTCCGATACCGCAAGTATCGGGTATCGGCCGATACTTGCGGTATCGGAATTCCGATACCGAGATCCGATACTTTTGTGGTATCGGGTATCGGTATCGGATACATAGAGATGTGTAAAATAAAGAATTAAAATAAAAAATATTGATATATTTACCTCTCCGGCGGCCCCTGGTGAGTCCGCGGGTAACCGGCAGGCTTCGTTGTTCAAAATCAGCGCTTTTAGGACCTGAGAAACACGTCCCGGCTTCTGATTGGTCGCGGGCCGCCCATGTGACCGCCACGCGACCAATCACAAGCCGCGACGTCACCGCAAGCTATTAGCGCGCTCATTTTTGAAAAATGAGCGCGTTAATGACTTTCAAAGACGTAGCGGCTTGTGATTGGTCGCGGCCACGCGACCAATCACAAGCCGCGACGTCACCGCAAGCTATTAACGCGCTCATTTTTAAAAATGAGCGCGTTAATGGCTTTGAAAGACATAGCGGCTTGTGATTGGTCGCGTGGCCGCGACCAATCACAAGCCGCGACGTCACCGCAAGCTATTGACGCGCTCATTTTTAAAAATGAGCGCGTTAATGGCTTTGAAAGACATAGCGGCTTGTGATTGGTCGCGTGGCCGCGACCAATCACAAGCCGCGACGTCACCGCAAGCTATTGACGCGCTCATTTTTAAAAATGAGCGCGTTAATGGCTTTGAAAGACATAGTGGCTTGTGATTGGTCGCGTGGCCGCGACCAATCACAAGCCGCTACGTCTTTGAAAGTCATTAACGCGCTCATTTTTCAAAAATGAGCGCGCTAATAGCTTGCGGTGACGTCGCGGCTTGTGATTGGTCGCGGCCACGCGACCAATCACAAGCCGCTATGTCTTTCAAAGCCATTAACGCGCTCATTTTTAAAAATGAGCGCGTCAATAGCTTGCGGTGACGTCGCGGCTTGTGATTGGTCGCGGCCACGCGACCAATCACAAGCGGCTATGTCTTTCAAAGCCATTAACGCGCTCATTTTTAAAAATGAGCGCGTTAATAGCTTGCGGTGACGTCGCGGCTTGTGATTGGTCGCGTGGCGGTCACATGGGCGGCCCGCGACCAATCAGAAGCCGGGACGTGTTTCTCAGGTCCTAAAAGCGCTGATTTTGAACAACGAAGCCTGCCGGTTACCCGCGCTGAGTTCAGGGGCCGCCGGAGAGGTAAATATATCAATATTTTTTATTTTTATTCTTTATTTTACACCTCCCTATGGATCCCAGGGCCTGAAGGAGAGTTTCCTCTCCTTCAGACCCTGGGAACCATGAGAATACCTTCCGATACTTGATGTCCCATTGACTTGTATTGGTATCGGATATCGGTATCGGCGATATCCGATATTTTTCGGGTATCGGCCGATACTATCCGATACCGATACTTTCAAGTATCGGACGGTATCGCTCAACACTAGTAATGAAATCCATGGATAAATGAGTCCATGGTCGGACAGGAATGGATAAAGGTAAAAGAGCCCCGGATGGAAGAGCATGTATGTCTTGGAACGTGCACAGGCACAACATGAAGACACAAAGTCAACTTGATCCTTACACACACCTAAAACAATGAGAAAGGAGTTCCAAGGTCCCCTTTCTACCTGGGTAACCAGCCAGAGTTGAGGTATGATGCGCCTTCAAAATTATAAGATGAACAGGTACAAACAATTTCCCTGAAGGACCAGCAGGGGTGTCCCCCTGAGCCTTTAGTACCTCATCTTCAAGTTCAGAACACACTGCAGAGACAACCACCCCTTCTTGTAAAATAGGGACAGCATCGTCAGTATTTCCACCCACTGGGAAACTCCGAGACAAAGCATCCACTTTGACATTCTTAATCCCAGGACAGTTATTCTTACGATGGGGAAGCAGTTTTTGACACCACTTTTCAGAGAATTCCTCATCAAAATCAGACAGGAATGATGGAATGTTTTTAGTGGAGACACTAGAGATAATAGCACCTAGTCAATTAATTTTGCAAAAATTATTCCCCTTATTATCATTCTGGCCTCCCAGTCTATGATTGGATAATGCTTAGTTAACCAGGGAAGACCCAACACAGTACGAGTAGGGAGACCTTACTAGATAACAAGAAAGGAGCTCCTTGTAAAGAGCCTCTATGTGCAGGTTCACACTATGCACTACTTTTGCAATATTTTCCTCACCTAGAGATGCAGAGTCAATAGAAAATATGGGGATGGGCTTAGCCAAAATACTACAGCGAAGACCAAAGTCCCGCACGAACTGAGCATCCAACATATTGGCTCCCACTCCACTATCCAAGAGGATAAATATTTTCATATTAATAGCCACTTCTGCGGGTATGAAAAACTGAGATACACATGCGGAGGAGATATATTCTCCCAGGTTGTGATCCCCCACACAACCTGGAGTTAGATGTTTACCAACAGCTTTTTGTGCTTTTGGTAATGAAGGACAGACCCCAATGAAATGCCTCTTTTGACCACAAAAAGAACACAACCCCATTTTGCCGTAAACTGTAAGAGACTCATACCAAGTGGAGGCCCCTCCTATCAGCATAGGTTCTTCAGAGCACACAGGGAGAACCTTGGTTTTAGAGAGTAGCATGGGGGCGGAGACACAACAGGTCTACCCCTGAGGCATCTGTTAATCCATATGACCAGAGGCATGGCGGCCTCCAATGACTCAGGAATTTCATACAGTGCTAGTGTTTCTTTTAGACAGGCCCTGAAAAAAAGAGCAGGATTGTTCCACCGGGTGACAGTAGCCCATCTACGGAACACTGAGGAAAATTCCTAAGTTGGTCCGCCTTACTTAGCTTAGACTCAGTAAGGAAGACATGGTCCGGATCATCAAACACAAGGCCTAGAGCATCAAAAAACCATTCAACCGACCAGCGAGAAAGTGAGTCTGACGGAAGTGAAAAGGCCCAGGATTGAGGATCTCTAGGAAGGAGAGAAGTAACAATCCCAGCCCGTGGATCCTGACTCCCAGATGAAGGAGGACGAAGCCTAAAATAAAGCTTACAGGCTTCACAGAACATAATAAATGTATCCGTCCTCCAGAAAAGCTATCTGGGAGGGCCACCTTAGGTTACAGTTCAGCCTGACTGATGGCCATACCAACAGTCTGCTGCTGTGAGACCCTAGATTGCAGGTCTGACAGTTCAAGTGACAGACCCCACAATTGTTTGCCAAAGACTACAACGGGATCCATACCAAGATATAAAATATGGGGCCAGTGGAAATGTCACGCTGTGACAGTGTTCAGTAAGGAAGGAGGGCCTCAAACAGTCCCTGGAACTGGGACTATAACTATCCCTGTCCTGGGGGTACTCTTGATGGTAGAGAGGCCTGAGTCTCCGACCTTACTATGCTCCTGTTAATCCCTGGTCTGTCTCCTTCCCCACCACATAAGGCATGGGACAGAAATGTAATGTACCAAACACTTAGCTTTAGCAAACAGCAAAGAAAGATGAATCTCATATTCAGCACAGCGTCTCCAAGGAGCGAGCAAGGAAACAGAGCTTTCACTGGCAAGACAGAGAGGGTCTGGCCAGCAGAGGTGATGACCAGATCAGAAACAGCTGAAAACCAAATCCATTTAATATGACACAAACACACAAGCTAAATGGAAGATCTGCGATTCACAATACGTAGTGATCTTCTACCCCAAATTTCTCCCAGGAGGATGTGACACACTTGTAACATTGCCTTGAGGAACGGGGAAAAATCACAGTGGCAAGATGTAGAAAGCTCATATAGACTTAATGTGACTTGCAGCTGTAATTGCCACAAAAGGAGGCTCTACAAAGCACTGACTTTAGGGGGGGTGAATAGTTATGTACACTGACATTTTCAGTCCTATTTGTTGCTTGCTTCTCAATAAAATGAAAACCAAATGTTCACAGATGTAGGCATGTTCTTAATCTGATATAAACCCTTAAAAAATCTGTGAAATTCCAGGTTGTGAGGTAGCAAAACATGAAAAATGCCAAGGAGTGAATACTTCGCAAGTCACTGTACATTGCACATATAATAGTAGATATTAGTCACACACTGGTGACATTATCGCTGATTGTAGTCATTCACTTTACCTTTTCTTTAACAATTAGCCCAGACCGCCATGACATCTTGTCCATCCATGACTTGTCTCTATACAAAGTAACACACAGACAATTTTGTCTTATAACTTTTCTAGCACCCTCCTAACATTCCCCTAGCTCTACACAACCCATGTAGTCAGAAACCCCAATCAAAGAGAGAACCAAGGACAAAGAATAAATGATACCCAAAATAGGAGGACACAGATCATATAAAAATAATGCCTTTATTTAAGTATATATGGCAATGGCACCAACACTGTGCCTGTACTTGGAAACAAGAAAATAAAATAAATCACTAAAATTATTTTATAAAAGTTATATATATATAAATATACATGTATTTTTTTGGGTACGGACCAAATAAACAGGAGTTAAACCATAAACAAAGACACATAGAAAATAGGGGGGCTATCACAAAAACCACCAATACCTCTGCAATATAACCAGCCAAGGGTATTAATTGACTATGCAAACCAAAAGTGCGTAAAAAAAAACTCCACTTCTCACCTATCACACATTAACAGTTCCCATCACCAGATAACACATATAGCCGACAGCTTTTGTTTTGGCCAAAAGATTTTTTAAGCCGCCACAATAACAGGGTAGACACTTTTGGCCGGGCCCTACTCTACTGTAACCCGTTAAATATTTGTTAAAATATGCAGTACAATTTAGGTATATTTTTAATTATTTTTCAATTTTAAAAATGACCAATAATTAGTGTTGAGCATTCCGATACCGCAAGTATCGGGTATCGGCCGATATTCGTGGTATCGGAATTCCGATACCGAGTTCCGATACTTTCAGTATATCGGATACCGGAATCGGAAGTTCCCATAAGGCAAAGTCCCAGTTTTATTTAATTCAGCCAATGTGGAATGATTACAAGTGTGGGCACATCCTGTTCTGCATGGTGGGCATGTAACTACTGGCATGGCTGTGATTGGCTGCTGAAATGATGTCACGATGCCCTATAAAAGTCGCCGCCGCCATTTTGGGTTCACTCTGCTGTGAATTCAGTTAGGGACAGGACGCTGTGTTCTGACTGAGGGCCAGTTTAGAGATAGCGATTTGCTTAATTGTGCTTTACCCAGGCTAATTTAGCAACCGCTGTGTGAGAACCTTGCTTTTCCAGGAAAGCAGAAAAATATGCGGCACTCACCCAGAAGAAGCTGTATTAACGTGCTCTTTATTGGAACAAGAATGTACATACATCCATTAGGACATCAGGTGGAGCGGAGGGTGTGGTGATGGAGGCTGGACGACGGCCGTTTCGCAACTAAATGTGCTTCAACGGGTCCACATACCAGGTTACTGACGTCATATCCTTTTATAGGTTTTCTGACATATATAGTAAATTCACGGTGCTACTGTGAGACATAACTATAACAGTGAACGTGCAAAAAGATAACACTAGTAACCATTTTACAGATTGTAACAGAATGTTATAACAAAATATTAAATTAGCACTTTATCAACTAACCTTGCTTTTGCCTTGCAGCGCTTTTCATAGCTGTCTGCATGGTCTGTCCACAGCCACAACCGGTCGTGGTCAGCTCAGGGTCACTGCCTCATACTGCTCAATCCATTGTCCTTTTTTGCAATTAGTGCAGCCTGCTGTACATTTTTTCAAATTTATCCTATTAGTGGCTTTCCCTCCATATCCTGCTAGATTGTGGAAAAACACTATATAGGATTACATAGAGGAGCTTGTTTTGGCCTTGCAGCGCCATTCACGGCTGTCTGCACAGTCTGTCTGTGAGTGCAGCTCACTCTGTAGTCTGTTCTACCGCCACAGCCGGTTGTAGTCAGCTCAGGGTGCGTCACTGCCTCATACAGTTCCATTGTCCGTTTGTCAATTAGTGCAGCCTGCTCACATTTTTTCAAATTTATCCTATTAGTGGCTTTCCCTCCATATCCAGCTAGATTGGGGAAAAAAACTATATAGGATTACATAGAGGAGCTTGTTTTGGCCTTGCAGCGCCGTTCACAGCTGTCTGCATGGTCTGACTGTGAGTGCAGCTCACTCTGCACACCAAATAAAGTTCACCAAACACACCACTTTTCAGTTGTGTAGGCCACATTAGCTCATATTAAAGTATAGTCCACACTTTATAAAATTAGTGTTTCTTATACCTGTTAGCAGCTGTTCAGGAATAAGCACACTAAGCCCTTAGTACTTTTCTGCCTATCTTTATCAGTCTACCAAGATGAAGAAGGCAGGGAGTAAGGCACGTGGTCGTGGGCGTGGAGCAGGGAGAGGAAGTGGAGATCCTGTGCCTGCTGCGGGCAGCGGTGACTCATCATACCCCAGTTTTAGCAGGGAACAGACCTTCATGCGCAGCTTTGTAGGAGCTCGCCGTACCTGCTGCTGCGGGACGAACAAATTGAAGCCGGATGGATGGCAGCTGACGCATCGACTTCAATTAGTGCCACATCCTCTCAGGCACAGAGCACTGAAGAGCAACCATCTGTCTCTTCACCACCTGCCAAATTACCCAGGCTGTCAGAGAGCCCAGGACAGGAGCCATTTCCACTTCTGTTCTCTGAATCTCTTGGCTTGGAAATAGGGGGCCAGCCAAGCAGCATTCTAGAATGTGAAGAAGAGGCAGCATGCAGTGATGCCCAACAGCTTTGTCTCTCTGAATCTGAAGAGGCGGGTGGGACAGTGCCTCCGGTCAGCACACCTCAGTACGCATCTGATGATGAGACTCAGGTGCCACTTTCTGGTGCGTACTCTGCTGCCGAGACTACCCAGGAGAAGCAGTTGGTGGAAGAGGTTAGCGTAGATGATGAGGTCCTTGACCCATCATGGCGTGAGGTACAGGAACTTGGTGGGAGCAGCTCTGAGGAAGAGATTCCCCGAACGGCCCAAAGAGGGAGAGGGAGGGGGAAGACTGCGGTGCCTGTAGCCTCCACTTCGGCACCCATTAGGAGCATGCCTCTTCCGAAAGCCAAAGTGGGCGCTCCCAGGACTTGCAGTGCCTGGTCCTTTTTTGACACAGTTGCAGCTGACATTTGCTTTGTCAAATGCAAGCTGTGTCATCAGAAAATCAAATGAGGGAAAAGTGTCAGCAACCTCAATACAACAAATATGTGGAAACATGTGCGGACCAAGCACGCGGTGGAGTTACAAAAACAAACTGAAGACCTAGGCCAACCTACAGCGGCACCTACCACCTCTTCAGCTCGTGTTGTAGCTTCTTCCTCCAGCTCACACACAGCTGTTTCGGCTTCCTCACAGGATCGCCATGGAAGAACCTCTGGCACCGTTGTCCAGAGACCCAGTGTAATTCCACCCGCAGCACCACGTTCCCAGTCATCTTCACACTCCCAGCCCACTCTACAGCCATCGGTAGCACAGGCATGGGAGAGAAAGCGGCCATTCTCGGCAAACCACCCACGAGCACAGGCTCTGAATGCAGGCATTGCAAAACTACTGTCCCTTGAAATGCTCTCATTCGGGCTGGTGGAGACTAACAGCTTCTGTAACTTGATGGCATTGGCAGTCCCACATCACAATGTGCCCAGCCACTTTTATTTCAGCTGGCAAGCCACCCCTGCCCTGCAAAAGCATGTGGAGGGAAACATTAAACATGCGCTACTAAACGCCGTCAGTAGCAAGGTCCACCTCACCACCGATGCGTGGACCAGTCACCATGGACAGAGACGATACCTTTCCCTCACCGCCCATTGGGTTAATGTTGTGGAGCCGGGTACAGATCGTTAGAGTGGCGCTCTACGTGTTCGGCCAACTCCTAGGATTGCAGGAATCCAGTCTGTGCACATTGACTCCTCCTCATACTCCAGTTCCTCAGAATCATCGCTGCAGGAGCCGTCACAGTCCACCTCCACATGGCCCCATGAACGCTTACCTGATCTGACCGATATGAGCACAGCCATGGCCAAATGTCAACAGGGCTTATTGAAATTAATTTCTTTGGGGAATCGAAGCCACACAGCGCAGGAGCTCTGGAATGCCATCAAGCAGGAGAGCAACGTGTGGTTTGTGCCAGCGAATCTACCGTGTGACAATAGCCGAAATCTGGTGGCAGCTCTGGGCCTAGGCAACCTCACTCACATCTCATGTCTGGCACATGTGCTCAACTTGATCGTTCAGAGTTTTTTGAGGGACTATCCGGATCTTGATGCACTGCTGCACAAGGTCCGCCTAGAGTGTGCTTACTTGCGGCATTCCAGCATGGCAAGATCGCGCATTGCAACTCTGCAGTGCCGATTCCGCCTTCCGGAACATCGCATCATATGTGACCTACCCACGAGGTGGAATTCAACGTTACATATGTTGGAGCGGTTGTGTGAGCAGCAGCCAGCAGTAATGGAGTACCAGCTGCATCAGGCGCAAAAATAGTCACACTGCGCACCGTTCAGACTTCACAACCACTGAGTGGGCCACTATGAAGGACGTCTGCCAGGTTTTGCATGCCTTCGATGATTCCATGTGGATGGCGAGTGCGGATGATGCACTAATCAGCATGACTGTCCGCCTTATCTACCTGCTTGAAAGAACACTGCAAGCGCTAAGGGATGAGGTGGTAGAAGAGGTGGAGGATGAGGAGTTAGAAATGCCATCTGCTTCTGCCCACGTGGTTCCTCACAAAGGCCTAGGCAGGGGACACTTTGTGAGGAGGATGAGGAGGAGTCAATGGAGGAGGAAGAGATCTGTCCAGAGGAGGGAGTTACACAAATCTCCAGTAGTCAGTATGTAGAGCAAGGGTGGGGTGATGCAGAGCAAGCAGAGATCACGCCTCAAGCAGGGTGCAGCGTTTCTTGGCCAGTTGGCAGTCTGCAGCACATGGTTGATTTCATGCTGCAGTGCCTGAGAAACGACCACTGCATCACCCACATTCTTACCACGGCTGATTATTGGGTGTACACCCTCCTAGATCTGCGCTATCGGGACAACTTACAAACCCTCATAACACCATTGCAGCGGGATCGTAAAATGCAGGAGTACCAAGACACACTGGTGCAGTCCATCATCTTCGCCAGTCCAATCAAGAGAAGTGCTGCTAGTGCTTTACAAAGCAGCTCAGTGCATCGAGGCAGTGGAGGAAGCTTGCACAAAGAGGGAGCAGAAGCAGTGCCTCTCACAAGGCAAGACCAGTCTGGCCCAACAGTGGCAAAGTTTTGTGTGCCCGCCACAAATGTTTACACCATCACAGATGGGTCCACTCAGCAGGAGCCCACGTTTCCATCAGATGGTGACAAACTACATGTCTTGCACTCTCAGCGTACTCCCAGAGGGCTCTTCCCCCTTCAAGTTTTGGGTCTCTAAGCTGGATACATGGCCAGAGCTTAGCCAGTATGCATTGGAGGTGCTGGCTTGCCCTGCTGCTAGTGTATTATCGGAACGTGTCTTTAGTGCCGCAGGTGGTGTACTAACAGACCGTCGCATGCGACTATCCTCCAATAACGTCGACCGGCTTACTTTTCTGAAAATGAACAAGGCCTGGATCTCGCAGGAATTTGCCACTCCTCCTCCAGATTAACTACTTGGTTGGCAACAGTATCCAGGTCTCCTGTTGTGCTCATATTTCTACCACCTGAACTTGAATCCCTGGGCTCCAACACCGCCAGTTGCTGCTTAGAAGTGCTGGCTGCACAGTCAACACATGAACCAGTGTTATTGGGGTTCAGTAACGCCAGCTGCTCCCCTGCTGTGTATCCGGCAACGTGTCCAGTGACCGCCACGCTGGCACAACAACAGACATTAACCTACCTCCATTGCAGGCCTCGGCCTTCACTCTGCTCCTCCTAGATTCCCTGGGCTCCAATACCGCCAGTTGGTGCTTGGAATTGCAGGCTGCACAGAGAAAAACACTCGCTCATGTGTCAGTGGGGTTCAGTACTACCAGCTGTTCCCCTGCTGTGTAGCCAGCAACGTGTCCTGCGAATGCCACGCAGACACAACAGATATTAAACTGCCTCCAGTGCAGACCTCGGCCTACACTCTGCTCTTCCTGCTGTCCCTGGGCACTTACACCACCAGTTCATGCTCGGAAGTGCTGTCTGCACAGTCAACACTTGCTGCCGTGTTATTGGGGTTCAGTAAAATCAGCTGATCCCCAGCTGTGCGTGCGGCAATGTGTCATGCGACCTCCATGTTGGCACAACATCAGATATTAAACTCCCTCCAGTGCAGGCTTCGGCCTACACTCTGCTCCTCCTGCTGTCCCTGGGCACTTACACCGCCAGTTCGTGCTCAGAAGTGCTGTTTGCACAGTCAACACTTGCTGCCGTGTTATTGGGGATCAGTAAAATCAGCTGATCCCCAGCTGTGTGTGCGGCAATGTGTCATGCGACCACCACGCTGGCACAACATCAGATATTAAAATGCCTCCAGTGCAGGCTTCGGCCTACACTCTGCTCCTCCTGCTGTCCCTGGGCAATTACACCGCCAGTTCGTGCTCGGAAGTGCTGTCTGCACAGTCAACACTTGCTGCCGTGTTATTGGGGTTCAGTAACGTCAGCTGATACCCAGCTGTGTGTGCGGCAATGTGTCATGCGACCGCCACGCTGGCACAACATCAGATATTAAACTGCCTCCAGTGCAGGCTTCGGCCTACACTCTGCTCATCCTGCTGTCCCTGGGCACTTACACTGCCAGTTCGTGCTTGGAAGTGCTGTCTGCACAGTTAACAGCTGCTCCTCAGTTATTGGGGTTCAGTAACGTCAGCTGATCCCCAGCTGAATGTGCGGCAAAGTGTCATGCGACTGCCACGCTGGCACAACATCAGATATTAAACTCCCTCCAGTGCAGGCTTCGGCCTACACTCTGCTCCTCCTGCTGTCCCTGGGCACTTACACCGCCAGTTCGTGCTCGGAAGTGCTGTCTGCACAGTCAACACTTGCTGCCGTGTTATTGGGGTTCAGTAACATCAGCTGATCCCCAGTTGTATGCGTGACAATGTGTCATGCGACCGCCACACTGGCACAACATCAGATATTAAACTGCCTCCAGTGCAGGCTTCGGCCTACACTCTGCTCCTCCTGCTGTCCCTGGGCACTTACACCGCCAATTCGTGCTCGGAAGTGCTGTCTGCACAGTTCTGTTATTGGGGTTCAGTAACGTCAGCTGATCCCCAGCTGTGTGTGCGGCAATTATTACAGTCAGTTTCTAGCTATGACCCTGGGCTCCAACACCGTCAGTTGCTGCTCAGAAGTGTCTTTGGCACGGGTACTCTATCCTGCCCAGCCTGGTTCCAGCACGCCTGCTGTTTCTGGGTAGTGTCAAGGTCACTTAGACTCCATGGTGCCTGCAGTTTAGGTGCTTCCTATGTGGGCTGCGGGAAGTGGCAATCAAGGCTGGCTCAGTAGTGCCAATAGGACAAGCTCCCCCTGTAGGACTGCGGTTTTTCGGTAACTGCGGCCGGCTCGCGGCCTAGCTATTGTTTCTTTTCCTGTGGACCTTCTGCTGCCTATCTGAGTTCCAGCACCATTAGCTGGTTCTTGGGAAGACAATCTTGACTAGGTCCCCCTGGTTCCAGCACCGTCAGCTGGTTCCAGGCAGAGCATTTGGCTTAGGTGCCTCCTTCTGGGTATCCGAGTTCCACCAACGCCAGGTGGTCCTTGGTAGTGCTTTCAGGCATGGGTACCTCCTGCTTAGTAACCAGGTTCCAGTACCGTCAGCTGGTCCTCGGTCGTGCCATTGGCTCTTGCACCTTGGGCAACGCATCCGGGTTCCAGTACCGTCCGCTGGTTCTCGGCAGTGTCTTTTGCTCTTCTGTCTTCTGCACCACTTCCTGGTTCCAGCACCGTCAGCTGGTTCCGGGCAGAGCCTTTGGCTTAGGTGCCTCCTTATGGGTATCCAAGTTCCACCAACGTCAGGTGGTCCTTGGTAGTGCTTTCAGGCATGGGTACCTCCTGCTTAGTAACTGGGTTCCAGTACCGTCAGCTGGTCCTCGATCGTGCCATTGGCTCTTGCACCTTGGGCAATGCATCTGGGTTCCAGTACCGTCAGCTGGTTCTCGGCAGTGTCTTTGGCACGGGTACTCCCTCCTGCCCAGCCTGGTTCCAGCACGCCAGCTGTTTCCGGGTTGTGTCAAGGTCACTTAGACTCCAAAACGTTGTCCTGTCGTGTTGCGGTCGGGTTAGCCGACTCAATTGGTGCCTGCAGTTTCGGTGCTTCCTATGTGGGTGGCAATCAAGGCTGGTTCAGTAGTGCCAATAGGACAAGCTCCCCCTGTAGGACTGCAGTTTTTCGGTAACAGCGGCCGGCTCGTGTCCTAGCTATTGTTTCTTTTCCTGTGGACCTTCTGCTGCCAATCTGAGTTCCAGCACCGTTAGCTGGTTCTTGGGAAGACAATCTTGACTAGGTCCCCCTGGTTCCAGCACCATCAGCTGGTTCCGGGCAAGAGCCTTTGGCTTAGGTGCCTCCTTCTGGGTATCCGAGTTCCAAAAACGTCAGGTGGTCCTTGGTAGTGCTTTCAGGCACGGGTACCTCCTGCTTAGTAACCGGGTTCCAGTACCGTCAGCTGGTCCTCGGTCGTGCCATTGGCTCTTCTACCTTTGGGTAGCCATCCGGGTTCCAGTACCGTCAGCTGGTTCTTGGCAGTTCCTCAGCCTTCTTGTTCCTCCTGCTACAGTTCCAAGTTCAACACCCTAAAGATGACAACCCTGAAGACCGAGAAGCAAAAGAACAAGAAGATGCAGAACAAAAAGCAGAAGAACATTAAGCATCAGACTAAAAATCAGAGCAAAAGATATCTAAATTATAAGCAGAAGAAGACTAAGCAGTGTATGGGGGTGAGTCCGTTCCTCCTCGTGGTGCCCCTGGAAAATACCTGCTGCTCCAGGCAAAACTGAACGCGGACAAATACTGTTGTAACTCTTTTGTGACAGGCAGAACGGAAGGTGTAATCTTCAAACTTTTATAGATAACAACTACAGGAATGCCTGTCACAAATAAGAATATTATAAAGAAGAAGAATATGAAGAAGATGAAGAAGTAGAATATGAAGAAGAATAAGAGTTAAATAAAAAGAATATGGAGAATTTTTACAAAAAGAATAATAGGAAGAAGGTGAAGAAGAAGATGAATAAGGTGAAGAAGATGTTGATGAAAAAGATGCTGCTGCTGAGGATGATGAAGACGAAAGTGTGGGAGAAGTAAAAAAAAAGTTGCAGAGCATGGAAGTAGTGAAACATAAATATCTGACAAAATATAAAAAATCTAAACATAGTCAATATCTTTGTAACTCCGAACGTCTTAAAAAAAAAATTAATTCCTGCTCTTCCATTTGATTTGGGCTAAACCTCTATGCCTATTAATGTCTCCTCCACCTCCCCCGATACATTCTACATTATTCTTTGTTGTTTTCCTTCATGTGGAATTAATCACAAGGAAAGAAAGAGTTTATTTTAATTCCGATATTTTTGTCCCATTGACTTGCATTGGTATCTGGTATCGGTATCGGCGATATCCGATATTTTGTCGATAGCAGACGATCCAATCCGATACCGATACTTCAGAAAATCGGAAGGTATCGCTCAACACTAGTCATCATTACTGCTATAATCAATACACTAGGATTGGAGCAGTGGGGGGAATGGTCACTGAACTAAGGGACGAGTTGGATATCTGCTGAGTTTGCTATTTTATGTATTTTAGTTTGAGGGCCACCTTTCTGAAAAATGTCAACCCCCTTAACTATCCACTGCATTATAGGAACAAATTGAAATGTAGATTGAAAATGTCTTCATTTACTGTAGTTGTTGTGTTTTTTTTTAATACACAGGGGTTTGCAATGATTATTTTTCTAAAGATGGCAAAAGAATCCATTTCAATGTTTATTCAATAACTGATTTGCTAACATATGGCCATTTTTACATTTTGAGTGGCAATTCTCTATGAACTTTTTCTTAGGCAGGACATCAATGATGCATATCACAGACTTGTGTGACATTCAAATTTACACCACAAGATGGCAGCAAATTAACTGAAACAGTAGACTGCATCTTATAAGTCTTCTACTAAGTGTTATGTAAGTTTGCTTAGTCATAATTAGATATAATTAGACACCCTCAAAATCATTTTCTTACACTAAGATTTTTCTTTGATTTTTGTTCTCAATCACTCTGAGAATTTTCTTTAATTATTTTAAAATGTTCATGCTAAAGTTTGTGCTCAAAAGCTTTATGCTCTTTGTAAAGTGTATAGCAGAGTTGAGTGACTATATGTCAGAGCAGAGTTAGTGTATGGCAGAGCTGATTGTCTATGGGGGGACACAGTGTGAGGAGACAGTGTGAGAAAGTATACAGAGGTGGGAGAAGCTTGAGGAGGAGACATAGCATGGAGACTGGACAGTATGGAGAGGGCAAAATGTGAGGGAACAGTGAGAAAAGGGGGCTCATTATGGTCAAGGGGTAGCATAGGGGACACTGAAGATAGGGAAAGTGTGGCGGATATAATTCACAAGGACAGGCAGTGTGGCAGCTATAGCTTATAAGGGTGGATTAAGTGAAAGGAATATTCTATACGAGATCACAGTATGGAGGTTATGTACCAGAGGAAGAGTGTGGGGACATATTTTGTCCAGGGAGCACAAAGAGGGTGTTAGGGCTAGCGGAACGCACCAAATAATAAGAAAGATAGAATAAGGTGCGTTCACAGCCCGGGGTCCACCGTGCAGAGATGGAACCTGCTGCCAAGTAATGACGGACTATATGGCGGTACAATGTGAATACACACACGGGTTAACTTCACCCTGTGTGAAGGAAGCGAACCCTGTTAAGTCACAGCGCTGTGGTACCGCACACAAGAGCGCAAGCAAGGAGTCACCGAGCTCAGTCCCAAGACTTGGGATCCGAGTCCGTCTAGACTACTTGCGCTAGAGACACCGCTAATGGGGTGTCAGCATAACCAAAATAATGATTACCGACACATTAGAGTGCTTGCGGTGCCGCACTGGCGGACGCCACTAACCACCCAGGCTTGGGTCAGGAAAGCGCTGTGAAAGCGCACGGCGCCGCACTGGTGGTCACAGCAATTAGACGCTGTATGGTGTGCTAAGTGCTGATAGCTAAGTCGGGCGCTAGATAGCAATCATCCACCTTCCGCGAGCAGTCATCCAATAGGGAGGGGATTTTAAAGAATGACTTTCACTCACAACACACACACGTTTACAAAAGTACACTAGCGCATGGCCGTGCGGTCATGCGAACCTTATGTAGCTGCAGCATGTACATGACCTTCCCAGAAGGACCAATGGGAGGCTGCCACAGAAGTTGAGCACCTTCAGGACCTTCCTGGAGGACCAATGGGATCTGCTGCAGTATCTGAGCATGTGACCCTTGATCTCCAATGGGAGATCTTGCCCTGGGCCTGCTCAGAAAGGGAAAAGCAGGACTTAGTCCCAAAATCGTCTGCTCGCCGCTGCCCAGCACTGGCTTCAATGGCAGAAACTGGAAAAGCAGCAGTAACCCTATGCACAGAGTGAGACTGAGCAAGACTCTGGGACCGACGTCTCCGCTGAGCAGACTCCACTGCGGCTGGAGAAGAATGGGAGACCGCAGCAGAGATGGTTCGAGATTCCCCCTGTGCGGAGGCGGGAACTCGACACCTAACAGAGGGGCAATTAATCAGGAGCATAGCTGTAATGGGAGTGGTGGAACCACCATGACTAGGTGAGCACCTGTATCTTCACTAGAGCCCCTGATCGTGGGATTAGGCTTGGCTCCCAATGGACATCAGGTGATACTCCAGGACAGACCCTGGAAGCACGGTAGCAGACCTTAATGGCTAGGTAGGAGAATACAGCTGGTACAAGCAAGCACAGTAGGAACATCGGAACCACAGATACAAATGAGCATGGCTGGTATATAGACTGGCACAGCTGGTGCATGGAGGTCCTGCTGAAATATAGACTGACATGCCAGGTGCAGGCAGCTCTAGCTGATATACAGACGTATACGTCAGGTGCACGTAGATCAGGCTGATATACAGAGTTAGGCCGGGATCACACATGCGAGAAATACATCCGTGTCTCGCATGGTAATACCCGGCATTGCCGCCGTCACTCAGGAGCGGAGCGTCGGCCTCATAGCAATACATGCAGCCGCACGCTCTGCTCCTGAGTGATGGTGGGAATGCCGGGTATTACCATGCGAGACTCGGATGTATTTCTCACATGTGTGATCCCGGCCTAAGGGCTTATACTCGCTTGCGAGAAACTCGGATGAGTCTCGCATGTTAATACCCGGCGCTGCTGCCGGCTCTCAGATCGGAGCGTGCGGCCGCATAGGAATACGTGGAGCCGTACGCTCCGCTCCTGAGTGCTGGGTTCAGTGCTGGGTATTGCCATGCGAGACTCATCCGAGTTTCTCGCAAGTGAGTATGAGCCCTAAAGAAGAGTGAATTTGTTTGGAAAACGATCGCCAAACATAAATTCGGCACGAATATGTCACATTCGGATTCGCGATCAGAAACCCAAGCAAGATTTTCTAAAATCGGTAACATTCGGTAAAAGTGCGGGAAAATATTTGTGTTGCCGCAAAAATATTTTCAGCACTTTAGCAATGATAATGGTGGTGTATCATGAGCGTTTGGCACATGTTTGATGAGGGGAGGGATTTACAGAGCTCAGAGGTGCGCGGCAGTCTTTTTTTTCTTAACTTTATGTGTGCACATTGTGGCTAGCCAATCAGGGTGCAGGAAACACCCACAACGTCCTGACATCACGGCTTGTGTCATTGGCTGCTGAAATCACATGTCCCTCTCCATATAAATATGTGACATGTTGTTTTAGCACCATTTGGACGCTGGCACGGTTAGTAGCAAGATTTCAGCTATTTAGTTAGGCGTTTGTATATCAGTCAGATAGTGTATCTAGTGTCCAGGGTGGCTGTAAGATTTACCTTCTGGAATTTTTTTTGTGTGTGGCATAACTGAGGTTCTCAGACAAACCTGGCAGGGCACATGTCCTACAAGTGTGTTGGGCACTGCTTCTGTTGTGATCCATGCACGACTACAGCATTGTAAATAATATTATTTCAGTAGCTAAATGTGGAAAAGCCTGCTGTATCCCAGATTTTAACTAGTTAGATAGGTGCACAAACAAATCCAGCTGGGCACGTGTTGTGCACTCCATCTATTGTGATCCATGTACGAGTATAGCGTTATAATTCACATGTAGCTAGTGAAAAAATATTACACAGCCTGCTGTATCCCACCTTGTAATTTAGTGCTGGGGTGAATTAAAAATGTCTGCAGACCTAAGGCACATTAAAAAAAAGTTATAATTCTTTTTTCTGCTAAATGTGAAACAGCCTGCTGTATCCCACGTACTCATTTTATGATGGTGATATGAACCTGTCTGCAGACCTAAGGCACATTAAAAAAAATTATTATTTTTCAGTTGCAAAATGTTAAACGACCTGCTGTATCACACTTTGTCATTTTTTTGGGTTGAAATTAAGCTACAGAGGCCTGATCCAGTGCCCACAAACAAATTCTTCTGCTATTAACGTCATACAGTAAGGGACCTGACTTGAAAAATAGTTTGCAGCATCTAGTGTGTTAGAGAGGCCTGATCCTTGGTTTAAAAAAAAAATTCTGTGACTAACACGATTTAGCACACCATATTTCAACTTTGAATTTACTGTCGCTGAAATTCAGCAGTTTGCAGAGGTGGTACAGAGTTTAAAATCTAATTTTTGGTTGTTTTGTTAATACTGTGCTCCTACCACACTATCTGAGCAACATGACTGGGAAAAAGTGAGGCCATGGTGGAAGAGGAATTAGGCTTGGTGTTCAAGGTGTACGTGAGGTAGGTGGTAATGTTTGTGAAAGCACTATTGAAGCAACGTCACATCCTATGCAATGAAAACTGACAACTTATGTTACTGGACAGGCTGCACCACTACCTTTCTTTGGCAGGCGCACAGCATGTACTCGAGTGGATGGCAAGTGCAGCTTCAAGTGGCCTCTACTCCTCTTCCTCGATCTCAACATCACACCCAGTACAGTCCACAGATGTGGCAACCAAATTGCCCTTGCTTCCCCGCGCGTCCCAACTATCCAAACCTTCAACAAATGGGTGAGTCTGAAGATTTGTTCACACATTCTATGCCATGTTCATCAGAAGTGTATGTAAAAGCTTCGCAGAGTCAAGAGGAGGAAATCTGCACCGATGCCCAAAATTTTTTTAGCTTGGATCCTGGACAGGTAAAAGTACTGTCCGAAGAGCATCCTGACCCTCGTCATCAGATATTAACCCCTGGGGGGAGGTGATCCTGATGAGACTCTGATATCTGAGGCTCACGCGGACTGTACTGTGCTGTCAGGACAAGAAGAGGAGGATGGTGACTCCAATGGTGAGGAATGTGATAACACAGAGGATGATGATGACGATGAGGTGTTAGATCCCAGTTGGCATGAACATGGAGGCACACAGCTGAGTAGGTCATCTGAGGAGGAAGACGAGGAGGTTATGTTACGCCATCCATCGCAGACACGTAGTGATCTAGCCACGACGAGTGATGCATCCTCAGCCACAACTGTGCCTCTGACCAGCATCGTCTGCAGGTCTGCAGCTTGCAGGGGTGGCAAGGGTTGCCTAGCCTGTGCCATTTTTGACACTGCAAAGGATGAGCCAACTCACGTAATCTGCCAACTTTGCAAAAAAACTGAGTCGAGGTAAAAAGTGCAATAATTTTGACTACTACATGTATGAACCTTCACATGCGCAATCAACATGCTTTAGTGTGGGAATCTCACTGTGCTAAAATGCGGACTAGCGGACATCAACCACCATAAGCCCCCCGATCAATCGCATCTGCTGCTCCTTCCTCCTCCTCTGCTACCGTGCCAACTATTGAGACGCAGGTCTTTGACCGTAGAACCTCGGGTCCTTTACCCGATCGAGTCACGCTGACTGAGAGGCCGCCTTCAGCTGTAACGGAAGCAGACATGCCTGCTGTTTTTGACTGATCTCAGAGAACAATCAGACCACAAGTTTCTACATCCACAGTAACATCTCCGCCTGCACCTTTCTCATGGGTCAGCAGCTTGTTCGGTTCACCGTACTCAGCCCTCTCACAGCACTGCAGCCAGCCCACGATTCCACAGTTGTGGTCACAAAAAAAATGGTTTCATTCTATGCATGACAAAGCTAAGAGGTTGAACTCCACCATCTCCAATTTGTTGGCCACGGAAATGCTGCCTTTCCGCCTGGTGGATACCGACGATTTCCGAAAGCTGATGGCCGTTGCAGTCCCCAGTACCAATTACCCAGTCGCCATTACTTTTCTAAGAAAGCTGTGCCTGTGCTACACCAGCATGTAGCAGACAACGTCAACTGTTCCTTGACAAAATCTCTGTCTTCCAGGGTGCATTTCACCACAGACACTTGGTTGAGTAAGCATGGCCAAGGGCATTACATCTCGCTGACTGGGCACTAGGAGATTCTGGTAGCTGTATAGACAGGCGCTGCTCCACAAGTCTTGGAATCCCCAAAGCTTGCAGGTCAAACCTCTACATTTAACACTTCCACCACTGCTCCTGCCTCCACTTTCTTCTCTAGGACCTCCACCTGCGCCCTCAACCCCTGCCTTCAGTAGACACGCGTTCCAACAGTGCATAGTGAACCCCCACCACCTCCATACTGCTCAGCCAGGGCTCACCACAGGCAGTCATAAAATTGATATGCCTTGGATATCGCAGGCATACAGCTGAAGAGTTGTGGACAGCTTTTCCAGGCTGAATTTGATCAATGTCTGTCTCTGCTGAACCTGCATGCAGGGAAGGCCGTGTCTGATAACGATGCGAACCTGGTGGCGGCCCTATGGTGAGTCAAGCTCACACACTTGCCTTGCATGGCTCACATCCTCAATCTGGTGGTACAGTGTTTTCTTAGCTACTATCCTGGCCTGTGTTACCTGCTCCAGAAAGCACGTAAGCTGTGTGCTCATTTCCCCCGTTAGCACCCCTCTGCTCATCGACTTGCATCGATACAGAGGTCTTTGTCCATGCCAGTTAACAGGTTGATGTGCGATGTGCCGACATGATGGAATTCCACTATGCACAAGTTGCAGCAACTGTGGCAGCAGCAACGAGCCCTGACGCAGTATGTCATGTTGTATAGCCTGGGCCAACGCAGTACGGAGGTGGCGCATATCACATTTACAGAGTGGGCACAGATGGAGGAGATGGTGGTCCCAGAAGAAGAGGAGGAAGCAGAGGAGGCTGTGGAAGGGATAACATTGTCTCGAAGTTCAAGAGGATAATCCTCCCCTCTCTGTTGTTCAGGGTTGGTGGGAGGGGACGGAGGAAACGAGCATTACTGTTACCCAGCCACCAGCACAGCATGGGCTCGGACCTCATGGTAGAGGCCGACGAATGAGTGCCTTCTTGCTGCACTATCTGCAACATGATCCCCGTATAGTAATGATTAGGAATAATGCTGACCTACTGGATTGCCACTTTATTAGATCCACATTATAAAACAAACTTTTGCCAGATGATTCCCGCCCTAGATAGGGACCCATGACTGATGGAGTATCGAAACAAGCTTTGGAGATTGTATCATGCCCGGCAGCCAGCGTTCTCTCAGAATGTTTCTTCAGAGTTGCATGTGGTGTCCTGACGGATAAGCGCACACGGTTGTCCCCTGAAAGTGTAGACCACCAAAATTTCATTAAAATGAACAAGTCATGGATCTCCAAGGACTTTTGCACCCCACTCGCAGACTGTACAGACTAGGTGATATTACATTTTAGTGTGATGCATTAATGTCATGTAACTGCACTCTGTGATATCTTTAGTGTCGCTTCTGTGGCTGCTGCTGATGTTAACACAAATTTGTGGAAATGTGAACAGAACAGTCATGGTTGGACTACATCTGCTGTGTTAGCTGTAGTGTCGGTCCCAATTATACTATTTCTATACTCGTGAAAGTTATTCCACTTCGGTGGTGTCAATCCCTCATTTTTTAAAATGTGAACACTCCAAGTTGGGTGTTCATCTGCTGTATTGGTTGTAGTCAAAGACCCGTCGGTCCCTATTCTACTATTTATACTGTGGTGAAATTGATTCCACTTTGGTGGTGTCTGCCAATCATTTTTTGAAATATGAACAATCATGGCTGGAGTGTCCATCTGCTGGATTGTGTGTAGAGAAAGACCTGTTGGTCCCTATTAGACTATTTCTATTGTGGTGAAATTGATGCCACTTTGGTGTTGTCTGGCAATAATTTTTGGAAATGTGAACACTCATGGTTGGAGTGTTCATCTTCTGTATTGGGTGTAGAGAAAGACCTGTCGGTCCCTATTCTACTATTTCTACTGTGGTGAAATTGATGCCACTTTGGTGGTGTCTGCCAATAATTTTTGGAAATGTGAACACTAATAGTTGGAGTGTCCATCTGCTGGATTGAGTGTAGTGTAAGACCTGTCGGTCCCTATTATATTATTTCTACTGTGGAGAAAGTGATGCCACTTTGGTAAAGTCTGCCACTAATTTTTGTAAATGTGTAGACTCCTGGTTGGGTCTCCTTCATGCGTGTTGCCTGTAGCAGTAGGTCTCTGAGACCGTCAGGCCTCCACTTCCTTGGACTCAACTACCCGTGTTACTATCCTTAAATGTTTCTGACAATAGTAGTCTAGAAAACTGATATTTGTGCCACCTGAGTGTGGCTCAGCATGAAAGCAGGTAGAGGTGTTGCATGTGGTGTCAGGTCTCCTAGCAAAGGGGCCCTACACTGAGTCCTCACCCACCTCGTCTTACTGTGACGTTCATTGGAAAGTTTTAAATGCTATCCCAGACCCCGATACCTCATGTCTGGCTGATTGCTGCAGTTTCATGCTGCAATTTGCACTGTGGGTGAATTGAGGCCACTTTCCTGGTGTCTGTCCCTCATTTGATGTGTTTTGGCAGCATTTGGGGCTGTTCTAAGGTGTAGTGCATGCGTTAGTTTTTGCCTCCCATTGACGTGAATGGCATTTGGCAATGTTCGGCAAATATTCAACTAATTAATCGGCGAATATTGCACATATGGCGAACGTAATCCGAATCAAATATTGAAATATTCGCTCATCTCTAATACAGACTGGCAGGGCGGGTGCAGGCTGGTCCGGCTGATATACAGATTAACACGGCAGGTAAAGGCAGGCCCGGCTAATACACAGATTGGCTTGGCAGATGCAGGCGGGTCCAGCTGAAATACAGACAGACAAGGCAGGTACTGGCATGGAGGATAAGGAAGGACAGACACTATCGGAACTAGCAGGAACAAATGGACAGGGATCTGAGAAATGGCAAGCGTATAGTGAACAAACTAACAACACTGCACTGACACCTCCATGCAGGTGGTGGTGCCGTATACAATAAGTGTCACCCAGTCATTGGCTGGAAAAACTTTAGGACAGGGCGCACGGCCCATTTAAGAAGGAAGAATTGCATGCCCGGGAATCTGCAACCTGGGCAGCAGCGGGAGAGGAAGGTGGAGGAACTGCAGGATGGGGCCCGCGGCGATGAGTGAGTCAGCATCCCTGCTGTATATTTGTGATACAGTCTCATCAGTTTTGTGGTTTCTTTATGTTCCAAATTCTGATGATGACTTGGGACAACTCACAGTTTTTCCTTACCATTGTTAAGGACAAACTGGAAGTTGCAGATCTTGCTATAGGAATGTATCTGTGGCTTACTTGACATTGCAATTGATCGTTATACTAAGCTTAGTGATGTATTCATGTACTGATAGTAGTTTTGGTGATGTATTCATGTACTGATGCTGGTTTTGGTAATGTATTCATGTACTGATTATGGTTCTGGTGCTGTATTCATATACTGATATTGGTTCTGGTTATGTATTTGTGTAATGATGGTGCTTCTGAATGTATTCATGCACTCTTATTATTTCAGGCAATGTATTCATATACTGATTATGGTTCTGGTGCTGTATTCATGTACTGATATTGGTTCTGGTTATGTATTTGTGTAATGATGGTGCTTCTGATGATGTATTCATGTACTCTTGTTATTTTAGGCAATGTATTCATGTACCTATGGTAGTCCCGATGATGTATTCATGTACTGTTTGTGGTTCTGGTAATATTTCATACATAAAAATTGAACAAAAGGAAACAGGTGTGAAACTACAACTTCCAACATTCTAAGTCTCTGACTGATAAGATGTGCTGTAGTTGGAGCTTCATTAATTATAGAATGCCATAGGTAAAGGTAAATAATACAAGATATAAAAGCAACTAAGGGCGCTGCACAAAAGGTTATTTTTTATTTCTTATTTCTTGGTAGTCCTCCTGCTGCAAATAAACGGACACAACTACCCAAAATGTCCAATATTAAGTGTAAAAACACATACGACTGTATGTATATATATATTTGCGCTGAAGGTACCATCAGATCACAAAAACCTATTAGTAGAAAGACTTCCTACAGTGAATAATATCCATGGCACTATGTTTGAACAGGTACCTTATTGGTGGTTCATTATACAGCGCCTATCGTCCACTTCAGGTCCTTGCGAATACTGGATGATCACATATATATATCCATAACATGGGTCTCCCGAAAATGTACACAGCGGTGATGCTTTCTTTTTCCCAGAAATTGTGGGGAAAGGGTGTTAGACCTGTCCCGGCCGGTGACAGTCACCCCTTACCTCACAGGCGATACTTCCAGATCTTCAGCGGTAACCCGCGCTTCCAAAAGCAAATTACCGGCGAGGTGCAGTGAAGCTGCAGGACCTCGCGTGACGTCACATTCATGTGATGCTCCTGAGGAAGGAGTCTGCTGACTCCAAAACGTGTTGGATAGAACTTTTTGGTCCTAGGTGCATTCCGTTAGCCGGTCACGTGAAGCATCACATGAATGTGACGTCACGCGAAGTGCTGCAGCTTCACTGCACCTCGCCGGCAATTTACTTTTTTTCGGGAGGGCAATATCATGCTTGGAGGCAAGGAGGATTCCCTTTACCAGTTAACGCACCTACAACACATTCCGAATCCAGGCCAGAAGAGGGAGCTCTTAACCCAGATTCAGGGGTGCTTCCCTCAGAGAGTGATATCCTGGTGCGGAGGAGGAGAGAACCAGTTGTTCAGAGACACTAAAGAGTAAGGACTGAGAGCAGACAGTGGGGCCATGCAGCCACGTGTGAGCTGCAGCTCCAGGAAAAGGAAGATAACCTGAAGGGTTGGATTTTAGTGAGCATCAGATGAAAGAAGTACAGGAGAAGGAAAGGGCTAAGAGGAGAACTGTGAGCCGGGCACCCTCTGAGCCAAAGTGCAGGAATCAGGCACCGGAAGCCCGAGGCTGTGTTGTACTCCAGGTCGCACGGCAGAACCGGAGGGCATAGGACTTTATGTAATTTGCCCGCACCCACACCTGAAGGTGCAGCAGTATACTAGAAGCCCAGGTCGTGATAGAGACCCTATAAAAAGGCTCACACTGCCCATCATACAGGTAACTGTCCCAGGACAGGAGAGAGAGGACTTTGCCAACAAGCTTCAGGCAGCAGGGACCTCACATACTAGCGGGAGTAGGAAGGCTTATGGACCTCACCTGGGAGAGGGATCGCCATTGCCTCCAGGCCAGCTGGACCATATCACCACCTGTTCCTGGTACCCTGGACTGCGGCTGCTTACAACTTCAGTAAAGCAGGTAAAGATGTTACAACCCTGTGTCCTCCTTTTATTTGCCGACATACGCCATCTCTGCCCTGCACACCGGGAGCCCTGGGGACCCCGCTTCACCTGTGGGAAGCGTCACCATCTTTGCTGCACTAACACCACCCCAGAGGACCCCTTTAAGCAGTGTCGGTTCCCTCTGACCAAGAACCACAGGTGGCATCACGAACACAAATTTTAATACAAATCCCTTTAAAAGACCTTTCCCCTTTACTTGGGCACCCAGGACCACAGACCGGATCACAGCCACCATGACATCCCCTTTAAGTGCGAACGGACCCGGTACCGAGTGCCCCACTGTCCTGGTGGGCGACTCACAACCTACTTCCCTCTGCCAGGACATTAAATATGGGTTGTGGCAAGGTCGTGGCTGGGTCTTCCAGCAAGATAATTACCCAAAACATACAGCCAAGGCAACAAAGAAGTGACTCAAAAAGAAGCACATTAAGGTCATGGAGTGGCCTGTTATGATAAGGCAATTCAGTACCACAATGGACATAGAGGTCAGAGCACATACAGTGACCTGACAATAACCCAAAAACATTGAACGAGCTCTGAGACGTGGGAACTCTGCTGACCGCAATCCCTAATCCTCTCCAACCACACTAGAGGCAGCCGTGGATTGCGCCTAATGCTCCCTATGCAACTCGGCACAGCCTGAGAAACTAGCTAGCCTGAAGATAGAAAATAAGCCTACCTTGCCTCAGAGAAATACCCCAAAGGAAAAGGCAGCCCCCACATATAATGACTGTGAGTTAAGATGAAAAGACAAACGTAGAGATGAAATAGATTTAGCAAAGTGAGGCCCGACTTTCTGAACAGAGCGAGGATAGGAAAGGTAACTTTGCGGTCAACACAAAACCCTACAAAAACCACACAAAGGGGGCAAAAAGACCCTCCGTACCGAACTAACGGCAGGGAGGTACACCCTCTGCGATCCAGAGCTTCCAGCAAGCAGGAAAAAACAAATAGACAAACTGGACAGAAAAAAACAGCAAACAAAATAGCAAAGCAGAACTTAGCTATGCAGAGCAGCAGGCCAACGGAACGATCCAGGAGGAAACAGGTCCAATACTAGAACATTGACTGGAGGCCAGGATCAAAGCACTAGGTGGAGTTAAATAGAGCAGCACCTAACGACTTCACCACATCACCTGAGGAAGGAAACTCAGAAGCCGCAGTACCACTTTCCTCCACCAACGGAAGCTCACAGAGAGAATCAGCCGAAGTACCACTTGTGACCACAGGAGGGAGCTCTGCCACAGAATTCACAACAGTACACCCCCTTGAGGAGGGGTCACCGAACCCTCACCAGAGCCCCCAGGACGACCAGGATGAGCCATATGAAAGGCACGAACAAGATCGGGAGCATGGACATCAGAGGCAAAGACCCAGGAATTATCTTCCTGAGCATAACCCTTCCACTTAACCCGATACTGGCGTTTCCGTCTTGAAACACGAGAATCCAAAATCTTCTCCACAATATACTCCAACTCCCCCTCCACCAAAACCGGGGCAGGAGGATCAACAGATGGAACCATAGATGCCACGTATCTCCGCAACAATGACCTATGGAATACGTTATGTATGGAAAAAGAATCTGGAAGGGTCAGACGAAAAGACACAGGATTAAGAACCTCAGAAATCCTATACGGACCAATGAAACGAGGTTTAAACTTAGGAGAGGAAACCTTCATAGGAATATGACGAGAAGATAACCAAACCAAATCCCCAACACGAAGTCGGGGACCCACACAGCGTCTGCGATTAGCAAAACGTTGAGCCTTCTCCTGGGACAAGGTCAAATTGTCCACTACATGAGTCCAAATCTGCTGCAACCTGTCCACCACAGTATCCACACCAGGACAGTCCGAAGACTCAACCTGCCCTGAAGAGAAACGAGGATGGAACCCAGATTTGCAGAAAAACGGCGAAACCAAGGTAGCCGAGCTGGCCCGATTATTAAGGGCGAACTCAGCCAAAGGCAAAAAGGACACCCAGTCATCCTGATCAGCAGAAACAAAGCATCTCAGATATGTTTCCAAGGTCTGATTGGTTCGTTCGGTCTGGCCATTAGTCTGAGGATGGAAAGCCGAGGAAAAAGACAAGTCAATGCCCATCCTACCACAAAAGGCTCGCCAAAACCTCGAAACAAACTGGGAACCTCTGTCAGAAACGATATTTTCTGGAATGCCATGTAAACGAACCACATGCTGGAAGAACAATGGCACCAAATCAGAGGAGGAAGGTAATTTAGACAAGGGTACCAAATGGACCATCTTAGAGAAGCGATCACAGACCACCCAAATGACTGACATCTTTTGAGAGACGGGAAGATCTGAAATAAAATCCATAGAGATATGTGTCCAAGGCCTCTTCGGGACCGGCAAGGGCAAAAGCAACCCACTGGCACGAGAACAGCAGGGCTTAGCCCGAGCACAAATCCCACAGGACTGCACAAAAGAACGCACATCCCGCGACAGAGATGGCCACCAAAAGGATCTAGCCACTAACTCTCTGGTACCAAAGATTCCAGGATGACTAGCCAACACCGAACAATGAACCTCAGAGATAACTTTATTCGTCCACCTATCAGGGACAAACAGTTTCTCCACTGGGCAACGATCAGGTTTATTAGCCTGAAATTTTTGCAGCACCCGCCGCAAATCAGGGGAGATGGCAGACACAATTACTCCCTCTTTGAGGATACCCGCCGGCTCATATAAACCCGGAGAGTCGGGCACAAAACTCCTAGACAGAGCATCCGCCTTCACATTTTTAGAGCCCGGAAGGTACGAAATCACAAAGTCAAAACGGGCAAAAAACAGCGACCAACGAGCCTGTCTAGGATTCAACCGCTTGGCAGACTCGAGATAAGTCAAGTTCTTATGATCAGTCAAGACCACCACGCGATGCTTAGCTCCTTCAAGCCAATGACGCCACTCCTCGAATTCCCACTTCATGGCCAGCAACTCTCGATTGCCCACATCATAATTTCGCTCAGCAGGCGAAAACTTCCTGGAAAAGAAGGCGCATGGTTTCATCACCGAGCAATCAGAACTTCTCTGCGACAAAACAGCCCCTGCTCCAATCTCAGAAGCATCAACCTCGACCTGGAATGGAAGCGAAACATCTGGTTGACACAACACAGGGGCAGAAGAAAAACGACGCTTCAACTCTTGAAAAGCTTCCACAGCAGCAGAAGACCAATTGACCACATCAGCACCCTTCTTGGTCAAATCGGTCAATGGTTTAGCAATACTAGAAAAATTGCAGATGAAGCGACGATAAAAATTAGCAAAGCCCAGGAACTTTTGCAGACTTTTCAGAGATGTCGGCTGAGTCCAATCATGGATGGCTTGGACCTTAACAGGGTCCATCTCAATAGTAGAGGGGGAAAAGATGAACCCCAAAAATGAAACCTTCTGAACACCAAAGAGACACTTTGATCCCTTCACAAACAAAGAATTAGCACGCAGGACCTGAAACACTGTTCTGACCTGCTTCACATGAGACTCCCAATCATCCGAGAAGATCAAAATGTCATCCAAGTACACAATCAGGAATTTATCCAGGTACTCTCGGAAGATGTCATGCATAAAGGACTGAAACACTGATGGAGCATTGGCAAGTCCGAATGGCATTACTAGATACTCAAAATGGCCCTCGGGCGTATTAAATGCAGTTTTCCATTCATCGCCTCGCTTAATAAGCACAAGATTATACGCACCACGAAGATCTATCTTGGTGAACCAACTAGCCCCCTTAATCCGAGCAAACAAATCAGATAACAACGGCAAGGGGTACTGAAATTTAACCGTGATCTTATTTAGAAGGCGGTAATCTATACAAGGTCTCAGCGAACCATCCTTCTTGGCTACAAAAAAGAACCCTGCTCCTAATGGCGACGATGACGGACGAATATGCCCCTTCTCCAAGGACTCCTTCACATAACTCCGCATAGCGGCGTGCTCAGGCACAGATAAATTAAACAGTCGACCTTTTGGGAATTTACTACCAGGAATCAAATCGATAGCAAAATCACAATCCCTATGCGGAGGTAGGGTATCGGACTTGGGCTCATCAAATACATCCCGGTAATCAGACAAGAACTCTGGAACCTCAGAAGGGGTGGATGACGAAATAGTCAGAAATGGGACATCACCCTGACAACCCCAGCTGGACACAGACATGGATTTCCAATCTAATACTGGATTATGGACTTGTAGCCATGGCAACCCTAACACGACCACATCATGCAGATTATGCAACACCAGAAAGCGAATAACCTCCTGATGTGCAGGAGCCATGCACATGGTCAGCTGGGTCCAGTACTGAGGCTTATTCTTGGCCAAAGGCGTAGCATCAATTCCTCTCAATGGAATAGGACACTGCAAGGCTCCAAGAAAAACCCACAACGCCTAGCATACTCCAAGTCCATCAAATTCAGGGCAGCGCCTGAATCCACAAATGCCATGACAGAATACGATGACAAAAAGCAGATCAAGGTAACGGACAGAAGAAATTTTGACTGTACCGTACCAATGGTGGCAGACCTAGCGAACCGCTTAGTGCGCTTAGGACAATCAGAGATGGCATGAGTGGAATCACCACAGTAGAAACACAGCCCATTCAGACGTCTGTGTTCTTGCCGTTCAACTCTGGTCAAAGTCCTATCGCACTGCATAGGCTCAGGTTTAAGCTCAGGTAATACCGCCAAATGGTGCACAGATTTACACTCACGCAAGCGTCGACCGATCTGAATGGCCAAAGACATAGACTCATTCAGACCAGCAGGCATAGGAAATCCCAGAGGGCTTAAGGGCTTCAGAGAGACCCTTTCTGAAAATAGCTGCGAGCGCACCTTCATTCCATTGAGTGAGTACGGACCACTTTCTAAATTTCTGACAATATACCTCTATCTCATCCTGACCCTGACACAGAGCCAGCAAATTTTTCTCTGCCTGATCCACTGAATTAGGTTCATCGTACAGCAATCCGAGAGCCAGGAAAAACGCATCGATATTACTTAATGCAGGATCTCCTGACGCAAGAGAAAATGCCCAGTCCTGAGGGTCGCCACGTAAAAAAGAAATAATGATCCTAACTTGTTGAACTGGGTCACCAGAGGAGCGAGGTTTCAAAGCCAGAAATAGTTTACAATTATTTTTGAAACTCAGAAATTTAGTTCTATCTCCAAAAAACAAATCAGGAATAGGAATTCTTGGTTCTAACATAGAATTCTGAACCACAAAGTCTTGAATATTTTGTACTCTTGCCGTGAGCTGATCCACACATGAAGACAGACCTTTAATGTCCATCGCTACCCCTGTGTCCTGAACCACCCAAATGTCTAGGGGAAAAAAAAGGCAAAACACAGTGCAGAGAAAAAAAAATGGTCTCAGAACTTCTTTTTTCCCTCTATTGAGAATCATTAGTACTTTGGGCCTCCAGTACTGTTATGATAAGGCAATTCAGTACCACAATGGACATAGAGGTCAGAGCACATACAGTGACCTGACAATAACCCAAAAACATTGAACGAGCTCTGAGACGTGGGAACTCTGCTGACCGCAATCCCTAATCCTCTCCAACCACACTAGAGGCAGCCGTGGATTGCGCCTAACGCTCCCTATGCAACTCGGCACAGCCTGAGAAACTAGCTAGCCTGAAGATAGAAAATAAGCCTACCTTGCCTCAGAGAAATACCCCAAAGGAAAAGGCAGCCCCCACATATAATGACTGTGAGTTAAGATGAAAAGACAAACGTAGAGATGAAATAGATTTAGCAAAGTAAGGCCCGACTTTCTGAACAGAGCGAGGATAGGAAAGGTAACTTTGCGGTCAACACAAAACCCTACAAAAACCACGCAAACGGGGCAAAAAGACCCTCCGTACCGAACTAACGGCAGGGAGGTACACCCTCTGCGTCCCTGAGCTTCCAGCAAGCAGGAAAAAACAAATAGACAAGCTGGACAGAAAAAAACAGCAAACAAAATAGCAAAGCAGAACTTAGCTATGCAGAGCAGCAGGCCAACGGAACGATCCAGGAGGAAACAGGTCCAATACTAGAACATTGACTGGAGGCCAGGATCAAAGCACTAGGTGGACTTAAATAGAGCAGCACCTTACGACTTCACCACATCACCTGAGGAAGGAAACTCAGAAGCCGCAGTACCACTTTCCTCCACCAACGGAAGCTCACAGAGAGAATCAGCCGAAGTACCACTTGTGACCACAGGAGGGAGCTCTGCCACAGAATTCACAACAGTGGCCTAGCAAGTCTCCAGACCTTATTCCCATAGAAAACTTATGGAGGGAGTTGAAGCTCCAAGTTGCCAAGCGAGAGCCTCAAAATCTTAATGATTTAGAGATGATCTGCAAAGAGGAGTGGACCAAAATTCCTCCTGACATGTGCGCAAACCTCATCATCAACTACAAAAACATCTGACTGCTGTATTTGCCAACAAGGGTTTTGCCACTAAGTATTAAGTCTTGTTTGCCAGGGGGATCAAATACTTATTTCTCGCTGCAAAATGCAAATACATTTCTATAATTTATACAATGTGATTTTCTGAATTTTGTTTTGATATTCTGTCTCTCAATATTGAAATTAATCTACCCTTAAAATTATAGACTGTTCATGCCTTTGCCAGTGGGCAAACTTAAATAATCAGCAAGGGATCAAATAATTCGTTCCTTTGCTGTAAATACAGTGGGGCAAAAAAGTATTTAGTCAGTCAGCAATAGTGCAAGTTCCACCACTTAAAAAGATGAGAGGCGTCTGTAATTTACATCATAGGTAGACCTCAACTATGGGAGACAAACTGAGAAAAAAAATCCAGAAAATCACATTGTCTGTTTTTTTAACATTTTATTTGCATATTATGGTGGAAAATAAGTATTTGGTCAGAAACAAACAATCAAGATTTCTGGCTCTCACAGACCTGTAACTTCTTCTTTAAGAGTCTCCTCTTTCCTCCACTCATTACCTGTAGTAATGGCACCTGTTTAAACTTGTTATCAGTATAAAAAGACACCTGTGCACACCCTCAAACAGTCTGACTCCAAACTCCACTATGGTGAAGACCAAAGAGCTGTCAAAGGACACCAGAAACAAAATTGTAGCCCTGCACCAGGCTGGGAAGACTGAATCTGCAATAGCCAACCAGCTTGGAGTGAAGAAATCAACAGTGGGAGCAATAATTAGAAAATGGAAGACATACAAGACCACTGATAATCTCCCTTGATCTGGGGCTCCACGCAAAATCCCACCCCGTGGGGTCAGAATGATCACAAGAACGGTGAGCAAAAATCCCAGAACCATGCGGGGGGACCTAGTGAATGAACTGCAGAGAGCTGGGACCAATGTAACAAGGCCTACCATAAGTAACACACTACGCCACCATGGACTCAGATCCTGCAGAGCCAGACGTGTCCCACTGCTTAAGCCAGTACATGTCTGGGCCCGTCTGAAGTTTGCTAGAGAGCATTTGGATGATCCAGAGGAGTTTTGGGAGAATGTCCTATGGTCTGATGAAACCAAACTGGAACTGTTTGGTAGAAACACAACTTGTCGTGTTTGGAGGAAAAAGAATACTGAGTTGCATCCATCAAACACAATACCTACTGTAAAGCATGGTGGTGGAAACATCATGCTTTGGGGCTGTTTCTCTGCAAAGGGGCCAGGACGACTGATCTGGGTACATGAAAGAATGAATGGGGCCATGTATCGTGAGATTTTGAGTGCAAACCTCCTTCCATCAGCAAGGGCATTGAAGATGAAACATGGCTGGGTCTTTCAACATGACAATGATCCAAAGCACACCGCCAGGGCAACGAAGGAGAGGCTTCGTAAGAAGCATTTCAAGGTCCTGGAGTGGCCTAGCCAGTCTCCAGATCTCAACCCTATAGAAAACCTTTGGAGGGAGTTGAAAGTCCGTGTTGCCAAGCGAAAAGCCAAAAACATCACTCCTCTAGAGGAGATCTGCATGGAGGAATGGGCCAACATACCAACAACAGTGTGTGGCAACCTTGTGAAGACTTACAGAAAACGTTTGACCTCTGTCATTGCCAGCAAAGGATATATTACAAAGTATTAAGATGAAATTTTGTTTCTGACCAAATACTTATTTTCCACCATAGTATGCAAATAAAATGTTAAAAAAACAGACAATGTGATTTTCTGGATTTTTTTTTCTCAGTTTGTCTCCCATAGTTGAGGTCTACCTATGATGTAAATTACAGACGCCTCTCATCTTTTTAAGTGGTGGAACTTGCACTATTGCTGACTGACTAAATACTTTTTTGCCCCACTGTATATACCGCTTATATAAATAGTATTGAATTAACCATAAATAATGTGTGTATAGATGTATATGCATTATATACGTAAAGTCATTCAATATTCTACAATTGTATATAGTTTAAAGGAGTTTTCCCAGAAATAATTTTATAAATATTCTTTTTAACCCCTTCATGACCCAGCCTATTTTGACCTTAAAGACCTTGCCGTTTTTTGCAATTCTGACCAGTGTCCCTTTATGAGGTAATAACTCAGGAACGCTTCAACGGATCCTAGCGGTTCTGAGATCGTTTTTTCGTGACATATTGGGCTTCATGTTAGTGGTAAATTTAGGTCAATAAATTCTGCGTTTATTTGTGATAAAAACGGAAATTTGGCGAAAATTTTGAAAATTTCGCAATTTTCACATTTTGAATTTTTATTCTGTTAAACCAGGGAGATATGTGACACAAAATAGTTAATAAATAACATTTCCCACATGTTTACTTTACATCATTGGAAACAAAATTTTTTTTTGTTAGGAAGTTATAAGGGTTAAAATTTGACCAGCGATTTGTCATTTTTACAACGAAATTTACAAAACCATTTTTTTTAGGGACCACCTCACATTTGAAGTCAGTTTGAGGGATCTATATGGCTGAAAATACCCAAAAGTGACACCATTCTAAAAACTGCACCCCTCAAGGTACTCAAAACCACATTCAAGAAGTTTATTAACCCTTCAGGTGCTTCACAGCAGCAGAAGCAACATGGAAGGAAAAAATGAACATTTAACTTTTTAGTCACAAAAATTATCTTTTAGCAACAATTTTTTTATTTTCCCAATGGTAAAAGGAGAAACTGAACCACGAAAGTTGTTGTCCAATTTGTCCTGAGTACGCTGATACCTCATATGTGGGGGTAAACCACTGTTTGGGCGCACGGCAGGGCTTGGAAGGGAAGGAGCGCCATTTGACTTTTTGAATCAAAAATTGGCTCCACTCTTTAGCGGACACCATGTCACGTTTGGAGAGCCCCCGTGTGCCTAAAAATTGGAGCTCCCCCACAAGTGACCCCATTTTGGAAACTAGACGCCCCAAGGAACTTATCTAGATGCATAGTGAGCACTTTGAACCCCCAGGTGCTTCACAAATTAATCCGTAAAAATGAAAAAGTACTTTTTTTTCACAAAAAAATTCTTTTAGCCTCAATTTTTTCATTTTCACATGGGCAACAGGATAAAATGGATCCTAAAATGTGTTGGGCAATTTCTCCTGAGTACACCAATACCTCACATGTGGGGGTAAACCACTGTTTGGGCACATGGTAAGGCTCGGAAGGGAAGGAGCGCCATTTGACTTTTTGAATGAAAAATTATTTCCATCGTTAGCGGACACCATGTCGCGTTTGGAGAGCTCCTGTGTGCCTAAACATTGGCGCTCCCCCACAAGTGACCCCATTTTGGAAACTAGACCCCCCAAGGAACTTATTTAGATGCCTAGTGAGCACTTTAAACCCTCAGGTGCTTCACAAATTGATCTGTAAAAATGAAAAAGTACTTTTTTTTCACAAAAAAATTCTTTTCGCCTCAATTTTTTCATTTTCACATGGGCAGTAGGGTAAAATGGATCATAAAATTTGTTGGGCAATTTCTCCCGAGTACGTCGATACCTCATATGTGGGGGTAAACCACTGTTTGGGCACTCGGCAGGGCTCGGAAGGGAAGGCGCGCCATTTGACTTTTTGAATGGAAAATTAGCTCCAATTGTTAGCGGACACCATGTCGCGTTTAGAGAGCCCCTGTGTGCCTAAACATTGGAGCTCCCCCACAAGTGACCCCATTTTGGAAACTAGACCCCCCAAGGAACTTATTTAGATGCATATTGAGCACTTTAAACCCCCAGGTGCTTCACAGAAGTTTATAACGCAGAGCCATGAAAATAAAAAATAATTTTTCTTTCCTCAAAAATGATTTTTTAGCCTGGAATTTCCTATTTTGCCAAGGATAATAGGAGAAATTGGACCCCAAATATTGTTGTCCTGTTTGTCCTGAGTACGCAGATACCCAATATGTGGGGGTAAACCACTGTTTGGGCACACGGCAGGGCTCGGAAGGGATGGCATGCCATTTGGCTTTTTAAATGGAAAATTAGCTCCAATCATTAGCGGACACCATGTCACGTTTGGAGAGCCCCTGTGTGCCTAAACATTGGAGATCCCCCAGAAATGACACCATTTTGGAAACTAGACCCCCAAAGGAACTAATCTAGATGTGTGGTGAGGACTTTGAACCCCCAAGTGCTTCACAGAAGTTTATAACGCAGAGCCATGAAAAAAAAAATAAAATTATTTTCTCAAAAATGATCTTTTAGCCTGCAATTTTTTATTTTCTCAAGGGTAACAGGAGAAATTTGACCCCAAAAGTTGTTGTCCAGTTTCTCCTGAGTACGCTGATACCCCATATGTGGGGGTAAATCACTGTTTGGGCACATGCCGGGGCTCGGAAGTGAAGTAGTGACGTTTTGAAATGCAGACTTTGATGGAATGCTCTGTGGGCGTCACGTTGCGTTTGCAGAGCCCCTGATGTGGCTTAACAGTAGAAACCCCCCACAAGTGACCCCATTTTGGAAACTAGACCCCCAAAGGAACTTATCTAGATGTGTGGTGAGCACTTTGAACCCCCAAGTGCTTCATAGAAGTTTATAATGCAGAGCCGTGAAAATAATAAATACGTTTTCTTTCCTCAAAAATAATTATTTAGCCCAGAATTTTTTATTTTCCCAAGGGTTACAGAAGAAACTGGACCCCAAAAGTTGTTGTCCAGTTTCTCCTGAGTACGCTGATACCCCATATGTGGGGGTAAACCACTGTTTGGGCACATGCCGAGGCTCGGAAGTGAAGTAGTGACGTTTTGAAATGCAGACTTTGATGGAATGCTCTGTGGGCGTCACGTTGCGTTTGCAGAGCCCCTGATGTGGCTTACCAGTAGAAACCCCCCACAAGTGACCGCATTTTGGAAACTAGACCCCGAAAGGAACTTATCTAGATGTGTGGTGAGCACTTTGAACCCCCAAGCGCTTCATAGAAGTTTATAATGCAGAGCCGTGAAAATAATAAATACGTTTTCTTTCCTCAAAAATAATTATTTAGCCCAGAATTTTTTAATTTTCCCAAGGGTAACAGGAGAAATTTGACCCCAATATTTGTTGTCCAGTTTCTCCTGAGTATGGTGATACCCCATATGTTGGGGTAAACTACTGTTTGGGCACATGCCGGGGCTTGGAATTGAAGTAGTGACGTTTTGAAATGCAGACTTTGATGGAATGCTCTGCGGGCGTCACGTTGCGTTTGCAGAGCCCCTGATGTGCCTAAACAGTAGAAACCCCCCACAAGTGACCCCATTTTGGAAACTAGACCCGAAAGGAACTTATCTAGATGTGTGGTGAGCACTTTGAACCCCCAAGTGCTTCATAGAAGTTTATAATGCAGAGCCGTGAAAATAATAAATACGTTTTCTTTCCTCAAAAATAATTATTTAGCCCAGAATTTTTTATTTTCCCAAGGGTTACAGGAGAAATTGGACCCCAAAAGTTGTTGTCCAGTTTCTCCTGAGTACGCTGATACCCCATGAGTGGGGGTAAACCACTGTTTGGGCACACGTCGGGGCTCAGAAGGGAAGTAGTGACTTTTGAAATGCAGACTTTGATGGAATGGTCTGCGGGTGTCACGTTGCGTTTGCAGAGCCCCTGGTGTGCCTAAACAGTAGAAACCCCCACAAGTGACCCCATTTTAGAAATTAGACCCCCCAAGGAACTTATCTAGATATGTGGTGAGCACTTTGAACCCCCAAGTGCTTCACAGACGTTTACAACGCAGAGCCGTGAAAATAAAAAATCATTTTTCTTTCCTCAAAAATTAGGTTTTAGCAAGCATTTTTTTTGATTCACAAGGGTAACAGGAGAAATTGGACCCCAGTAATTGTTGCGCAGTTTGTCCTGAGTATGCTGGTACCCCATATGTGGGGGTAAACCACTGTTTGGGCACACGTCAGGGCTCGGAAGTGAGGGAGCACCATTTGACTTTTTGAATACGAGATTGGCTGGAATCAATGGTGGCGCCATGTTGCGTTTGGAGACCCCTGATGTGCCTAAACAGTGGTAACCCCTCAATTCTACCTCCAACACTAACCCCAACACACCCCTAACCCTAATCCCAACTGTAGCCATAACCCTAAACACAACCCTAACCGCAACACACCCCTAACCACAACCCTAACCCCAACACACCCCTAACCATAACCACAACCCTAATTCCAACCCTAACCCTAAGGCTATGTGCCCACGTTGCGGATTCGTGTGAGATATTTTCGCACCATTTTTGAAAAATCCGCGGGTAAAAGGCACTGCGTTTTACCTGCGGATTTTCCGCGGATTTCCAGTGTTTTTTGTGCGGATTTCACCTGCGGATTCCTATTGAGGAACAGGTGTAAAACGCTGCGGAATCCGCACAAAGAATTGACATGCTGCGGAAAATACAACGCAGCGTTTCCGCGTGGTATTTTCTGCACCATGGGCACAGCGGATTTGGTTTCCATATGTTTACATGGTACTGTAAACCTGATGGAACACTGCTGCGAATCCGCAGCCAAATCCGCACCGTGTGCACATAGCCTAATTCTAAAGGTATGTGCACACGCTGCGGAAAACGCTGCGGATCCGCAGCAGTTTCCCATGAGTTTACAGTTCAATGTAAACCTACGGGAAACAAAAATCGCTGTGCCCATGCTGCGGAAAAACTGCACGGAAACGCAGCGGTTTACATTCCGCAGCATGTCACTTCTTTGTGCGGATTCCGCAGCGGTTTTACAACTGCTCAAATAGAAAATCGCAGTTGTAAAACCGCAGTGAAATGCGCAGAAAAACCGCGGTAAATCCGCCATAAATCCGCAGCGGTTTAGCACTGCGGATTTATCAAATCCGCAGCGGAAAAATCCGCAGAGGACCAGAATACGTGTGCACATACCGAAACCCTAACCCTAGGCCTAACCCTAACCCTACCCCTACCCCTAACCCTGATCCCTACCCCTACCCCTACCCCTACCCTTAGCCCTAACCCTAGCCGTAACCCTACCTCTAACCCTAACCCTACCCCTAACCCTACCCCTAACCCTAACCCTATTCTAACATTAGTGGAAAAAAAAAATTTCTTTATTTTTTTATTGTCCCTACCTATGGGGGTGACAAAGGGGGGGGGGGTCATTTATTATTTTTTTTATTTTGATCACTGAGATAGATTATATCTCAGTGATCAAAATGCACTTTGGAACGAATCTGCCGGCCGGCAGATTCGGCGGGCGCACTGCGCATGCGCCCGCCATTTTGGAAGATGGCGGCGCCCAGGGAGAAGACGGACGGGACCCCGGCTGGATCGGTAAGTATGATGGGGTGGGGGGGGACCACGGGGGGGGGATCGGAGCACGGGGGGGGGGAATCGGAGTGCGGGAGGGGTGGAACGGAGCACGGGGGGCGTGGAACGGAGCACGGGGGGCTGGAATGGAGCACGGGGGGGTGGAACGGAGCACCGGGGGGGTGGATCGGAGTGCAGGGGGGGTGATTGGAGCACGGGGGGGTGATTGGAGCACGGGGGGAGCGGACAAGAGCACGGGGGGGAGCGGAGCACTGGACGGAGGGGAGCCGGAGCAGTGTACCGGCCAGATCGGGGGGCTGGGGGGGCGATCGGTGGGGTGGGGTGGGGGCACACTAGTATTTCCAGCCATGGCCGATGATATTTCAGCATCGGCCATGGCTGGATTGTAATATTTCACCCGTTATAATGGGTGAAATATTACAAATCGCTCTGATTGGCAGTTTCACTTTCAACAGCCAATCAGAGTGATCGTAGCCACGAGGGGGTGAAGCCACCCCCCCTGGGCTAAACTACCACTCCCCCTGTCCCTGCAGATCGGGTGAAATGGGAGTTAACCCTTTCACCCGATCTGCAGGGACGCGATCTTTCCATGACGCCGCATAGGCGTCATGGGTCGGAATGGCACTGACTTTCATGACGCCTACGTGGCGTCATGGGTCGGGAAGGGGTTAATAAACTGCAATGTAATTCACCTTTCCCTGCTGCAGCAATGCCTCTCAGCCACTGCTCCAAGATTTATTGTCTGGATACACAGTAGCTGTGGCATAACAAATACAGTGCAAATGACCACTGAACTCAGTGATTGGCTGCAGCGGTGAAATGCACTGTTCATCTGACGTCTCCGCTGTACGAGGGGCGTTCATTAAAGATTTCCCCTGACCCACTTCTAATTATCACAGGGCACTGAAACTGCTCATGTGTAATGATTAGTGTTGAGCGAGTGTGCTCGTTACTCAAGTTTTCTGAGCATGCTCGGGTGTTCTCCGAATATTTTGGGCAAGCTCATAGATTATGCTTTTGTCTTCGCAGCTGCATGATTTGTGGCTGCTAGACAACCTGAATACATGCAGGCATTGCCTGTTTGTTAGGGAATCCCCACATGTATTCAGGCTGTCTAGCAGCCGCAAATCATGCAGCTGCGGGGACTCAAACATAATCTAAGAGCACGCCCAAAACACTCGAAGAACACCCGAGCATGCTCAGAAAACTTGAGTAACGAGCACACTTGCTCATCACTAGTCATGATATAAGTCTCTATAGGTTGCCTGCCAATTTTCAACTCAGAACTAATAACGGTCTTGATTTCACAAGTGCTGAAATGGTGTGAGGTTTGATAATGGACCCAGTGGAATACAGAGCAGTTATCAAGTTCTTTTACTTGAAAGGCTGCGCACACCGAAGGAGACGTTTGATGAGATGAAAGAGGTTTATGGTGATGATTCCCCATCATATGATATAGTCAAGAACTGGCATCCGCAATTCAAATGTGGTGGGACTTCGAAGCATACAGCTCCAAATCTAGGGCGACTCCACTCTGCTATGGATGAGCATACCATACAGCAAGAGGAGATCGCCATTTTGGAAAAATTGCCACGTAACCATTTGCCACCTAGTCCAAAATGTCAAGATTAGTGTGGGGCCTATGGAAAAAGTCATCCAAGACCATCTTCAGATGCATAAGATATCCGCTTGCTGAGTTCCCCGGCTGCTCACACCTTTCCATAAGCAGGAACGAGTTGAATGCTCTTAGGCTCTATTGACGATGTGCCATGGAAACCAGGAGGACTTATTCAACAGACTGATCACACAGGATGAAAGCTAGGTCCATTACTGTGATCCTGAGACTAAAGCCCAGTCGATGCAATCATACATCATGACTACCCTCCTCCAAAGAAGGCACGTGCCCAACCCTTGGCAGGCAAGGTCATGCTCACAGTATTTTGGGACCAGCATGGAGTAGTATTGATGGATTTCCTAGCAAAGGGTACCAAGATCACTGGGGCATACTATGCTTCATTTACATCAAAAAGAAAGGAGAAGGCACTCATCGATCTGAAATATTCTCTTGCGTTATTAAATTTCCATTAAGAGTTCATGGCCGGGAGAGTGAGGATAGGAGCTCGTGTGAGCAGTACTTGACAACGGCCATTTTGCTCTCTATTCGCGCTTCCACGGGTCAGTATCAATAATAAAGCAAGAGAATATTTCAGATCGGTGAGTGCCTTCTCCTTTCTTTTTGATGTAAGTGAATTTACCTGTGGTTTTCTGGAAGAGCACCCGGAATCTCAAAGTATAGCGTAACCGCACTGGTTGACAAATACACCTATGGGACATACATGCTGAGGGTCGTGTGTGTGAAGCAGTGCCGTCTACTTTTCTTTTCTTTTTTAATCAAGTATACTATGCTTCATTGCTGCGGAAATTGGCATGGTCACCAAAGTTGTCCGCCTTCTGCAAGACAATGCACCAGTTCACATCTCACATGCTGCCCAAATGGAAGCATGCTCCTGTGCCTTTGAAATTCTACCGCATCCCCTTTATTCACCTGACCTCACACCATTGGACTTCCACCTCTTTCCAACAATGAAGCTATTTTTGAAGGGCAAGCATTTTCCAAATAATGAGACTGATTTCCAAAGTCACAACGTGGCTTTTGGAGCAACCTGTCGACTTTACAAGCTAGGTCTTTACATTTGAACATTTGGTTTATCATTTGCAAATAGTTAAAACGCATTAGAATTATAAATAACGCATAGTCAAAATATAACGTAAAATGAAATTGTTTTTTTCCATACATGACATCCTGGTAATTGTGAAGCTGTGGCGACATGCAGACAAGCATACAGTATTAATTTATATTTATAAACTATGCTTTTAGTTGTTATGCTTGTAGTTGTTTTTATATATGATTAAATCCTCATTTCTGTTAGGAAAGTAATCTAGCAGAGAGAAAGGATTGATCTGATGTTTAAAATCCTACCACATTTGAGAGCATCATTATGTATAGGCACAAACCATCATTCCGGCAATGTATCACTAAGGCTTGGTTCCCATTGCGTTATGGGAAAGCGCTAATGGACAGCGTTGCACGGCGAAATTAACGCCGTGCAACGCGTCCGTTAGCGCGCCCATTCACGGCAATGGGAACGCGCAGCACTAGCGCGTGCCATGTTCGGCACGCGCTAGCGACGCGCCGGTGTTTCCTGGCGCACCGCGGACGCTGCTCGCAGCGTCCGAGGCGCGCCCGTGGTCCGTTCCCCGCTCTCGCAGATCGGGGATCTGCGAGAGCGGGGACGTTACCGCGACCCCGGGACGCTGCCACATTAAAAACATTGCGTTAGCGCAACCCGCTAGCGCTAGCGCTAAACGGGTTGCACTAACGCAATGTGACCCTAGCCTTACTGGGCAGTTTTCTGAAGTTTTAATTAGTTTTTAACCCCAGTGGCTTAACTAGAGTTTGATGGATCTCGGTGCAAAATTTGGATCTGGACCTCCACCTTCATGTTGGTCAGATGTGTGGGCCTTGATGTGTTCTAGATCCTATAAAGACATACATGTTCACCCTCCATGTAAAAATGTCCCATTCAGGCACCTTCCTGTAATAATGTCTCCAGTCCTGTCCCATTTTTGTAATAATGTCCTCCATGCTGTTCCCTTTCTGTATTAATGTCTCCAGTCCTGGCCTCTTTTAGTAATAGTATCCATTCTCTTGGCAATTTTCTATAATAATGTCCCTTGTCCTAGGCCCCTTCCTATTATAATATCCTCCATTCTGAGCCATTTTCTGTAATCATTTCCCCTTTCTAGTTCTATTGCCCCTTTCTGGTTTAATGTCCCCTGTTCTGGACCCTCTTGTAAAAATCTCAGAAACCGGGGGCGTGGTTAAAAGTGAAAGCACGGTCAGCGTCAACCAGTTTCCCACCAGCAGTAACAGAGGCAAGGTGCGTGCACAGCGTGCTCCGCAGTGTGCGAAGCCGGGCCATAGTGACACACGGCCGACCCGACGCTAGAACACTGCCGGGGCCCACCGCAGTAACAGGGAGAGAGCCGAGAGACTTGTACAGCTGATCGCTGCATGTAAGCCTGAGGGCCAGAGAAGGGTGCAGGACTGTATGGTACTGCTCTCGTTGCCGAACATTGCCACGCCACTCGACTGGGACTCTGACAGTACTGCAGCCTTGTTTGCATTGGCCACATTCAATTATGGACTTGGGGCTCAGCGGAAGGTACCGGAGACTGACCACTGCCGCCAGAAGACGGATTACCATTGCCTGCAGGACCACATTGAACAAGCACCGCGCTGGCCGTTGTTGGTGCTTCTGACTCCCAAGCATCATCTGCAGCCGGAGGAATATCTGACCTGATAAGTCTTTGAAAGAACTGCTGTTACCACAGTCATTGTTCATTAACTCTACATTTCCTGTTATGATCTGGTGGTTTAGGAACAACATGGGACAAGCTCTGAAGGAGGTGGTATCTATACTGACGCAAACCCTGAACCTAGCAGCGCAACTAAAAATAGCCGTGGGGGGTACCTGACGCTCCCTAGACCCCTCGGCACAGCCTAAGATCTAACTTCCCCTAAAGATGGAAACAGGAAACCTATCTTGCCTCAGAGAAAATACCCAAAGGAAAGATAGCCCCCCACAAATATTGACGGTGAGAGGAGGGGAAAATAACATACCGTATATACTCGAGTATAAGCTGACCCGAGTATAAGCCGACCCCCCTAATTTTGCCACAAAAAACTGGGAAAACTTATTGACTCGAGTATAAGCCTAGGGTGGAAATGCAGCATTTACCGGTGAATTTCAAAAATAAAAATAGATCATTATTTCCCCATAGCTGTGCCATATAGTGCTCTGCACCGTTCATTATTGCCCCATAGCTGTGCCATATAGTGCTCTGCACCGTTCATTATTTCCCCATAGCTGTGCCATATAGTGCTCTGCACCGTTCATTATTTCCCCATATCTGTACCATATAGTGCTCTGCACCGTTCATACTGCCCCATAGCTGTGCCATATAGTGCTCTGCACCGTTCATACTGCCCCATAGCTGTGCCATATAGTGCTCTGCACCGTTCATATTGCCCCATATCTGTGCCATATAGTGCTCTGCACCGTTCATATTGCCCCATATCTGTGCCCCATATATGCTCTGCACCGTTCATATTGCCCCATATCTGTGCCATATAGTGCTCTGCACCATTCATATTTCCCCATAGCTGTGCCCCATATAGTGCTCTGCACCGTTCATATTGCCCCATATCTGTGCCCCATATATGCTCTGCACCGTTCATTTTTGTCCCATAGCTGTGCCCCATACAGTGCTCTGCACCATTCATATTTCCCCATAGATGCTCCACATAAATCTGTGCCGCTGCTGCTGCTGCTGCAATAAAAAAAAAAAGCCATACTCACCTTTCTTGATTGCAGCTCCCAGCGTCCGGTCCCGGTGTCTCTCTGCTCTGACTGATCAGGCAGAGGGCACCGCGCACACTATACGCGTCATCGTGCCCTCTGACCTGCACAGTCAGAGCGGAGCGACGCCGGGAAGATGGAGCGGCGCCCGGCGGCTGGAACGTGGACAGGTGAATATGACATACTTACCTAGTCCCAGCGATCCTGGCGCTCCCCGCCTGTCCCACGGTCTTCTGTGCTGCAGCCTCTTCCTCTATCAGCGGTCACCGGCACCGCTGATTAGAGAAATGAATAGGCGGCTCCACCCCTATGGAAGGTGGAGCCGCCTATTCATTTCTCTAATGAGCGGTCCCACGTGACCGCTGAAGAGGGGAAGAAGCTGCAGCACAGAAGACCATGGGACGGCAGGGGGAACACCAGGATCGCTGGGACTAGGTAAGTATGCCTCAGCGCCCTCTCCCCCTCACCCGCCGACCCCACCGCTACCGTGACTCGAGTATAAGCCGAGAGGGGCACTTTCAGCCCAAACATTTTGGGCTGAAAATCTCAGCTTATAATCGAGTATATACGGTACGCAGAAATGAAATCAGATTTTAGCATAGGAGGCCATACTAGCTAGATAGATAGGACAGGAAAGGATACTGTGCGGTCATTATAAAAACTACAAAAAAATCCACACAGAGTTTACAAAAATCTCCACACCTGACTAAAGGTGTGGAGGGTAAATCTGCTTCCCAGAGTTTCCAGCTAACAGAAAAAATCCATACTGACAAGCTGGACAAAATATAGAATGCACAGAACAATAAGTCCACAACATGTGGACTGAAAAGAGCAAAGCCAGGACTTATCTTTGCTGATCTGGTCAGGAAACCAGGAAAATCCAAGCAGAGATGTGAATCCAGCCAGGAAACATTGACAAGTGGCACTGGCTGAAGGAAAGAGCCAGGCATAAATAGCCGAGCAGAAAGACAATTAGTGAAAGCAGCTGCAGACTGCTAAATCCAAGGAGCAGCCATTCCACTTAAAACCACCGGAGGGAGCCCAAGAGCAGAACTCACAAAAGTGCCACTTACAACCACAGGAGGGAGCCCAAGAGCGGAATTCACAACAATTTCCGTTATAATTTAACTGTTTATTCCCTCATTTAACTGTTTGCCTCCCTGTGTGGAGTATCCCACTGTTAAATTAAATTGTTAACCCTTGTTCTGCCTCTCGTGCGTCACTGTATCTTGCAAACTGCTCACACTTGGGGTAGTCGGCAGGATGCAGTCAACAAGTGCAGAGACAGCACATCAAGCAGCTATAGGTGCTGCAAGGGCCAGCTTGCCATTGGCAGCCATGCTCAGCAATCTCCCAAAATTCACAGGGAGCAATTCACTGCTGTGGGACTGGACTGAGTGAGTCAAGGGAATGCTGAAAATGCACCCCATGACACCCGCTATGCAGGCAGAAATTGCTGTGATGGCCCTGGACTGGGAAGCCAGATGTTCTGCGATGTTTCGGCCCCCCCATGAGCGGAACACCTTAACTAAGGTTCTGCAAATTCTAGAGGAGATGCATGGGGACTCCACGGATATTGGGGAATTGCACATGCGAATGTTTAGCCGAGTGCAGAGTGATGGGGAGTCTGTGACCCAATATATGAATGCCTTGCAAGAGATCCACGCAGCAATCACCAACCAGGATGATGTGGGTGTGGGGCCTCCTGACGTGGTACTAAGAGACCAACTGTTAGCCGGTCTTAGAAGCCCATTGCTTAAGCAGGCCCTGTGAGAGCACTTGCGCACGCGAGCAAGAGCAGGGGATGGCAGCCTCTCAGCCTCTGCAGGGAAAGTTCGGAGTGGGGAGGTACCCGCTTTGCCTGAAACTGATCCAAGAAGGGTCAGAGAGATCCAGAAGAAGATACAAGGAATGCGGGAAGAGTGGTCTGACTTGAAAAGAACTCCTCCGGTGGCCCCGGATTCGTCCAGAGACAGGACTAACCCTGAGTCCCGCCTGCCTTCTGCACCTCATGAAGTTGTGAGACAGCTCAAGACAGAGAGACTGCTTCAGATGTGGAGACATTGGACACTGTGCCCTAGGGTGCCCTAGGGTGCGTGAAGCATGGAAGGCCGCTCACTCAGTAGCCATTAAACTAGTGGGCTCCTTGGTAGAAGGCAACACCTGGAGCAAGAACAGCCAAGAAGGCGAGAACGTAGTCCCAAATGTTTAGTTTCCCTGAGTCCTCTTGTATGGGCTGAAATGGATGGCCGAGCCATACGGTGCTTAGTTGACACCGATTCCCAGGTCACGACTATGCCCGAAGCATACTTCAGGCATCATTTCTCTGGGGCCACAAGGCCCAAATGGGGCCGCGTAATTAAGCTGAAGGCAGCCAAGCAATTACCCATCCCGGTCGCAGGGGTGGTCTGGATGCAGGTTACCGGTATGCGGCAAAGATGTAGGCCAAAAAGGAATAGTGTTGATCGCCGGCGACCCTGGTGATGGCCCACCGGTGACCCTGGGGATGAATGTGCTGAAAGAACTCGGAACTCTTCTGATCAGTGAGCCACCAGATGCCTTTACTGACCGGTAAAGCCCCAAGACCCCTCAAAGGAAAGTGTTTCAGCAACTGATTTGGATTGACCAGGCACAAGTGACATCAAGTGATGGAAAGATCCTAGAAAAGGATCTTCTTGCTCAGAAATGAAGTGGCACTGGTACTGGGTATGCCGGAAGAACTGATGCCGCCAGAGGCCGTCCAGGTAGCAGTGAAACAGGGAGATTTGTGGACTGTAGCTGTCACCATGACCCCAGAGCATCCGCCTGGAAGTACCAGAGAAGGGCGCACAGTTCAGGATTTATACCCCTTACCCAGAATTGAGGAGTCACTATCTGCCTTGGGAAAGGCAAAATATTTCTCATCTTTAGACCTGGCCAGTGGATATTGGCAGGTGCCCAGCTGAGCAAGACCGGCCGAAGACAGCGTTTATTCTGCCTATGGGATTGTTTGAGTTCAATTGGATGCCCTTCGGCCTGACTATATATATATGGCGATATAGGGGCAGGACGGCAAACTGGAACTCGCACCTGTCCCTGCCACTATAAGGGGCCCTGGCTTTCCCTTATCTCAGGGGTACCTATGAAGGTTAGGAGGTCTGAGCCGCCAGCGTATCCCTGTCTCTTGTGCAGACCCTATCAGTGACCCCCTCTCCCCCCAAGAGAGGTGGACTGCACCAGTGTATAAATAACACCATAACAGAGTATACAGACAAGGAAAAGGAAAACCACCCTTAGCTTAATGCTACAGGGCACAGCACAGCAGGAAGAAACACCAGATACAACGGACACAGCTGTAGAACAACAGTTCCCAGCTAGCTCCTACTCCCGCCTTGGTCGCTGAAGAAGAAAACTAACACTGACAGTCAGCTGATGAACCAGGTGACCTCTTAAAGGATGGAGGGAGTGGTCACCACAAACATCAGCTGACCTAGCAGCAATGCAATAACATCAGCGGCCTCCGGGGGGGGGGGGGAACTGCATTAACCCCCCATGACCAGAAAGGAAAAAAGGTCTTAAACTGAGGCAACCAGATGTGCCACAAATCCAAAATTGGATCGTGACACTAACGCTCCCAGGACGTTTCAGAACTTGATGGAAAGGTGTTTGGGGGATATGAACTTCAAGGCAACTCTTATCTACCTGGATGACATCATTGTCTACGCGGCCACCTATGAAGAACATCTTCGGCGATTAGAACAAGTGCTGAGTCGGCTGCAGAAACATGGCTTGAAAGTGAAGCCCCAAAAACGGGAGCATGGTTAAAAGTGAAAGAGCGTGCAGCGTCAGCCAGTTTCCCACCAGCAGTGAATAGAAGCATAGAGACACAGGGCCAACCCGACACCAGAACACTGCCAGGGCCCACTGCAGTAGCAGGTAGAGAGCCGAGAGCCTTGTACAGCTGATCGCTGCACGTAAGCCTGAGAGCCACAGAAGGGTGCAGGACTGTACACCGCTACTCTTGGTGCCAGACATTGCCATGCAGCTCGACCGGGACAGTTCTGTCTCCGCCATCTAATTTGTTCATACTTTTATTTGTTTGTAGTGTTTTGGCTCCCTCTAGCGGTCAGAGTCATGTTCACACTTCTATTTCTGTTTTTTCTATTTTTTCATGTCTGATTCTCCTCCCCCTTTGCAAAGCATTATGGTAGCTCAGCCTACATCTCCCTCCATTTTCTTTCACTTTCTACAGTCTGCTTTCAAGGAAAGACGCTACTTCATCCCCCTTGCGATTGCATTGCTGGTATGTCTTTATGTTTTCTCTAGATAATTCCTGCTCTATATTACCCTAGCCTAGACAGTTGTACTCCTAGTTCAGTTACTAGCTTTCTAAATGTTATGCATAATGTACATCATGTGTAGTATGTATTTCTTCTATACCATGCACTGATTCTATGTATATCATTGTTTACAGTTTCACTGCATCAATATACCACTACGTTTAATAAAGCACAGACTCAACCACAGTCTCCTTATTGGACTCCGGTATAGCGGTTTAGCTGCCTATATAGCTACGTGGGCCTGTCTCATTTAGTGAGGACAGAACAGGGACCCTGACAGTACTGAGGCCTTGTTTGCATTGGCCGAACTCAATTATGGATTAGGGACTCAGCGGAAGGTGCTGGAGACCGACCGCTGCCGCCAGAAGACAGACTAACGTTGCCTGCAGGATCCCATTGGACAAGCACCGCGCTTGCTGTTGTTGGCGCTTCTGACTCCCAAGCATCATCTGCAGCTGAAGGAACATCTGACCCAATAAGTGTTTGAAAGAACTGCCGGTTACCACATTCATTGTTCATTATCTCTGCATTTCCATTACAATTTAACTGTTTATTCCCTCATTTTACTGTTTGCCTCCCGGCGTGGAGTATCCCACTGTTAAATTAATTTGTTAACCCTTGTTTTGCCTCTCGTGCATCACTGCATACCGCAACCTGCTCACACTATAACAATGTCCTCCTTCCTGATACCTTTCCTGGTCTAATGTCCCCCATCCTAGGCCCCTTCCTGATATAACATCCTCCATTCAGTGCCCCTTCCTGCTATAAGGACACCTATCCTGAGTCCATTCCTGGAAAAAAGTCTGGGCATGCCAACATCAGCTGCCAGCCTCTGATTATCCAGAAGCGTGCATTACAGTGCAGGTAATCTTTGGCTCTCTGTAATATACTTCAGCTGAATGTGCATCCTCGGATGCACATCCAGCTGAAATAGAAGCTGGCATGGTTGGACTGCCTGACAGCAGGCCAAATAATTTTTTTGTGATAATCTGCTGCTGATAAAACAATTATTTTATATAAACTTAACAGCCCAGTTAGTGATACATGGCTGGAATTAGGGTCTCTGCCCCTACATCATGCTGCTCTTAGATTAAGTAGCAAAAACCTGCTGACAGGTTCCCTTTTATAAAAAAAATGTATTTAAATAATTACCTTTTTTGAACGTCTAAGGCCAGTTTCACATTTGCGGTTGTGTCCACAGCGTTTCTTCCGCAATTAACCGCATGCATTGTGTATTCCTATATTTAACATTAGAGACGCATGTGTCTGCGATCGATTGCGTTTTGCCGCGTTTGACGACGCATGCGTCATTTCGTCTTCTGTGGTTTGGCGCGGTAAACGCTACATGTAGTAATTTTAGAGGCATCAATTTGCCACCTAGAAACGTATGCGTTATTAGGAATGCGGCAAAAAAACGCATTGCTGTCTATGTGAACGCATGCGGCCGCAAGCACATGCGTTTGCTTGCGTTTGTGAACGTATGCGTTGCACCAGAGAAAAACATGTCTAGACACTGATTAGCCACCCCCCACATACAAGGTGATAAAGGGAGGGAGTGGACATTTGCAGGTCACTACTCAGCAGACAGAGAAGCAGAGCAGACGCAGGCAAGAACAAGACACTGAACAATGTGAGTATATCAAAGCCAATGCCTTTGTTTTCTATTTTCTGTCTCTACATGTCCTAATTTCTGCCATTTCTTTCTTTCTGCATGCATCAGAATGTCATCTTCTTCTGATGAGGAGCAACGCCCTGGGCCTTCTCAAGCCGAACATGTCAGTCAACTCCTCAGATTGGTAAGTATTCACTGTCACATCTACACATGTGACAATTTTTTATTCCTTTTTTTAAAGCACTTCTTCCACTGCGGCAGAGGGTGAGCAGGAGCAGCGGGGTCACGGTCGGGTGGCAAGGCGGCAGCGTGTAAGTATACCTGGCTGACTGTTTATTGTATCTTCACTTTAGTATTCTTGAATCTTCCTTTCTTTACTTTCCTCTTTCTTTACATTTTTCTTCTGAACTCCTTTTTTATCTTGACTTTCATTATTGATGCCATTTCTCAGCCTCTGTTTTCTTTCTTTTCCTTATGTTAATGTATCCAACATTAATGTATTCATTTATTTTTTAGGTTCCAGAACAGGATGAGGACCTCATGAGAGAGTCCCGTTGTGGGACACCCGGGTTCCCCAGCACTCGGACAATGTGACGATCCAGCGGCTATGGAATGAGGTGGCCAAAGCGATGTGGGATGGCTGGGACAACGCCCCGACTCGGGTCCGAAATGCATTTTGTAAGTATTGCAATGCAGTGTGATGCAGCAGAGACCTTGGCCGTGCTCACTAAAACTGTGTGTAATGACAGAAACTCTCAGGAGTTTCTCTCATCACACACAATTGTGTGGGCATGGCCAAAAGTCCATTGTCTAACCATTATTATTGTTTTTTTCAACAGTGCTCAAAGTCAAAACAGGATGGCGTTCGATGAAGGACCGCTTCAACAAGGGCCTGCATCAAGAGAGCCGTGTTTCCAGTGGTTCTGGAGCAAGGATCCGAAAGTATAAATACCACCACATTCTGGCATTTGTAAGACCGGTGCTTGCCCAGAGAACGTATTTTTTCGTGTATTAGGTTGTGTTGTATTGCCATAATCTGTATGCTTCTATTCAACAGGAGTTGGTGTTTTTTAAGTTTTTGGTATTTTTTTCACAGCACATGAAGCAGCACTGTTGACCCAGGTTCTGGAGCGGTCCTTCATCAGACAGCCACAGACCCGTCCCAGCCATCCAGCAGCGCTGCAGCAAGTGGGCCTGCCACACTAACTGGAGACCAGGAAGCTGGTCCATCAGGTGTTCCCCTTTCCCAGTCCTCTGCCTCTGCCCCTTTTTTTTGGGCTCCTTCCAGCAGTGGCAGAGGGCATCGGACAGGTCACTCATGCACAAGTTTTTGCACTTGAGCTCGGTTTTTCACGATGGACTCAAGGCGTTGGGTGACCGAATGGATATTGCCATTAGCCACATGAATACACGTATCCAGGAGGTCACCAAAAGCCTTGACCAAGTAAAAGCAACCTCCAGAGGCCAGCACATCATTTTTTTAACCAAATTGAACAGGGCATGTCAGAACACCTTACTCCTGATCTCATTGTCATGCAGGCCTGCAATGCTGCTTACGTGCAGGGTATGCAGCAGAGTCGGTATTTTCAGCAGACAGTGGCGGCATATCCACCTGTGCCTACACTGTCACGATTGACCTCAATGCCGACCTCTGCTGCATACCACTGCACTGCCACCTCCATTCCAAGCACTGCGGGACACCACTGCAGCACCACCACCATGCCGAGTGCTGTTGGACAGCCCACCACCACCACCATGACCACTGCTGCTCCTGCTTGGACCTCCTCCACTGACACCACCATGCAGCAGCAGGACCTTGGCATAGCCTTCCGCTCCGCCACCACGATGCAGCAGGACCCTGGCATTCCCATCCGCTCTGCCACCACGATGCAGCAGGACCCTGGCATGGCCTTCCGCTCCGCCACCACGATGCAGCAGGACCCTAGCATGGCCTTCCGCTCCGCCACCACGATGCAGCAGGACCCTGGCATTCCCTTCCGCTCCGCCACCACGATGCAGCAGGACCCTGGCATGGCCTTCCGCTCCGCCACCATGATGCAGCAGGACCCTGGCATTCCCTTCCGCTCCGCCACCACGATGCAGCAGGACCCTGGCATTCCCATCCGCTCTGCCACCACGATGCAGCAGGACCCTGGCATGGCCTTCCGCTCCGCCACCACGATGCAGCAGGACCCTAGCATGGCCTTCCGCTCCGCCACCACGATGCAGCAGGACCCTGGCATTCCCTTCCGCTCCGCCACCACGATGCAGCAGGACCCTGGCATGTCCTTCCGCTCCGCCACCACGATGCAGCAGGACCCTGCCATGGTTTGTCTCACCCTTCCAGTGTGTCTCAGCCCTCTCATGCGTCGAGCCCCATCCCCGATCTCCAGACCCCAGTAATTTAATTGAACCTTCTACTGCCACCCCTGCGTCGTCCACAGTGAGTCAAGCTTCACAGCTACATACCCCCTGTTTCCAGCACTCTACCCCAAGCAGGCGCAGTTAATGTTTTTTTATTTGTTAAAAAAAATAATAATAATGTTTTTTGCCCCAAAAAAAGTTTGGTTAATTGTGTATTTCGCTGCCGGCAACACACACCATGCGCCAAATAAAACACTGCACCGCACACTTTATTTTTTGGCCAACTCATAGCTCCAGTAGATAGCAAGTACAACACTGCAGTTTTGTGTGTCTTATGTATAGAGATATGAGGTGGGCCAAAAAATTTATACTTGTATTTTATCCATAATCTCTTCCTTCTGTGACTAGTGTTGCAGACTTAAGAGAAAATGGTGGCAATACAATGCAGAACTATACTCAACAGGTCAGGTGTCCAAAAACTCATTAGTTAGCAGTAGGACACCTGACCTGGAGAGTAGAGAACTGCCTTGTATAATTTCCATTTTCTCTTCTGTGTACGTAATCTATTTCACACAAAGTAAAGGGACGATGGCGGTCATACAAGGCATATCTATGCTCACCTGGACATGTGTCAGAAATAGTGAATTCATGAGGCTGTTATATGTGCATCATGAATTCATTATTTCTGACACCTGACTTGATGAGTATAGATCTGTTTTGTATTAAACAGCCTTCGTCTCTTCAGTCTGCGTCCAATAGATCCAGCAGAACAGAATCAGGACGCAATTACGTCAACAACCTTACCACTAACAACCTAAGGCTGCCGTCACACTAGCAGTATTTGGTCAGTATTTTACATCAGTATTTGTAAGCCAAAACCAGGAGTGGAACAATTAGAGGAAAAGTATAATAGAAAAATATGCACCACTTCTGCATTTATCACCCACTCCTGGTTTTGGCTTACAAATACTGATGTAAAATTCTGACCAAATACTGCTAGTGTGACGGCAGCCTTGGTTTGTAGAGGAAATACATAGAAGACACGGTCAAGATACCCAAAAATTAAAGTTTATTAACAACAATTATTATTAACATTTAAACAAAAAAACTAGTACAGACCAAATCCCAACAGGACATTTACACAATATTGTCCTGCCATGACACACGACCAATATCAGAATCAAAGAAGGCAGCAAATTGATCCCGCATGTGGCCAACTTCAGCAGTTGACCGCAGCGGGTGATGCTGGTAATCTGGCAATGGGTTTCCAATTGGTTCATCCAGTTCAATGTTGGCTCGCTCCTTAGCCATTATGTAATTGTGGAGAACCACACAGGCTTTGACCAACTCATCGACTGTCTCCATTTTTAGATTAATGGCTGTTGCAAGAATGCGCCATTTTGATGCTAGAATCCCAAAGGTACACTCTAGTGCAGAGGTGTCAAACTGCATTCCTCAAGGGTTGCAAACAGGTCATGTTTTCAGGATTTCCTTGTATTGCACAAGGTGCTGGAATCATTCTGTGCAGGTGATCAAATTATCACCTGTGCAATACAAGGCAATCCTGAAAACATGACCTGTTTGCGGCCCTTGAGGAATGCAGTTTGACACCTCTGCTCTAGTGTTCTTCTGGCCCTGGTCAGTCTGTAATTAAAGATCCTTTTAGTGTGGTTCAAGTCCTGACTGGAATATCGCTTCAGTAGGTTTTCACACATCTGAAAGGCCTCATCCCCAACCATAACAAATGGCATCAGTGGACCTTGAGTGTTGGGGAGAGGTCGTGGAAAATTAAAATTTTTGCCATACACATGGCACCCCATATCCGAGTTCTTGAAAGTCTGGGAATTGTTGCCACGGCCAAAAGCACCAATGTCCACGGCGATGAAGCGACAGTCCGCATCTGCTATTGCCATGAGCACAACAGAAAAATATTTTTTATAATTGAAGTACTCCGATCCTGTTCTGGCTGGTTTGATAATGCGGATGTGCTTTCCATCCACCGCTCCCAAAAAGTTGAGGAAATCACACACACTCCAGAATTTTTCAGCAATTTCAATCCACATGTCCGTGGTGGGTAGGGGTATAAACTCATCCTGGAGTACATTCCACAAAGCCCGACAGGTGTCCGCAACTATTGCGGACAGGGTGGAAATTCCAAGCCGGTATTGGAAGTGGAGGGATGATAAACTCTCTCCGGTTGCCAGAAATCTGTAATAAAATAAATAAATAAAAATTTAACAATCAATTCTATTTATGGTGTTGTTCTGCTAAAGACATTAAGGAAAATAAAAAGAATACATGTCAGACCAACTATAATTATGACTGGCATTTGTTTAGAGTTGTTACGTACCTTAATGTAACCAGCAGATGTTCCTCTGGTGGAATCGCTCTACGGAGCTGGGTGTCCTGTCTCCGGATGGCTCCTTGGACACAACCAATCAAATCCCGGAAAGAGTCTTGCGACATCCTTGTATATTCCGGGAATTTGTCCGGGTTGGCATTAAGCTCGCCATATAGCGTGTGATAGGCTCCACGGCTCTCACGTAGTTCGATAATGGGGTGTCGCCAAAAACACCTACGCTGTGTCCATCTTCATCTTTCACGATTTCTGTGTTGCTCCCAAGCAAACACACAGGCAAGAAACAGCTTGATGCTAAAATCCAGGTTGAAATAAAAGCTCTCCATGTGAAGATCCATCATGACACAGGATACAGTAGCACACTGTTAAGATTTCAGCAGTCCTAGGGTCTATATATAGATATCCCATAATACACTCCCTCTGTAGTCCAATTGGCGGTGTCTGGTTATCTAGATTTTTTCCTGTAAAATTTTCCACCATGCACACAAAATACGCAAACGCATGACAAAATGCATGATAAAGCGGGAAAACGCAGTGCTTTATTAACCGCATGCGTTCCCGCATGCGTCTAGAAAACGCGTTTGTACGTGTTTCTATGCGTTTTTTCCTGCACTTGCGGATGCAGATTAAACTCTGCGGATTCGAACGCAAATGTGAAACTAGCCTAATAGAGGATGGTTATATCACTAGGCATTTTGTGGTGTCACATATTTCTGATCATATATTTCTATATTTCCAATTCCCAATTTTGCATCGAAGAACATATATTTTATCTAAGGATAACTACCTTCCTCTGCTATTGTTATCATGTGAGAGTTAAACCATAGTCCTGAATATGCCATAATGTATTATCATTCACCTGTACATGAGGGAAAAGTGAAGATCAGGAAATGGGGAAATCAAGTATGTAAATTAATTCTCAGCAGTACTCAATGAAGATCAAAGCTGCAGCATTTAGCTTTTGCTCCAATTCATCTTTAGAACCCAAATTTGGGCAGGTCTTTTTCATGTCTGCTATAAAACATCTGCATTTTTTACCTACTTTTACAATAGTTACGCTTTTTATCCATTGTCTTTTGGGAAGTCCTCAGTGAGAAACCCAGATGTTCCTCCATGTTTTTATCAGCTTTTAATGTTTTTATTAGAGCAGCAAATCAAATGTAAAATATGATAATGTTTTGGACTTTGCTGCTTTAAGTTGTTATTGGGTTATAGACACAAAGTTGCATGGTGTACAAGTGACCCACCCAGGGACGAACGTACCGTTGGAGCAACCTGATCAGGCCAAAAGGTAAAGGGCCCACTTCTACCTCCAAATTGCAGATTAAACTTGCAAGTCTAAGGATCCGTGAAAATAAAATAGACACATGGATGCTATCCTTGATTCATCCATGTGTTGTCCATTTTTCTGTCTGCTTGCTGGGCTTTATACTTGGGAATTCCATCTTCTAGACTCATATTTGCATTTCCTGTTTGGATTGATGTTTTGGTGTGAACACATTGATAAGATAATGGCTTGAGCATGTGGGGTGTTGTGAATTCTGTTGTCGGGCTCCCTCCTGTGGTCATGAATGGTACTTCGGCTGGTTCTGTCCATGGACTTCCTCTGGTGGGTGTTTCTGAGTATCCTTCCACAGGTGACGAGGTTAATTTGTTAGCTGGCTGCTCTATTTAACTCCACTTAGATCTTTGCTCCATGCCACCTGTCAATGTTCCAGTATTGGTCTAGTTCACTCCTGGATCGTTCTTGTGACCTGTCTTCCCAGCAGAAACTAAGTTTCAGCTTGTATTTCTTTGGTTTGCTATTTTTCTGTCCAGCTTGCTATTTTTATTGTTGTCTTGCTTGCTGGAAGCTCTGGGACGCAGAGGGAACGCCTCCGCACCGTGAGTCGGTGCGGAGGGTCTTTTTGCGCCCTCTGCGTGGTCTTTTTGTAGGTTTTTGTGCTGACCGCAAAGTAACCTTTCCTATCCTCGGTCTGTTCAGTAAGTCGGGCCTCACTTTGCTAAATCTATTTCATCTCTGTGTTTGTATTTTCATCTTTACTCACAGTCATTATATGTGGGGGGCTGCCTTTTCCTTTGGGGAATTTCTCTGAGGCAAGGTAGGCTTTATTTTTCTATCTTCAGGGCTAGCTAGTTCTTAGGATGTGCCGAGTTGCATAGGGAGCGTTAGGAGCAATCCACGGCTATTTCTAGTGTGTTTGATAGGATTAGGGATTGCGGTCAGCAGAGTTCCCACGTCCCAGAGCTCGTCCTTAATTATCAGTAACTATCAGGTCATTCCGTGTGCTCTTAACCACCAGGTCCATTATTGTCCTGACCACCAGGTCATAACAGTGGGGCCAGCATTTATCATGTCAAGGCTAGACATGGACCGCTTCATTTCTCTGGTTATTGATAGGACAAAATCATGGAACAACCATTGTGAGGGATATCATGACCATGCACTGATTGAAGGCCATCACGCATGAGATCTATCAAGAGGTCTGTCATAAATGTCAGGTCATGGAGCATTCTACGTTTATTCGTAGTCAGTTCATAGCTGTTCTCTCTTTGTTTTTAGCTTTTCCTTTTTTTTATTTTATTTTTGATTTGAGAAATACTGCATTGATTAGATACTTTACATGCCCATCACATGGCTATTATTAATGCACAATCTTTAGATTATTTTGTCTAAACTTATTATATTTTTTGTGGTTCACTTATACTGCAGGACAAATGCAATGTCTATTTGTTGTTTATTTAGATAATATTTTACTTCTTAATTAAAAGGACATGTTTTTATTGATCCTAAATTGGCTAATGTAATTTTCTTTCAACAGTTACAGTTATGAGCCAGAGGTGGAGAAATTGTATGGAGCAGCTTAAACTAGAGGTCCATGAAAGCACAGTGACTCAGGCAAATAAGAAAAGGCCCAGCATCTACTATATAATTGTCTGAGGGTCACTTCCGACTGTCTGTCTTTCTGTCTGTCTGTCTGTCACAGATATTCATTGGTCGCGGCCTCTGTCTGTCATGGAAATCCAAGTCGCTGATTTGCCACGACCAATCAGCAACCGTCACAGTCCGGTGGAAAAATGGCCGCTCCTTACTCCCCGCAGTCAGTGCCCGCTCCATACTCCCCTCCAGTCAGCCCTCACACAGGGTTAATGCCAGCATTAATGGACCACGGTGTAACGCACTCCATTAATGCAGCTATTAACCCCGTGTGACCAACTTTTTACTATTGATGATGCATAGTAACATAGTAACATAGTTAGTAAGGCCGAAAAAAGACATTTGTCCATCGAGTTCAGCCTATATTCCATCATAATAAATCCCCAGATCTACGTCCTTCTACAGAACCTAATAATTGTATGATACAATATTGTTCTGCTCCAGGAAGACATCCCGGCCTCTCTTGAACCCCTCGACTGAGTTCGCCATCACCACCTCCTCAGGCAAGCAATTCCAGATTCTTACCGCCTTAATAGTAAAGAATCCTCTTCTATGTTGGTGGAAAAACCTTCTCTCCTCCAGACGCAAAGAATGCCCTCTTGTGCCCGTCACCTTCCTTGGCATAAACAGATCCTCAGCGAGATATTTGTATTGTCCCCTTATATACTTATACATGGTTATTAGATCGCCCCTCAGTCGTCTTTTTTCTAGACTAAATAATCCTAATTTCGCTAATCTATCTGGGTATTGTAGTTCTCCCATCCCCTTTATTAATTTTGTTGCCCTCCTTTGTACTCTCTCTAGTTCCATTATATCCTTCCTGAGCACCGGTGCCCAAAACTGGACACAGTACTCCATGTGCGGTCTAACTAGGGATTTGTACATAGGCAGTATAATGCTCTCATCATGTGTATCCAGACCTCTCTTAATGCACCCCATGATCCTGTTTGCCTTGGCAGCTGCTGCCTGGCACTGGCTGCTCCAGGTAAGTTTATCATTAACTAGGATCCCCAAGTCCTTCTCCATGTCAGATTTACCCAGTGGTTTCCCATTCAGTGTGTAATGGTGATATTGATTCCTTCTTCCCATATGTATAACCTTACATTTATCATTGTTAAACCTCATCTGCCAACTTTCAGCCCAAGTTTCCAACTTATCCAGATCCATGCAGCATCAATAGTTAAAAGATCTAATGTTACAAATAATAATAATAAAAAAAAGGTTATTCTCACCCTCCGCCGTCGCATCCTGTCCTCGGCAGTGCAAGCGGCAGATTCCGGTGGCAAGGATGCCATGCGAGAAGGACCTTCCATGACGTCACGGTCATGTGACTGTGACGTCATCACAGGTCCTGCGCTCATACCAATCCTGGGACCAGAAGCTGCCGCGTGCACCGCATGCAGGCGCCAGGACTACAAGGGGCCCTCGGAAGGTGAGTATATGTTTATTTTTTATTTTAAGTCTTTTTTAACCTGTTACATATGTACTACGTGGCTGGGCAATATACTACGTGGCTGGGCAATATACTACGTGGCTGGACAATATACTACGTGTCTGTGCTGTATACTACGTGTCTGTGCTGTATACTACGTGGCTCTGTGCTGTATACTACGTCGTTGTGCAATATACTACGTGGCTGGGCAATATACTACGTGACTGGCCAATATACTACATGTCTGCTGTATACTACGTGGCTCTGAGCTGTATACTACTTCGCTGTGCAATATACTACGTGGCTGGGCAATATACTACGTGACTGGGCAATATACTATGTGGCTGGGCAATATACTACGTGGCTGGGCAATATACTACGCCGCTGGGCAATATAGTACGTGACTGGGCAATATACTATGTGGCTGGGCAATATACTACGTGGCTGGGCAATATACTACGTGGTTGGGCAATATGCTGCGTGGGCTGGGCAATATACTACGTGGGCTGGGCAGTATACTACGTGTCTGTGCTGTATACTACGTGACTGGGCAATATACTACGTGGCTGGGCAATATACTACATGGCTGGGCAATATACTACATGGCTGGGCAATATACTACGTGGCTGGGCAATATACTACGTTGCTGGGCAATATAGTACGTGACTGGGCAATATACTACGTGGCTGGGCAATATACTACTTGGCTGGGCAATATACTACGTGGTTGGGCAATATACTACGTGGGCTAGGCAATATACTACGTGGACATGCATATTCTAGAATACCCGATGCGTTAGAATCGGGCCACCATCTAATTCATTATAATCTCCTGTTCCTGCAGTCTGTTATAAAAATAAATCTGAAAGTGATTCATTTGTTTATATTTTTTTATTTGATATTTTCTTTTCTTATATTTTTGTTATATTTTTCCAGACTTTTAGACTTTTAGACCTAATTTTAATCAATATGCTAGTCAGAATATTAAGTGAACAAGTTGGGGGTCACTTGAGTAATAGTGATCATTAGTGTTGAGCGATACCTTCCGATACTCAAAGGTATCGGTATCGGATGGGATCGGCCGATATCCAAAAAATATCGGATATCGCTGATACCGATACCCGATACCAATGCAAGTCAATGGGACACAAGAATCGGAAGCTATCCTGGATGGTTCTTAGGGTTTGAAGGAGAGGAAACTCTCCTTCAGGCCCTGGGATCCATATTCATGTAAAAAATAAAGAATTAAAATAAAAAATATGGATCTACTCACCCCTCTGGCGGACCCTGGCTCTCAGCGCTGCAAGTGTCTGCCTCCGTTCCTAAGAATGCAGTGAGTGAAGGACCTTCGATGACGTCGAGGTCAGGTGACCGGTCACCTGACCGCTCACGTGACCGTGACATCATCGAAGGTCCTTCACTCACTGCATTCTTAGGAACGGAGGCTTCCGGTTGCACCGCTGAGAGCTACGGTTCGTCGGAGGGGTGAGTATAGCCATATTTTTTATTTTAATTCTTTATTTTTTACATGAATATGGATCTCAGGGCCTGAAGGAGAGTTTCCTCTCCTTCAGACCCTGGGAACCATACACACCGCACACACCGAAGATGACTGGGAACACTTCCGATTTCCGATATCGCAAAAATACTGGAACTCGGTATCGGAATTCCGATACAGCAAATATCGGCCGATACACGATATTTGCAGTATCGGAATGCTCAACACTAGTGAACATAAAGTAATTTGTTTTCAATAATCCTTTAATAAGATGCATAGTAGATGGGCTGCAAGGACACCAGACTTCATGAAGGCTAAGTAAGTATCTTGTTGTCATAAAGTTGTGAAATGTCCTCAAAACTGAAAATATACAAAAGAAAATGGGACATCTTTAAAGGCATCTTTCGTAGGTCATGTGCACAATATACTATAGGAATAAACAAGTTAGAAATATAAGAATACCACTATCTGAATAAGTGTGGTCGCACAAGTGACTTGTATACAGGTAAAATTATAATCTCCTCATGAGCATCTATGCCTCTTTTAATGCATACCATTATTATATTTGCCTTTCCAGCAGCTGCCTGACACTGGCCACTGAGGCCGGTTTCACACGTCAGTGGCTCCGGTACGTGAGGTGACAGTTTCCTCACGTACCGGAGACACTGACTCACGAAGACACATTAAAATCAATGTGTCTCTGCATATGTCAGCGTGTTTTCACGGACCATGTGTCCGTTTGAAAAACACGGAGACATGTCAGTGTTTGTGGGAATGCACGGATCACACGGACCCATTAAAGTCAATGGGTCCGTATAAAACACATACCGCACACGGATGCTGTCCGTGTGCCATGCAGGAGACAGCACTACAGTAAGTGGTGCTGAAGCCCCCAACGCTGCTGGGAAGAAGGAATGAATTCTGGATTCAGCACCCAAAGCAGGGGACAGCGCTTAACTCTAGCGCTGTCTCCTGCACGGTGCGTGTGGTACCCAGTCGGCACACGAACGGCACATGGCTGCCGCACGTGTGCCACACTGATGTGCCACGTGAGCACACGGACACGGATAACTCCGGTACCGATTTTTCCGGTACCAGAATTATCTGGACGTGTGGGACAGGCCTAAATGTGAGTTTGTCATCCACCCATACCCCCAGGTCTTTTTCAGTGACCGTTTTGCCCAGTGTTTTACAATTAAGCACATAGTTATACATCTTATTACTTCTGCCCAAGTGCATGACCTTGCATTTATCCCCATTAAAGCTCATTTGCCATTTATCAGCCCAAGCTTCAAGTTTACATAAATCATCCTGTAATATAAAATTGTCCTGCTCTGCGTTGATTACTCTGCAGAGTTTAGTGTCATCAGCAAAAATTGAAATTCTACTCTGTATGCCCCCTACAAGGTCATTAGTACATTTTTCTGTTTTTTATAGTGATTACCAATCGGGTTAATTACTTTTATATTTTGTTACATCAGCCTTTTATGTACGTGGCGATTCCACATGTATATAATTTTTAAAAAATTATTAACTTTATTTTTAATAGGGGAAAGAGAAGTGATCTTAACTTTTAATTCATTTTTATATTTTCATATATATATATACAGTATATTTTTTTTACTGTATTTATTAGTCCCCTTAAGGGACTTGAACATGTGATCATCTGATCATTTGTGCTATATACAACAATACTACAGTATTGCTGCATATAGTAAAAATCACAGGCTGGGTTTCAGAGGAGTTCCCTGATGATAGGCATGGAGGTTTTCAACAGACCTCTGGCTGTCATAGCAACCCATCAGAGCCCCATTATCATTTCATAGAATGTGTGCTGTTAAAGCCGCTGTCAGAGTTTAACAATCACGGACTGAGCTCGGCTCCACCCGCAACTGCTGGAGGCAGGTCCTGGCTGTGTCACAGCCGTTATCTGATGGACATGGGTCGGGCTCATCAGATGAGCTCGCTTCATATATCTCCTACCGACTTGCACCCTATATGCAGAGCAGATGTCAGTAAGGGGTTAAAGGGAAGAGTTGTAGTTTTCAGTGATACTCCTTGGGGAATTTAGGACTTATTAAATACATTTTATTTCTATTCTTTTGAGAAAAGAATAAAGAAAATTGCAATGCCACCTTTTTTACCCTGTGAAATTAAGTTATTGCAGCAATAGCAAGTTACCAGCATGGTAATACAGCAACAGAGAGATCAAACTTGTAACTGAAAGCAGTGAACTTGCATGTCGATTGCCTTCCACCCTTCCTATCAGAAGTCACTCCTGTTTTAGTGTTAAATTTTGTGGTCAACCTTGATGTCTCTGTGAGATGGTTGCAATTCCGGGTTTGATTCATTTTATTAGCACTTTTGCTATAGTATTCTGACTAATAAGTTAAAATTTGCTGATCTTCTTGTAGCCTTCACCTTTCTTGGATAATGAAATTACTTTTTTTTTTCTCAGATTTTGTGACATTTCTTTTCCATGTGGTGCCATTACTAACAGCATGACATTGGAAATGGCTTTGTTCATTAATTACACCCATTATTAATCAACTGTCTTCTTGAAACCTGTTTACAGAATAATTAGACTTACCTGTGGTTGAATCCTTGCTAATCAGAATGTTGTAGTTTAGCTTTGCCCCTAAGACTTACATTGGGGTGTCCACCACAATAAAGGAGAAAAAGTGATCCACACCGCTGGACCCACAATAGCCTAGATTGCCAGCTCGGTGTTTAACCCCTTCATGACCTTGGGATTTTTCGTTTTTCCGTGTTCGTTTTTCACTCCCCTCCTTCCCAGAGCCATAACTTTTTTATTTTTCCGTCAATTTGGCCATGTGAGGGCTTATTTTTTTGTGGGACGAGTTGTACTTTTGAACGACATCATTGGTTTTAGCATGTCGTGTACTAGAAAACGGTAAAAAAAATTCCAAGTGCGGTGAAATTGCAAAAAAAGTGCAATCCCACACTTGTTTTTTGTTTGGCTTTTTTGCTAGGTTCACTAAATGCTAAAGCTGACCTGTCATTATGATTGATTCTCCAGGTCAGTACGAGTTCATAGACACCTAACATGACTAGGTTAATTTTTATCTAAGTGGTGAAAAAAAATTCCAAACTTTGCTAAAAAAAAAATAAAAAAATTGCGCCATATTCCGATACTCGTAGCGTCTCCATTTTTCGTGATCTGGGGTCGGTTGAGGGCTTATTTTTTCGTGCCGAGATGACGTTTTTAACGATAGCATTTTGGTGCAGATACGTTCTTTTGATCGCCCGTTATTGCATTTTAATGCAATGTCGCGGCGACCTAAAAAACGTAATTCTGGCATTTCGAATTTTTTTTCTCGCTACGCCGTTTAGCGATCAGGTTAATGCTTTTTTTAATTGATAGATCGGGCAATTCTGAGCGCGGCGATACCAAATATGTGTAGATTTGATTTTTTTTTTTATTGATTTATTTTGATTGGGGCGAAAGGGGGTGATTTAAACTTTTATATTTTTTTTATTTTTTTCACATTTTTTTTAACTTTTTTTTTTTACTTTTGCCATGCTTCAATAGCCTCCATGGGAGGCTAGAAGCAGGCACAACTCGATCGCCTCTGCTACATAGCAGCGATCTACTGATCGCTGCTATGTAGCAGAAATGGAGGTGTGCTGTGAGCGCCGACCACAGGGTGGCGCTCACAGCCACCGGTGATCAGTAACCATAGAGGTCGCTAGGACCTCTATGGTTACCATCCTGATGCATCGCCGACCCCCGATCATGTGACGGGGGTCGGCGATGACGTCATTTCCGGCCGCCCGGCCGGATGCGGTAGTTAAATGCCGCTGTCTGCGTTTGACAGCGGCATTTAACTAGTTAATAGGTGCGGGCAGATCGCGATTCTGCCCGCGCCTATTACGGGCACATGTCAGCTGTTCAAAACAGCTGACATGTCCCGGCTTTGATGCGGGCTCACCGCGGAGCCCTGCATCAAAGCAAGGGATCTGACCTCGGACGTACTATCCCGTCCGAGGTCAGAAAGGGGTTAATACTGCTACAGGCATGTAACCTGAAACGTCAGGTGCTCTCCAAGAAAAAATACAGTACTATAAGTCCAAATATGTAGAAAGCAGAGGTGGCACTCACCAGTCTTGAAAATCCATGCTTTATTGAAGGAAAAAATGGTTAAACATCTTCAACGGGAGAATGGGAGATGGAATATGCGAGTGACGACTGCTAATTCACGCTGTTGTGCTTCTACGGCCCATTACTAACAGCATGAAATTGGAGGTGGCTTTGTTTTAAGTAACACCCATTATTAATCAACTATTTGCTTCACACCCGTTTACAGAATAATTAGACTTACCTGTGGTTGAATCCTTGTTAATTAGAATGTTGTAGTTTAGCTTTGCCCCTAAGCTTTCATTGGCGTGTACTAATCTTTTCAGCAAAGTATTGAATTAGTTTGTTTGGAAAAGTACTTTTTTTGCTATACATATAAGGTGGTGGTGGGGACCCTCGTCTGCCCCCTCTCTCCTGTGTGGTGGGCCTGTGCCCCTTATGCGGTAACCGAACATTGTACCTGTTTATTAATGCTATATTCATGTGATGTCTTTATACTGTATCATTGTAATGTATGTTCTCTGATGCTCCTTGTGTTTTGCATTGTTATTAACATGTACTGTATTGTGCTGTGTTAGCCATGCACATCTTAGAAGCAGGGACAGAATGGGTTAACCCAGCAGGCTGGGCTAGCAGCTTCCAAGCAGACAGGAAGTTTCTGTCTGCAGTTCAGTGCCCAGGCAGGCTTGCCTGTGGCCGGGTGTGTTACCCTGCTGGGAGCTGGCCATACCCCTGGAGGGGAACAGAGATGTCAGTAGACTGTCGGCAGTGGGCACAGGGACTGTGTGTGTGCCCCACAAGAGACTTGCTGCTCCTGAGATCTGCCTGGGAGTTACCCAAGAGACTTGCAGCTCCTTGAATTTGTCTGGAGCTACTGCCTCTGCTGCTGTAGCCATTGCTGGAGATAGGGACAGCTCAGGAATGGTAGCTTCCTTTCTTCATCACTTTTATTAAATACAAGTTGCCACTGTTGGGCTCTACAATGTGTGCGTCCGATGCAGCATGGAAAGGAGCCAGATGTCTGAGGTAACCCACTGTGACCCGGGTGCTCACACACTGTGACCTAGTGGACTTGGCTATGACTACAACCCCATGCCACCTTGTTACATTTGGCGTAGTTGGCAGGATCGACCTCAACCCTGAGACTGATGGAGGAAATGCCTAAGATGTGTGCATTGTGGACCGCCGTGAAAGAATTGGAGATGGCGACTGAAAGTGACTTTGAGCCCAAGATTTGTGATTTGCTGACTGCTATGAAAGAGTCAAAGATGGCAGCTGACAGTGACTTTGAGCCTGAGATTTGCGATTTGTTGCCCGCCATAAAGGAATTAAAGATGGCGGCTGACATTGATTGCAAGATGGTGCCGAACACTGGCCAGAAGATAGAGGTCAGTGGCGCGAAAGTGCAGGAGGGTGCTGCCTTTCATGGCCATCATGCGAGAAAATTGGAGCCAAATGAAAGAAGGCTGCACCCAAATGTGATGGATGCCCGCCCAAAATGGGTGCGGGTGAAGAGAGAGCTCCCGCCCCTGCAGCAGAATCTGGAGAAACAGGTGGAAAAGCAGGAAGTGTCCCCACCCGTGAATGGGTGGAACCCGAAGAGACCAGACAGCATGTATGCAAGAGAGATGCCATTACCTGCTGATATGGAGAGGTGCAGCAGAGCTTTCCGTGGCAACATTGGCCACCAGGAATGGAGGCAATCTGTGACCCGGGAGGATATGGGCCTGCATTTCGAGGTCTGGTGGTTGGAGGAGCTGAGAGAGTGTCATCCTTTCAAGCGGCCAGTGGAGAGTGAGGAACGTTGCATTGTCAGAGAATTGAAGCGCCCCAGCGGGGGAGCTGCATCTGGCCGGATGACCAGTGGAATGGTCCAGCACCTCGACCTGGCCAAAGGATATGGATTCATTCAGGAGACCCAGACATGAGAAAAAGTCTATGTGAATGCTGGGTCTGTGGTCTCCAGAGGTCCCTTTCAACTACGGGACCACGTTACTTTTGTTAAAGAGCAGGGACCCCGAGGGCCATATGCGGTGGCTGTGCAGAAGGCCTTCATACCACAGAGGGCCCCACCTGATGAGCGGCTGGTTGCTGCGGCCGCAGTCTGCAGATGTGCAGGAGAGAGCCTAGACACAGTGGGGCAGCTGCAAATGTCACAGCAGAGCCGAAAGGTCTGGAAACTGTGGGACCGCCGCTGGAGGAGGTGCGGAGCAGAAGGAACAGTGGTGACTCAAGCAGATCCTCATCTCACACCTATATTGTGGTACAAGGTCCGCATGCGGCCCATTACAGTAACCAGCGGCCGTGCATTGATTGACGTGGCCCCTTTAAGGAAAAATGTGAGTTGTGCTGGTTGCATCTGTACAGTGAGAGATGGGATTGTTTTGCATCCCTTAAGAGGGCCGTGAGCCCTGCATGGTGCCAAGGGACTGAGGCATCAGGAGTGGCCACCACGGTCACAGAGTAAGGACTGTATTCGTTTACTTTTCCTTTCCTCCCAGTTGTTCGCGCCAATTGGTGCACCCCTTGCCAAATCACAGGACCGAAAACCCTATGAGAGTTAACTGACTGTGCGAGCGGCTGTTGCAAGGACTATATTCTCTTAAAGCGAATCTGTCACCCCAAAAATCGTATATGAGCTAAGGCCACCGCCATCAGGGGCTTATCTACAGCATTCTGTAGTGCTGTAGATAAGCCCCTGATGTAACTTGAAAGGTAAGAAAAACAGGTTATAATATACTCACCCAGGGGCGGTCCCACTGCTTTCCAGGTCCGATGGGCATCGCTGACCTTTCCCGCTGCCTGCGCACTGCAGTACCTTGCTCTGCCCTCAAAAAGGCAGACAAAGTATGCCTGCGCCGGAGCCGCGGCAGGAAGGCAAGATGAGGACGTCATCGTATGAAGCTAGGAGGCGCTGGGATGACTGTTTGCTGGTCACAGGAGCAAGGAGACCAGGGTCAGGTGGACTCGCTTTGAGCGAGAGACTGGGACTCTGCTACTGATGTTACTTGAAGTTTGTTGCACTGATGTTTATTTTTTATAAATGTGCTGTTTTAAATCCTGTAGGGGTCATCATGGCCGGGGATGGCTATGTTTTAGGGGGGAAGTGTAAGGAGGTGGCGGGGTCACTTGTCTGCCCCCTCTCTCCCATGTGCTGGACTCATGCACCTTATGTGGTACCCGGATGGAGTACTTGTTTATTAATGCATTAATGCTATATTCATGTGATGTTTTTATGCTGTGTTATTGTAATGTATGTGCTGTGATGTTCCTTGTGTTTTGCATTGTTATTAATGTGTAGTGTGCTGTGTTTGCCATGCACTTGTTAGAGGCAGGGACAGAAGGGTTAACTCAGGAGGCTGGGCTAGCAACTTCCAAGCAGACAGGGACAAGCAGACAGGAAGTCGCTGTCTACAGTTTAGTGCCCAGGCAGGCTTGCCTGTGGCCAGGTGTGCTCCCCTGCTGGTTGCTGGCCATACCCCTGGAGGGGAACAGAGCTGCCAGTGGACTGTCGGGCAGCGAGCACAAGGACTGCGTGTGTGCCCCACAAGAGACTTGCAGCTCCTGGGATTTGCCTGGGAGTTACACAAGAGACTTGGAGCTTCTGAAATTTGTCTGGAGCTACTGCCTCTGCTGCTTCAGCCATTGCTGGAAATAGGGACAATTCAGAAATCGCACCTTCCTTTCTTCATCACCTTTGTTAAATACAAGTTGTCACTGTTGGGCCCTACAACATGTGATGCGTAGTGCATCCATTCCAGCATGGAGAGGAACCAGATGTCTGAGGTAACCCACTGTGACACGGGGCTGGGACTAGAACTGTCATTTCATGTGCAAGGGGACAGGGTGCTCACTGACTTTGACCTAGTGGACTCCGATATGACTACCACCTCGTGCCACCTTGTTACATACACTATAGCAAATCTTGCTTGCAATCAATGGCCCACATTTGTGGGAGTATTTTGTAGTATAGTACGGCATAGAAAATGTTGATTCTAGAGGAACATTAAAGGTTTGCTGACACAACTATTTAGGTATTTTAATTTATGCTGAGCACTGTACAATGTATCTGTGATCCGTTACTTCTCTATTGGTTAGTGCTCTATTAGATGTACTTACACATGGCATGCTGATAAATGTACTATCGGAAATAAAATGATTCCTAATCATATGAGCACTATATACATTATCCATAGCCAAACATAGAGAGCCCAATTAATCAAGACCAGCATTGTTCGCATCGGTCTTAATGAGGGAGTGTGCTGGAGTCAGACGCTCATGATTCATGAAGAGGTGCATGCCACATGAAAAGCTTACTCTAGTTAGGGAACGCCACAGCTCATCATGATTATAACTAGACGGATGTCCCACCTCTACCAGTTCTCTGTCCCGCCCCAGCTCCTCCTATTTGTTAGAGCTTGGAGAAAATATTGGCGTAAAACCATTGATGAATTGAGGTCACATTAAAATCATCCTTATTTTTACATCCACGGCATCCCAAAGTAATTTTCTTATGTGAAACAGAGAATTTTTCATGGAATATCTAGTTAAGTTTCAGAGATATTGGAGTTAGGGACCACCCTGATTGGATACACCGTGCTTCGGTGGAATGGCTTTTATGCTCTTTTGATCACAATAGTTTCAACTAAGTACCCTATGTTATTTACATGTACTACCACTATTTCATTATTTAGTGCAGGGCGTTTGCTCATTGTTTTATTCTATGGTTTGTACATTAATGGCCACAGTATGAGTGTGAACCTACACATTGCACTTGTACCAACAGGTGAACCGGCCCATTTTTTTTTTTTGTTTTGCTTTAGTTCCTTGTATTTTGTACATATGAGGGCATGGCAGACCATTTTTTATACTTTGAATCTTGTCCATTTGGCTTTCCACTGGCAGTCAGGTCTAGACCCTGCTCTACCCCCATCTATTTTGAGGCCTACTGGTACATAGTGAGATGAGATACTGGATTTAAGGAGTATCCTGACTGGATACACCTTGTTGCGGTCGTATGTCTTTTACACTTTTTTGATCAACATAGTGCTAGCTAAGTATCCTGTATTTTCTACATGTACTATTACTATTTACTTAATTATTGACTGAAGAGTATTTGCTCATTGTTTTTTTTAGGTTTTATATGTTATCCAAGGAGAAATATATTCATTGTATGTTACTAGGTTTAAATTCATCCCTGTTTGTACATCCAAATTTAGGGATTATTTCCAGAGCATCCCAAAGTTATTTTCTCATGTGAAACAGAAACTGTTCATGGAATAGCTAGTACAGTATCATAAAGAGTTCTCCAAAAAGAAAAAAGCTGATTTTTTTTTTCAGTGGAAAAGAGGTAGAGATTCACTTGAACTTTCCATTCCTTCTCCTTTCTTCTCTCCTCATGGGACAAGGCAGAGAACCTGCTGCTGACTGTGTTTTATCTGTCCTCTGGTGGAATGGTTGAAGATTATTGAGGAAAGCAGGGTTAGCTCTCAGCCAGAGATAAGAAAGCCCAGCCAGTCCCCTATGGTTTTCGGATTGCCATGTCTAATTTGTACACCCATCACTAGAGGAGCCTTTGAAGCTGATTTGGTGAATATAATAAAATGGTTTTGCATTCCAGATAAAAAAGTTAAATAGAGAACCTGTGTACGCAGCTTTCAAAATCATGAAACCTGTCCGATCAACAGGCTGCATTTCAGGGACAAGCATGATCTTCGCCCCTTCCTAATAAAATGGGTATGCTTTTCACTGTGGTGTGAATAATGCTGTAGAATGCTTATATATTCTTAAGCCTGGCTCATGTGTGCCTTATTAATGATGTCATAAATGTATTTCTATAAAGGTGTGTTCTGATATTGTATTATGTAGAACATAGGGACAGTATAAGGCCATGTTCACACGTTCCTGATTTCCCTGCTGTTTTTTCTGCACTAAAAACCGCAGCTCTTGGCAGAAAACGCAGGTGCGTTTTTTGGTGCTTTTTGGTGCGTTTTTTGATGCGTTTTTTGATGCGGTTTTTAGTGCAGTTTCTGTGTGTTTTCTAGGAAGTTTTTTTAGGGTTAAAATGGCTGAAAATACCCTACCCCTACCCCTAACCCTACCCCTAACCCTACCCCTAACCCTACCCCTAACCCTACCCCTAAACCCTAACCCTACCCCTAACCCTACCCCTAAGCCTAACCCTAGTTCTAACTGTAGTGGGGAAAAAAAAAAATTCTTTATTTTATTATTCTTACTACCTATGGGGGTGATAAAGGGGGGGGGGCATTTACCTTTTTTTTATTTTGATCACTGTGAGGTTATCACAGTGATCAAAATGTGCCTGGAACGAATCTGCCGGCCGGCAGATTCGGCGGGCGCACTGCGCATGCGCCCGCCATTTTGGAAGATGGCGGCGCCCAGGGAGAAGACGGCCGGACGGACACCGGGAGGCCCGGTAAGTATAAGGGGGGGAGATTAGGGCACGGGGGGGGCGTCGGAGCACGGGGGGGGTGGCGTCGGAGCATGGGGGGGTGGGATTGGGGCACGGGGGGGCAGCCACACTCCGCCCACGCACTTCCTGTTGCAGCGGTTCTGCACCACAAACCGCAGAAAACCCGCAGATATTTTTTTCATCTGCGGGTTTTACTGCGGGTTTGACCTCACAATGGAGGTCAATGGGTGCAGAACCGCTGCAGTTCCGCAAAAAGAAGTGACATGGTACTTCTTTTTTACCGCAGCTATTCAGCGCGGCTTTTTTCGCGATTTTCCGCAATGTGGGCACAGCAGTTCCTGTTTTCCATAGGGTACATTGTAATGTACCCTGCATGGAAAACAGCTGCGGACCCGCAGCGGCAAAATCGCGGCGGTTCCTCATTAAAAAAAGGATTGTGTGAACATGGCCTAAGGAATAAGGATAAGATTTAGTGATAAGTATTAGAGATGAGTGAGCGGCGCGCTAAAAGGCTCGGGTGCTCGTTGCTCAAACCGAGCAATTCCTAATACTTGAATGTTCATTTCGAGTAACGAGTATAATGGGAGTCAATGGAAATGCCAAGATTTTTTCCAGCAGTCCCTACAAAGAGGCCTGGGGAGCAGTGAAAATGTTCAAATGGATGGGAAAAGTGATGAATGGAAGGAGAACAGCATGGGGAGAACAATGGTGTCACATTTTTAACTCCACTTTATGGAGTGACAGTAAAACATTCCAAACCAACGAAAAAATTGCATTTTATAGGAAATATATGTTAAGAAACATTTTTTTCCTGTACAATGACATATATAAAGCAAAATTGAAAAAAAAATTTAAAACATGTACAAATCAAATTAGCAAAAATTTACAATTTTATGAAAAAATATGACATTTCAGTTTAATTTATGAAGGAAGCGAGAACTGCCAAAAGTAAGGGACTTAGATACACTCTGTATTAGGCCGGTTTCACACGTCAGTGGCTCCGGTACGTGAGGTGACAGTTTCCACACGTACCGGAGACACTGACTCACGTAGACACATTAAAATCAATGTGTCTCTGCACATGTCAGCGTGTTTTCACGGACCGTGTGTCCGTTTGGAAAACACGGAGACATGTCAGTGTTCGTGGGAGCGCACGTATTACACGGACCAATTAAAGTCAATGGGTCCGTGTAAAACACATACCGCACACGGATGTTGTCCGTGTGCAGTCCGTGTGCCGTGCAGGAGACAGCTCTACAGTAAGCACTGTCCCCCCAGCGTGGTGCTGAAGCCGCCATTAATTTCTTCTCTCCAGCAGCTGCATATTCATCACTGTAATGGGCGGCACCACGTGACCGCTCATACAGGAGAAGCTGCGGCGAGTAGAAGAAGCAGCGAGGGAGCTGGGTAAGTATTTTATTAACAGCGGGGGGGGGGGGTGCACAGGGGGTGGGAGGGGGTTGGGGACATGGATCTTTTTTTTAAACACCAAAAAAAAAGAAAAAAGATTTTTCATATCTTCTCTCCAGCGAACGCTGCTGGAGAGAAGAAATGAATGGCGGCTTCAGCACCAGATGCAGGGGACAGCGCTTAACTGTAGCACTGTCTCCTGCACGGTGCGTGTGGTACCAAGTCGGCACACGGGTGGCACACGGATGCCGCACGTGTGCCACACTGATGTGCCACGTGAGCACACGGACACGGATAATTCCGGTACCGATTTTTCCGGTACAGGAATTATCTGGACGTGTGAGACTGGCCTTATACATAAAGGACGGCCTCATACACATACTGTTCAAATTGTCATGTATTGGTGGTACACCTAGACTCATAAAGGCAATGCACTTTTGAGGGTTATATACCAAGGAAATATTCTCCAGACCACAGAATAGTCTAAGGCTGTTTGCACACGTTGCATTTTTTTGCGTTTTTTCAATATAAAAACGCATAAAAAACCGCATACATATGCATCCCATCAATTATAATGCATTCTGCAATTTTTGTGCACATGATGCGTTTTTTTCACAGAAAAAACGCATTGCGGTAAAAAACGCATCATGTTCATTAATTTTGCAGATTTTTCACATTTTTCCTGCTATTTAATGCATTGGGAAGCTCGAGAAAAAAAAGCATCAAAAACGGAAAAAAAAATGCATGCGGATTTCTTACAGAAAATGTCTGGATTTCTTCAGGAATTTTCTGCAAGAAATCCTGACGTGTGCACATACCCTAGGCTATGTGCACACGTAGGAAATGTCGTGCAGAATTTTCTGCACAAAATCCGCATCTCCTGGCAGAATCCGCAGCTGCGGATTTGCCGCATTTTTTATGCGGATTTTGTGCGGATTTGCCGTGGAATTGATGTGGATTTTGTGCGGATTTTCTGCTGTTTTTGCCACTGCGGATTTCTATAATGGAGGGGTGCAGAAATGCTGCAGATCCGCACAAAAGAAGTGACATGCACTTCTTTTAAATCCGCAGCAATTCCGCACTGATTTTTCCGCACCATCTGCACAACTTTTTTTTTTACCCATTGATTTACATTGTACTGTATATCACAGTGCAGCTCTGCAGCGTTTCTGCGCGGAAAAATCAGCTGCGGATCTGCAGCAAATCCGCATCGTGTGCACATAGCTTAAAGGTGAGCAGTATAATACCGATAAGGGTATGTGCACATGTTGAGTAAAAAAAATGAAAAATTTTTGAGCTGGCTTTTGGAGGGTTGAATACCACTGAAATGCACCTAAGAAGACATAATACCCTATGGATGATCAATATAATACCAATACATTTTAACAAGCTTTTGGAGGCTTATATAAGGCTGAAATTTACCCAAGAATACGTAAAAGTCTATGGATGAGCAATACAATGCCGATACATTTTGAGTGTTATATTCCAATGAAATGTACCCAAGAACACATAATACTGTATGAATGTGTAATATAATAACAATACATTTGTGAATGTGTTTTTGAGAGTTACAGTATATACTCGAGTAGTGTTGAGCCATCCTTTAGTGTACGGTTCGGTTCGTCGAATTGGGGCATGTTCGACGAACACCGTCAAACCCCATTAAAACCAATGGCAGGCAAACACATACAAACACATAGAAAACACCTTAAAAGGTGTCCAAAAGCTGACAAACTGCTCAGAAGACACAACAAACACATGGAAAAGTCACAAGTACATATAGTCATGCGAAAAGAAAAGAGGTGGAGGAGTAAAAGGAGGAGGAGACACAGATATAGGCATGTCATGCCCTTCTAAAATCAAGAAAGAAGAAGAAAGGCTGAAGTAAAAATCCAAAATCAGCCTACCAACACCCAGACGTCGTGACAAAAAAATTTAAAAAAGAAATATCTTTAGGTAGAATGGCGGGTCCATTCAGAACACTTTCCTTAGAAGACGTAGTGGTATCCCCTTTGGGAGTCGTGCCAAAAAAGGAACACAACACATTCAGACTAATCCACCATTTGTCATATCCAAGGGGCAGGTCAGTAAACGACAATATAAACGCGGAGCCAAGTACAGTACTATATACTGTACCTCCTTTGACGAGGCAATCAGGCGGGTCAAGAAGTTGGGAAGGGGCACCCTAATGGCCAAAACAGACATTGAGGGGGCGTACCGGTTACTACCTGTGCCTCCGAATAGTGTCCGCCTACTGGGCTGCTTCTGTGAAGGAGCATACTACATAGATCGCTGTTTGCCCATGGGGTGTTCCATATCCTGCTCACTATTGGAGGCGTTTAGTTGCTTCCTCGAATGGGTCGTCATGGACGTTTCTAGGGGGGCACATATTATCCATTACCTCGACAACTTCTTATGCCTGGGCCGAAAAGATTCACCACAATGCGAATACACGCAATAGTCCACCTGTGAGAAGGAGAGAGCTGGAGGGAGAACGGACACCCCAGAGCCGAGGGGATAGATTGAGAAAGGAAGAAGGCGGTGTAGCTTGCTTAATGGGTGGGGTACTCTGCTGAGTAGCAGACACTGCTACTAGGCCTAAAGTATTGCCTGGGCTAGATTCAGTTAAAAATTAGTAATTAGATAAACAGGCGGTGTAGCTTGCTTCATGGGTGGGGTACTCTGCTGAGTAGCAGAAACTGCTTCTAGGCCCGAAGTATTTCCTGGGCTAGATGCAGTTAAAAATTAGTAATTAGATAAACAGGTGGTGTAGCTTGCTTCATGGGTGGGCTACTCTGCTGAGTAGGAGAAACTGCTACTAGGCCCAAAGTATTGCATGGGCTAGATGCAGTTAAAAATTAGTCATTAGATAAACAGGCGGTGTAGCTTGCTTCATGGATGGGCTACTCTGCTTACTAGCAGACACTGAAGCTTTGGAGCAGACCTCTGAATCCCAGGCCAATGAATGAATATGTATGTATGAATAAATAGCTCTGCAGACTCAACCATCAGTGTTACCCCAAGCCATAGTGTATCTAGTTTCTGAAGGTTAAAAGGGGGGGAGCGACCCCACCCACCTGGAAATGAAGATGTCAACGTCATGTAAAACAAAGCAGGGGGATTCCAAAAAGAGTCTCCATTTTTTCCAAAAATTGGGCCACAGACACCAATTAAGTGGCATCAATTTCGCCAGAGTTTCTTAAAATGGTTGGTGAGGTGATTTTCAAAAATCATCAAGCTTTTAGTCTCCCCAGGATGATACAGGGGTAGAAAAGTCCTTGCAGATTCAAGATTTGTTCATCTTGATGAACGTTAGTCTGTCTACATTGTCACTGGACAGCCGCGTGCGCTTATCTGTCAGCACACCACCAGCAGCGCTGATCACACGTTCAGAGAGAACGCTGGCTGCGGGGCACGACAAGATCTCCAAGGCGTGAGTGGCGAGCTCGGGCCATTTTTCCAGATTGGAAGCCCAAAATGAGCAAGGGTCCAGTTCCCCAGTCAAGGCATCGATGTTAACTTGGAGATACTCCTGTACAATCTTCTCTAGGTGTTGGCTATGCGTGAGACTTCTTGTCTCCTGTGGCATTGCAAAGGATGGTCTAAAAAATTCTTGAAGCGTTACGGTTTGAGTGATGACTCGACAGTCCCACGGTTGGCAAGTTAGAACTCAGAGATTCACTACGTGCACCACTGGTGTTTTGTGGAAAAGCAGATGTAAGATTCTGTAACAGTCTCTGCTGATACTGCAACCCTCAACCTACTGTCTCCTTCCCCATAATCCTGTAGAATGTAAGCCCGCAAGGGCAGGGTCCTCGCCCCTCTGTATCAGTCCGTCATTGTTAGTTTGTTTACTGTAAGTGATATCTGTAATTTGTATGTAACCCCTTCTCATGTACAGCACCATGGAATCAATGGTGCTATATAAATAAATAATAATAATAATAATACTCCTGCATGCGTGAATCCCTTTCTATGGCAGGAATTATTTCGCCAAATTTACCTTTGTACTGGGGATCTAAGAGTGTGGCAACCCAGTAGTTGGCATTACTTCGGATTCTGACAATCCGAGGGTCATGTTGCAGGAAGTGCAGCAAGAAGGCACTCATGTGTCTTACGCATCCAGGAGGACCAAGTCCTTGTTGTCTTGGTGGTGGCGAGGTGAGAATCATGCTTCCTTCCTCTGACCTCTCCCCCCAACCTCGCACAACAAAAATTTGATCAAGGTCTCCCTCATCTGATGAGTCTTCCATGCCCAGCGCCAGTTCGTCCTCCACTTCTTCCTCGGCTCCTGCATCTTCCTTAACAAGAGGTAATCCCTCTCCCCCACCCTCCAATGCCAGTCGCCTTGGTGCTGCCGACCGTCTGGACCTTGAAGATATTATCCCTTCTGCATACGACTCCTCCTGTTCCTCCTCCTCTTGTCCCACCACCTGACTCCGAACACTGTTTAAGGTGTGCTCCAGCATGTAAATGTCCGGAATAGTCATGCTGATAATGGCATCATCAGCAATAAACAACTTCATCGCTATTTCAAAACTGTGCAGAAGGGTGCATAGGTCCCTGATCTGAGACCACTCCTGCAGCGTGATTTGCCCCACCTCTGGATCTCGTTGGCCCAGGCTATACATCATAACGTATTGCACCAGGGCTCGTTGGTGCTGCCACAGTTGCTGCAACACGTGTAGAGTTGAATTCCACTGTGTGGCATATCGCATTTCAGCTGGTGAACTGGCAGGCCCAACGACTTCTGTAGAGATGTAAGTCGTTGAGCTGCGGGATGCGAATGGCGGAAGTGAGCACACAGCGACCGTGCCCTCTACAGAAGCCCATTTAGTCTGGGATAGTGGGATAAAAATTGCTGGACAACCAGGTTCAAAATGTGAGCCATACAAGGCACGTGCGTGACATTGCCCCGGCGAAGGGCCACACCCAGGTATGCAGCATTGTCATACACGGCCTTCCCTGGCTGCAGGTAGGGTAGAGACAACCATTGATGGAAGTCGGTCTCCAGAGCTCACAACAACTCCTCAGCTGTTTGACTCACATTTCCCAGACATTTCAAGGTAATCACCACCTGATGGCGTTGAGCCCTAGTGACAGCATAGTAAGGAGGTGTGCACGATTCCTTCTGCGCAGTTAGAACGTGGGTGGCATTACCAGACAGGCTTTGGTCATTTTATGTTTGTGTGTGTGTAGCCCATTCACTATCTCCATCTACACCCCACCCCCTGAAGATGGCTGGATCATCATTGTAAATACATCATTGTAAATACACACCTGTACTTTGTATCTCCCCCACCTCATTGTAGATTGTAAGCTCTCACGAGCAGGGTCGTCTTATTTTGCTTTATTACTGTATTGTTAACATTGTTACCTATGACTGTTGTGTTTGAAACTGTTAAACTGTAAAGCGCTGTGGAATATGTTGGCGCTATATAAATAAAGATTATTATTATTATTATTTGGGTGCAGGTGGAGGACCGAGAGGAGGTTGAGGAGGCAGAAGCAGTGGAGGAACTTCTAGATACAGAGGATCTAGGCACAACCCGTGGGGACGGCAAGACTTGGACAGCAGCCCCTTCTCCTGCTGTCACCATAGTTACCCTGTGCCCAGTCACCGACATGTAACACCCCTGTCCATGTCTACCTGTCCAAGTGTCTGTGGTGAAATGCACCCTGTCACACACAGAGTTTCTCAAGGAAGCGGTGGTGTTGTGTACGACATGCTGGTGTAGCGCAGGCACAGCTTTCTTTGAGAAGTAGTGGCGACTGGGCATCTGGTACTGGGGCACTGCGACGGACATAAAGTCTCGAAAATCCTCTGACTTCACCAGGCGGAAAGGCAGCATTTCTGTAGCCAACAGCTTGCAGATGGTGAAATTCAACCCCTTAGCTTTGCCATGGCTACGAGGAAATGGTCTTTTACTTGTCCACATGTGAGGGACCGAGGGCTGGCTGCCGTGCTTAGACGGGGTTGAGTAGGGTGTCCCCGGCAAACTGCTGGTCTGTGAGGAAGGTGTTGGCGGAGATATTATGCTGCCTTGATCAAAATGTGGTGGTCTCGATGTCAGAGAGCACTCAACACCAGCAGGTGTTTCCACTTGCAAATCTACTGATGACCTGCCAATCACACTGGCTGTTGTGGGTAAAGAGGTGGAAGGTCTGCATCCAAAACCATGTGAGACTGCTGTCCCCACAGTCACAGGATGAAGAGGCCACGGATGCACTTGATGGGGCAGACTGGTTGGCCCGGCCCACTAGGCTGCATTGTAGCACAGTGAGCTTCCCCCTCAACTTATGCCTCATATCCATGTGAAGGTTCATGCATGAAGTACTCAAAGTATTCATTTTTTGGCCTCTACTGAGATTTTGGTGACAAATCTTGCAGACAACATGAGTTGGGTCATCCTTTGCAATCTCAAAAAATGCCCAGGCCATGCAAGGCTTAGAGCCCATGCGACCTGAAGAGCCACCATGACTTGAGGATGCAGTTGTTGAGGTGCTTCCAGTACTCCGTCTCTGTCCAGGAAGGCGCAACCTAACCTCGTCATCACTAGCATCCTCCTCCACCTCCTCTGCTGACCTCATGGACTGGCGAACTGTGGGTTGACAGTAAGTGGGGTCTCCAACCTCGTCATCATCACCCTGTGTGTTCTCACACCCATCGTCCTCAGAGCCAACCTCTTCCTGCCCTGACCGAAAAGTCAAGTTTTCTTTGCAATCAGGTATCTCAGTCTCATCATCATCTTCCTCATTGTCTCCACCAACAGGAGTTACAGTTTGGGAACGAGGGTCTACATTATGCTCAGAACCTTCTTCATCTGGGCCTGGATCTAACTCACAAAGATCCTGGGCATCAGTGCAGATCATTTCCTCATCTGGATTCACAGAAGCTCTGGAGAAGGCTTCTGATTCCCAGGCTATAGTATGAGTAAACAGCTCTGCAGACTCAACCATCTGTGTTCCCCCATACTAAGACGGGCGGCTGGAGACTTGGGAGCTGTGAGGAAGCAAGTGCGATTGGGGTGACACCTCTGAGGACTGGAGTATTTGTGATGTTGAAGTTGAGGTAGAGGAGAGCCCACTTGAACGAGCACTTGATATCCATTCAAGCACGTGCTGTTTTTGTGCCTCATCTGGAATTTGTATCGATGCTCGTAGCGATGGTGGTAAGAAAGGGATCATATCAGATTGTCCACGAAAAGAAGTAGACATCTTACTTTGGCTGGAAGATGGTCTTTCTTCTGCAGATGTTACTGTTGCTTTATCACCTACCCCACGGCACAAACTTTTTTTCCTTTCCAACACGCCTATTCCCCTTTTCACCAGTAGCAGGCCTTTTGCCACTCATTTTGGTGCTTAACTAATTGGCAACTCTGTAGTTGTTGGCACAAAAAACGATGGATGGAAACCGAGCAGAGCTGAGTGGCCAAACTATGGTACTAGCCCAAAACAATTTACTGAGTTAGATGCAGTAAAAATGTGGATACACAGGCGGTGTAGCTAGCTTCACAGGCGGGCTACTCCGCTGACATGCAAACACTGCTCCTAGGCCCAAAATCATTTACTGGGTTAGATGCAGTAAAAATTTAGATACACAGGCGGTGTAGCTAGTTTCACAGGCGGGCTACTCCGCTGATGTGCAGACACTGCTACTAAGCCCAAAATGCTTTACCGGGTTAGATGCAGTAAAAATTTAGATACACAGGCGGTGTAGCTAGCTTCACAGGTGGGCTACTCCGCTGACTTGCAGACACTGCTACTAAGCCCAAAACATTTTACTGGGTTAGAGGCAGTAAAAATTTAGATACACAGGCGGTGTAACTAGCTTCACTGGCGGGCTACTCTGCTGACGCGCAGACACTGCTCCTAGGCCCAAAACGATTTACTGGGTTAGATGCAGTAAAAATTTAGATACACAGGCAGTGTAGCTAGCTTCACAGGCGGGCTACTCCGCTGCCGTGCAGACACTGCTACTAAGCCCAAATGATTTACTGGGTTAGATGCAGTAAAAATTTAGATACACCGCAAATGATTTACTGGGTTAGATACAGTAAAAATTTAGATACACAGGCGGTGTAGCTAGCTTCACAGGCGGGCTACTCCGCTGACGTGCAGACACTGCTACTAAGCCCAAAATGATTTACCGGGTTAGATGCAGTAAAAATGTAGATACACAGGCGGTGTAGCTAGCTTCACAGGCGGGCTACTTCGCTGACGTGCAGACACTGCTACTAAGCCCAAAATGATTTACTGGGTTAGATGCAGTAAAAATTTAGATACACAGGTGGTGTAGCTAGTTTCACAGATGAGCTACTCCGCTGATGTGCACACACTGCTACTAGGCCCAAAACTATTTACTGGGTTAGACACAGTAAAAATTTAGATACACAGGTGGTGTAGCTAGCTTCACAGGTGGGCTACTCTGCTGACGCGCAGACACTGCTCCTAGGCCCAAAACGATTTACTGGGTTAGATGCAGTAAAAATGTAGATACACAGGCGGTGTAGCTAGCTTCACAGGCAGGCTACTCAGATGACTACCAGACAATGCTACTAGCCCAAAAGGATTAGCTGAGCTAGATTACATTAAATGCTGTGACAAACACTTGCACAGTACTGGCACAGACCTGCCTGGCAAAAAGTGCTATGAACTGCTGTAACCTACCCTGAAAAGGGCTGATATTCAGGGCTGCCGCTAAGAAATTTCGGGGCCCCATACTGGCAAAATTTTCGGGGCCCACTTGAGACTCTGCCGAGGCTCCACCCCAGCCTTGCCTCCACCCCTCAAACTGTCCACAGTCCCACCGCTCTCTCTTGAAAAAACTCCACTTCTCACCAATCACACATTAACAGTTCCCATCACCAGATCACACATATAGCCAGCAGCTTTTGTTTTAGCCAAGAGATTTTTCTAATCTGCCACCAGAACAAGGTAGACTCTTTTGGCTGAGCTCTACGCTACGCTAACCTATTAAAAATTTGTTAAAATATGCAATACAATTTAGGTATATTTTTATTTATTTTTCAATTTTAAATATGACCAATAATATCATAGACAAGGGACAAATACACTGCACCATGACCAGATCACATATTACCACCACAGTGACCGAATAATACCAGATACTAGATACAAATACCACCACACCATGACCAGACCACATATTACCACCACAGTGACCTATACCACATACAAGGAACAAATACCACCACACCATGACCAGACCACATATTACCACCACATGGTGACGAATAATACCTCATACAGGGAACAAATATCGCTGCACCATGGCTGGACAACATATTACCACCACATAGTGACTGAATATTCAAATACTGATCATTAATAAAAAAAACACAATACTATCACCAAAAGGGCAATTATACACAGGAGATCTGTACTAAGTATGCAGTGTCTGTGTACAGGTAATACAAAGATTACTGGTGACATTATACACAGGAGCTCTGTATATAGTGTCAGTGTAAAAGTAATACAGTGATCACTGGTGACATTGTACACAGGACCGCTGTATATAGTATACAGTGTATAGTCTCAGTGTACAGGTAATACACTGACTCACCAGTGACATCTCTAGTTGTATTCTTTCAGCTTCGCTTTTCATCTTAATCCAGCACAGACCACCATCACTTCTTCCTGCCAGGAGTCGTCTCTGCAGGAAATAATACAGTTATCTAGAGCTCCGCTTGCAGAACGCATTACTTAATTTTACTTAACATAGTGTCGCTCTGCACAGTAACAGGACCGTCCCCCCATTTAAAACAGTGACCTCAAAAAATAAAATAAATACATCATTGCAGTAATAATATCTCTTAATTAGCCCCTATGGTAATAATATCCCCAAGCCTGGCCCCGTGTATCTCATTCCTGGCTCCAGCCACATGTTTTCCCATTCTGCCCTCATGAGTATCCATCCTGCCCCATCTGTCCCATGATCCTGCCCCATCTGTTCCCATGACCTTGCCCCATCTGTCCCCATGATCCTGCTCCATCTGTCCCCATGATTCTGCCCCATCTGTCCCCATGATCCTGCCCCACCTGTCCCCATGATCGTGCCCTATCTGTCGCCATGATCCTGCCCCATCTGTCCCCATGATACTGCCCCATCTGTCCCCATGATCCTGCCCCATCTGTCCCCATGATACTGCCCCATCTGTCCCCATGATACTGCCCCATCTGTCCCCATGATCCTGCCCCATCTGTCCCCATGATCCTGCCCCATCTGTCACGATGATCCTGCCCCATCTTTCCCCATGATCCTGCCCCATCTGTCCCCATGATCCTGCCCCATCTGTCACCATGATCCTGCCCCATCTGTCCCATGATCCTACCACCCCATCTGTCTCCATCGTATCCATCCTGCACCATGATCCTGCCCCATCTGTCTCCATCCTGCCCCCATGTCTCCCATCCTTCCTCCGTGTATGACATTCTGCTGTCTCCCATCCTGCTCCCGTGTCTCACATCCTACCCCCTGTGTCTCACATTCTTCCCCGTGTCTCACATTCTGCCCCCTGTGTCTCACATTCTGCCCCCTGTGTCTCACATTCTGCCCAGTGTCTCACATTCTGCCCCCTGTGTCTCACATCCTGCCCCCTGTGTCTCACATCCTGCCCCATGTCTCATTCTGCCCCATGTCCCACATTCTTCCCCTGTGTTGTTTCCATTCATTCTCCCTGTGTTTTCATTCTGCCCCCTGTGTTGTTCCATTCCTGCCCTGTGTTGTTTCCATTCCTGCCCCGAGTTGTTTCCATTCCTGCCCTGTGTTGCTTCCATTCCTGCCCCGTGTTTTCATTCTGCCCCGTGTTGTTTCCATTCCTGCCCCCTGTGCTTTCATTCTGCCCCCTGTGTTGTTTTCATTCTGCCCCCTGTGTTTTCATTCTGCCCCATGTTGTTTTCATTCTTCCCCGTTTTCATTCTGCCCCGTGTTTTCTTATTTCTGCCCCCTGTGTTTTCTTCATTCTGCCCCGTGTTGATTTCATTCTGCCCCATGTTGTCTTCATTCTGCCCCGTGTTTCCATTCTGCCCTGTATTGTTTTCATTCTGCCCCCTGTGTTTTCGTCATTCTGCCCCCTGTGTTTTCTTTATTCTGCCCCGTGTTTTCATTCTGCCCCCTGTATTTTCATTCTGTCCCCTGTGTTTTCATTCTGCCTTGTTTTCATTCTGCCCCTTGTGTTTTCTTCATTCTGCCCCCTGTGCTTTCTTCATTCTGCCCCCTGTGTTTTCATTCTGAAAAACCAAATCACAATAATGCGGAATCCCAGAAAAACATATACACCAACTTAGAAAAAACAGAGATCCCTAAAAAATAACCTTTATTAATATAATTAAAAAAGACTATATTTATCCACAATCAATAAAAAAGTATTAAATGTACCTGGTGGACCCTAGACCGAGCTACAATGCACCCTGCCTAACAGTGGAGGTTGGCACCCTACTTTACCGCGGTAGGCGCCCCCACTCCTCGGCGGCTAGCCCTTACAAGCCCTATAAGGACCTATAGTTAGAGAAAGACTAATTAGCCCTACTGAAATCTATACTAATACCCTACCTAACAGTGGAGGTTGGCACCCTAATTTACTGCCGGAGGCGCCCCCACTCAACGACGGCTAGCCCTAGGGTCCCTAACAGTCCCTAAGGTTCGGGATAGACAAAGAGATATGTCCCACAAACACCACTAATACCCGTAATGGAGAAAAAACAAAAATAGAAAAAATATTCAAAACAAAGAATAAATGTATATCACAAAAATATATATATACTAGCACCTTACAATACTAGTGTAGAAAGATGCTATGATGGAAGAAACATATACCACAGGTGCTGTATAATAAAGATACCTTAACCCAAATACGGGTATACTGGATGCAATAATATGTCCAAACAAGATAATACACAGCACTTAGATGAAGTCCATTTTCTGTTACACTTCAATGGTGCAAATGTTTGATGTAAAATAACCAGTAGTGCATGTCCATAAAATATGGCACAATTACAAATGACAAAAAAATGGACCAAAAGACAAAAAAAGAGGAAAATACCTCTAAAAGGCACACAGTCAGAACCACAACCACCACTCGATAATAATATTGCGAGAACTCCTCAGAGTACTTATAATGAGGGTAAAAGGGCTCAATCGTCCTTTTTATGCAAATAGACAATCAGATCCATATTATAACCAATATACTCATCTATTTGCTGAAATCTCATGGTGTGGGTCCGACTGTAGCCAAAATGACACAGGGCGATTATGTGTAGATGAACATCACCAGCGTCTGTCAGATACTTCCCCAGCAATGCCCAACGCGTTTCCCCCCCATTCTGCCCCCTGTGTTGTTTTCATTCTGCCCCCTGTGTTGTCTTCATTCTGCCCCCCTGTGTTGTGTTCATTCTGCCCCGTGTTTTCTTAATTCTGTCCCCTGTGTTTTCTTCATTCCTGCCCCCTGTGTCTCCAATCTGCCCCGGGCTTGCTGCATTCAGTAAAAAAAAAACAGCTTTCTTCTTACCTGGCCGGGCTCCAGCGCCGACGTCCATCCCAGACATTTCAGCGCGGACTCGCCGGCGAATGACAATGACGTCATACGCTGGTGACATGCACGCTGACGTCGGCTGCCAGCCTCCGATTGGCTGGCGGCTTTAACTATTGCGTTGTGGGTCAGGACGGGCCCGCAAAGCAATAGAACCTGCGTCTTGGGGCCCGGGCCCGATGGGCAGATGAGACGGGGCCAGATGCGGGCCCCCTCTGCCCACTGGGCCCCATACGCCAGTCAGGGCAGTAATGCCCTGATGGCGGCCCTGCTATTACAACTAGTACTAGCTCCCTAAAACTATCTATCTCTATCTAACAGCAAATTTGCTCGCAATTCACAATCTGAAAATGTATAGTGCCCAGAGCAGCAGCGGTGCCGTCTAACACTAAGCTGCAGCAGTGAGGAAATGGTGGCGGCGGGGAAATTGGCTGGTTCTTATAGGGCATGTGACATACATAGCCAATGACACATGCCCTTTTTTGTGTGCATCACATGCACATTGCTGTGTGTGTGTGTGCACTGCTGATAGGCTGAGAGACTGCACCGCCCCACTGTAAATGCGGGAAAGATAAAAAATGGATATCGGCATTATTTCAGCACATATCTATTACCCCCCCTGCACACTATACACTGAAACAGTCTATTAACATTGAGAAATAGATACAGAGAAGACAGGAGAGATGTTGATTGAGAAAGGTCCGATGCAGCTCCTGCCGGGTGCCTCAGGAGAGGAATAAACAGTGAGTTGCAGGATACTCCGGTCACATGGGAGCGCACAGGACACAGATGAAAGGATTAAAAGTTTCTTTGTTTATTGAAAACAACGCGTTTCGACGGAACAGCTCCGTCTTCATCAGGTGGTAGTATACAGATTGTACGTCGAACAACTCGAACACAATCCAAAACAGCTCGAATTTGAAATTGGCAAACAGTTCTACTCGAACACCGCTCATCTCTATACTCGAGTATAAGCCAACCCGAGTATAAGCCGAGACCCCTAATTTTGCCACAAAAAAATGGGAAAACTTATTGACTCAAGTATAAGCCAAGGGCAGAAAATGCAGCGGCTACTGGTAAATTTAAAAAATAAACATAGATACCAATAAAAGCAAAATTATTGAGACATCAGTAGGTTAAATGTTTTTTAATATCCATATTGAATCAGGAGCCCCATATAATGCTCCATACAGTTCATGATGGGCCCCATAAGATGCTCCATACAAAAAACATGCCCCATATATTGCTGCACAAAGGTTAATAATGGCCCCATAAGATGCTCCATATTAAAATATGCCCCATATAATGCTGCATAAAAGGTTAATGATGGCCCCATAAGATGCTCCATAGAATAATATGCCTCATATACTGCTCCATAAAGCTTGATGGCTCCACAAGATGCTCCATAGAATAATATACCCCATATGCTGCTCCATAAAGGTTGATGGCCACATAAGATGCTTAATAGAATAATATACCCCATATGCTGCTCCATAAAGGTTGATGGCCCCAAAAGATGCTCCATAGAATAATATGCCCCATATGCTGCTCCATAAAGGTTGAATTCCCCATAAGATGCTCCACAGAATAATATGCCCCATATAATGCTCCATAAAAGTTGATGGCCCCATAAGATGCTCAATAGAATAATATGCCCCATATGCTGCTCCATAAAGGTTGATGTCCCCATAAGATGCTTCATAGAATAATATGCCCCATATGCTGCTGCTGCTATTAAAAAAAAAATGACATACTCACCTCTCATCGCTGAGAGCCGCGAGGACACATCGGCATGCTATGGGGCCAGGTGCCGGTGTCGCCACTTGCTCAGGCCCCCGGCACTTGCGATATTCACCTGTTCCCTGTTCCACCGCCGCACACCGCCGTGTCTTCCGGGTCTTTGCAGTGACTGTTCAGGCACAGGGTGCACACTAAACACGTCATTGTGTTCTCTGATCTGAACGTCACAGCTAGAGGATGCAGAAGACACAGCCCAGCTGTGGAACGGGGACAGGTGAATATAGCATGGCTCACCCTCCCTCATCATACTCACCCCCTCCTGGCGCGGTTTCTCCAAGTCCCTGCTTCTCTGATCGTCTCTCTGGCACCGGCAGCTTGTTCCTGTGTTCAATGAATATGCGCTCCACGCCTAAAGAAGTGGAGGTGCATCCATATTCATTACTTTAATGAGCGGTACCACGTGACCGCTGAACACAGGAAGAGCTGCAGGCGCAAGAGACCATCTGAGAAGCAAGGAACTGCAGAGACCGCATCAGGAGGGGGTGAGTATGATGTGATAGCAGCCACTCCTGCCGCTCCCCCTTCAACGCCGACCCCCTGGGACAATGACTCGAGTAAAAACTGGGCTGAAGATCTCAGCTTATACTCGAGTATATACGGTATATAGAAACAAAATATATCCCAGAACACAGAATAGTGCATTGATGAGAAATTTAACACAGCAAAAAAATGTTTATTCTTTTCTTGAGTGTTATATATCACAAAAGACGTATCCCAGAATACGGAATAGTAATTTAGTGATAAATGTAACCCAGCTGAATTTTTACCACTTTTTGGGAATATTATGTATGCTATAGAAATGTACTCAAGACCACATAATACTCTATGGCTGCAAAATTTAACCCAGCAAAATGTGCAGCTAACGCTTTTTTCTAGTGTTACATATATGACAAAAATGTACCACAGACTCCAGAATGCTGTATGGGTAAGAAATGTAACCCAGCAAAATAGTTAAATAATTTTTTGTAGTGTTATGTATCCAAGAAATGTAACCCAGACCACAGAGCAGTGTATAGGTAAGAAATGTAACCAAGCCAAATTTTTAAAGTTTTTTTTGTACAGTTATAAGCCACCAAAATGTGAAAGAAGGCACATAATAATAAGTAATCTAATACAGAAATATTTTTCAAGCTTTTTATGAGTTTTACATATCACCATAATGCAATAACAATATCCATGTTAAACTGTCTGGATGATTCATTGAATCCATAAGAAAATTTAGAAAATAAATATTTTGAAAGTGTAGTTGATGGACTTAGGACTATAGTCCTAAAGGCTTTGCAGAATGTGCAAAGCTAGGCAAATATTATATGGAGATTCATCTGTAGACCCCTGGAAGGCAGCATCTCGCGGGCCTCATTCAAATATTGAATATTAAAACAATTTATGTTCTGCTGTCATCTGATGGTGTGGAAAAGTGTGGGCTAATCTAGGTTTTGTTAATTTCTATGTGAGTGGGCTTGTCAGCATTTTCAGGCGACAGGCAAAAATGCCTGATTGTTATGCCCCCCCCTTCCCCTCCAAGCGGCACTAAAAACCCTTTCAGACAGGATCCTAGCGGCAGGGCAGGAGTAGGCTGGTTTGGTCAGCCAGGTATTGCTTGACATCTTTAAAAACTTTTCTCTCCTTGTCAAAAATAACCCGTCATGAAGCCCTGGATGCTGGGCTAGTGTCATGAATTGTACCAAGCCTTTGAGAGTGTAACCCTACCTCTGCTATGTGTCTCCCTGATCTCTCCTCTTCCCTTTCCCCTGTCTCAACCATGATGATGACTCTACATTTCCTCCTCCCTCTTTTCCTCCTCATTTCCATCCTCAGCCCATCCACATCAGGGAGACACGATGAAGGTTGTGTGGCTACTAGACTCTGTTGTGCTAGCCACCAGCTCCAGTTCCAACTCCTCAGCTTCTGCCTCCTCTTGTTACCCAATCTGCGCTGAGCAGACTAGATGAGGCTGGGCTGGCTGGGCTGTCTTTCTCCAGCCCCACCTGGTCCACATTCAAAGCTTCACGTTTAATTGTAAGCAGCGACTGTTTAAGTAGGCAAAGAAGCTACTGTGTTCGGTCTATCATGTGTTAAGGCAAATTTATAAGAAAATTAGGTTCATTGATTCTGCCATCATATTCAATTAACTAGCGAATTCACATAACAACAAAACAGAAGAAGGCGCCATTTGTCATTCAGATGCTGTATTGAGTCATTTCCACCTCCACATTTGGAACATCCCATTGTAGAAAAACACCAGATTTTGAGATTAATGTAAAATTCAACTAAAATCTTTATTTCTGTAATATTGAGATAAATCAACTAATTTGTTAATAACCGTATTTTCTGGTGTATAAGACGACTGGGCGTATAAGACGACCCCCAACTTTTCCATATAAAATATGGAATTTGGGATATGCCCGCCGTATAAGACGGGGGTCATCTTATACGCCCAGTCATCTTATACGGCGTGTGGTTCCCAGGGTCTGGAGGAGAGGAGACTCTCCTTCAGGCCCTGGGATCCATATTCATGTAAAAAATAAAGAATAAAAATAAAAAACATGGATATACTCACCCTCGGACGGCCCCTGGCTCACAGCGCTGCTAGCGTCTGCCTCCGTTCCTAAGAATGCAGTGAGTGAAGGACCTTCGATGACGTCGCGGTCAGGTGACTGGTCACCTGACCGCTCATGTGACCGCGACGTCATCGAAGGTCCTTCACTCTCTGCAGAGTCTCCTCTCCTCCAGACACTGGGAACCACACGCCGACATCCAGGATCGCTCCCTGCATACGCCATACCCGGCGTGTAAAACGCCCCCCGACTTTTGGGACAATTTTTAGGGGTCAAAAAGTTGTCTTATATGCCGGAAAATACGGTATATGTATCTGAGAGAAGCCATATAATTTCATCTGCAGTCACTTGTGTTTTTTCCAGAACTAATGGGTCCCCTTTAAAGAAGTTACTATGCCCTTTCAGGTAATATGGATGTCAAAAAAGGAGTTCCTTTGCTTTGTACCTCCTCTATGAACTAGCGCAAAAAGCTGCAACAGGCAGCAACTCTGACCAGTTCAGGCCATCTACACATTACCAAGATGGTAATTATAGTGGCTGCTGCAGGGAAAATATGGCTGACCATGAATTCTTGGTAAAAACAGTTTCTCTCTAAATGTATCCCCAAGCCAGAACTGAAGTGACCAGCTGACTGTCACCATTGCTGCCATTTTAAGGCTAGGGGTTCACTTCGACATTGGCTGTGATATCTGTTGCGCGACCAAGGCTTGCCCAATGGAGCAGCTACATCACAGTGCTATACGAATTAATGGGGTCACATTGAGACCCCAAGTGTACTCTGTGACAAGCAAGTTGCAAAGAGCCCAACCTTGTTGTATTTTTTGCGACTTGCTTGTTTAGGTCTCAGTACCCGACGAGACCCCATTCACTTGTATTACCCTGTGATGTAGCAGCGGCATCAAGTGAACCTTGGTGACACAACAGGATTCATGGCCAAAGTATCCGTAGCCTAATGGTGTCATGTTTGTGCTAGATGTTTTCGAACCCACAAATAAAGGAAATTAAAATATAGTAGCTATGAGAGGATATATGGATGTCACAGTAGAAAAAATTTATTAAAGACTTTCAGACCTTATTATGAATAGCTGGATTGGGGAAAAATGGAAAGGATGACACAAATATTAGGACATAGGATTTTCTAGAATTATCCAAGTCTTTTGTAGTAAATAAGTCTAAAGTACTCATTTATTCCATATATTCGTATTCTCTATATTTTTTTACTTTGTGAAATTCATAGGAAAGGACTGATACAATAATTTACATCTATGAAAGTTGGAAAAGGTATGTGGCTCAATGTTTGGCACTACCACCTTACAGCACCGGATACAATGGGAATATCAGCATGTATATTCTCCCAGTGCTTGTGTCTTTTCTCTGGTTACACTTGTTTCTTCCAAACTCCAGAGCACACAAGTAGTATTAATTGGCTTCCTATAAAGATGTCTCTACTGAGCGTGTGTTTGGCATAAAAAGATGACATTGTGAGACCCCAATGGGAATTGTGTCTGATATGAATGATTACAATTTACTGAACATGGTGGTAAATTGAAAAAGAGAAATTATAATAAGATAATGTTTCCATATATACTTATGAGACGGTGAGCTACAGTGCTTGACTTTTGGATATAAATTGCTCAGGTGGACACTACAGAGAAAATAAAGATCTCATTCTTTGTTTTTGGAGTTTTTAGAAAACACATTTTATTATTTACAGGTCCTTCTCAAAAAATTAGCATATAGTGTTAAATTTCATTATTTACCATAATGTAATGATTACAATTAAACTTTCATATATTATAGATTCATTATCCACCAACTGAAATTTGTCAGGTCTTTTATTGTTTTAATACTGATGATTTTGGCATACAACTCCTGATAACCCAAAAAACCTGTCTCAATAAATTAGCATATTTCACCCATCCAATCAAATAAAAGTGTTTTTTAATAACAAACAAAAAAACCAACAAATAATAATGTTCAGTTATGCACTCAATACTTGGTCGGGAATCCTTTGGCAGAAATGACTGCTTCAATGCGGCGTGGCATGGAGGCAATCAGCCTGTGACACTGCTGAGATGTTATGGAGGCCCAGGATGCTTCAATAGCGGCCTTAAGCTCATCCAGAGTGTTGGGTCTTGCGTCTCTCAACTTTCTCTTCACAATATCCCACAGATTCTCTATGGGGTTCAGGTCAGGAGAGTTGGCAGGCCAATTGAGCACAGTAATACCATGGTCAGTAAACCATTTACCAGTGGTTTTGGCACTGTGAGCAGGTGCCAGGTCGTGCTGAAAAATGAAATCTTCATCTCCATAAAGCATTTCAGCCGATGGAAGCATGAAGTTCTCCAAAATCTCCTGATAGCTAGCTGCATTGACCCTGCCCTTGATGAAACACAGTGGACCAACACCAGCAGCTGACATGGCACCCCACACCATCACTGACTGTGGGTACTTGACACTGGACTTCAGGCATTTTGGCATTTCCTTCTCCCCAGTCTTCCTCCAGACTCTGGCACCTTGATTTCCGAATGACATGCAAAATTTGCTTTCATCAGAAAAAAGTACTTGGGACCACTTAGCAACAGTCCAGTGCTGCTTCTCTGTAGCTCAAAAGTGGCTTTACCTGGGGAATGCGGCACCTGTAGCCCATTTCCTGCACACGCCTGTGCACGGTGGCTCTGGATGTTTCCACACCAGACTCAGTCCACTGCTTCCTCAGGTTCCCCAAGGTCTGGAATCGGTCCTTCTCCACAATCTTCCTCAGGGTCCGGTCTCCTCTTCTCGTTGTACAGCGTTTTCTGCCACATTGTTTCCTTCCAACAGACTTACCATTGAGGTGCCTTGATACAGCACTCTGGGAACAGCCTATTTGTTGAGAAATTTCTTTCTGGGTCTTACCCTCTTGCTTGAGGGTGTCAATGATGGCCTTCTTGACATCTGTCAGGTCGCTAGTCTTACCCATGATGGGGGTTTTGAGTAATGAACCAGGCAGGGAGTTTATAAAAGCCTCAGGTATCTTTTGCATGTGTTTAGAGTTAATTAGTTGATTCAGAAGATTAGGGTAATAGGTCGTTTAGAGAACCTTTTCTTGATATGCTAATTTATTGAGACAGGTTTTTTGGGTTATCAGGAGTTGTATGCCAAAATCATCAGTATTAAAACAATAAAAGACCTGACAAATTTCAGTTGGTGGATAATGAATCTATAATATATGAAAGTTTAATTGTAATCATTACATTATGGTAAATAATGAAATTTAACGCTATATGCTAATTTTTTGAGAAGGACCTGTATATCCATGACTTGTTTTCAAAGTGAATGTTTCTAGACTTTACCATTTGAAAACATAAGAGTGTCTCATATCGACTTATTTTGCAGGCAGGTTCAATCATTACCTGTTTTAAATCTTCCCCCTCAACAGGACCCCTGCTGCCTCATCTGACAGCGGGAGAGGCAAAATCTTACAAGTGGTGATGGACCCTGCTCTACAGTCTCAGCTGGGTGCCTGCAGACCTAGTTTGCTATCCAAAAACAGAACACTCTTTGCATATGATGTGGCAGTGGCAAATATGGGTCCTGAATGATACACAGAAATTATTCCAATGCAGATTTTATCCAACATTATCAAAGTTTCTACTAGTTTTAGATAGTATTTACAATTTTTTCTGTTTTATATTGCATTGCGATAATGTAGGTCAATGATAAATCAGAGTTTTACAAATGTCTTACAGAGAAACACATGTATTAACACAACTTAAAACATACTCATCAATTTAAAAGTGGTTAAAAATGATTGTCCTGTACATGACTCGACATTCCTTGAAATATGTGGCTCGACACAAGGATGGGGTGGAATCAAGCTTTGTAAGGCCAACCCAAGATAATTTTCAAGATTCTCTATACATCATACACCAAAAATATATTGTGACATATCCCTCCTTCAAGTTGGAAAAACATCAATGATAATCAACATATCCACCAGTTTATTACAACCTTGCATGTTACTCGCTTCACTAACAGATAGAAATAGAGAAATGCCCCAAAACACCCTCCTTTGTACTCGCTCTAGTTCCATTATATCTTTCTTGAGCACCGGTGCCCAAAACTGTACACAGTACTCCATGTGTGGTCTAACCAGAGATTTATACAGAGGCAGTATAATGCTCTCATCATGTTGTATCCAGACCTCTTTTAATGCACCCCATGATCCTTCTTGCCTTGGCAGCCGCAGTCTGGAACTGGCTGCTCCAGGTAATTTTATCATTAACCAGGATCCCCAAGTCCTTCTCCGTGTCATATTTACCGAATGGTTTCCTGTTCAGTGTGTAATGGTGATATTAATTCCTTCTTTTCGTGTGTATAACCTTACATTTATCATTGTAAAACCGCTTCTGCCACCACTCGGTACAAGTTTCCATCTTATCCAGATCCACAGAAATAACTTGAATCTAGCAAAAGTAATAATAAATTAAAAATCTATGAAAATGAACAATTGAAAGTCAGAAATTGCATTTCAACCATGCCTCCACAGAATTAAAAAAAAATAAAACTCATGAAATAGGCCTGGACAGAAATGATTTTACCCTTAACTTAATATTTTGTTGCACAACCTTTTGAGGCAATCACTGCAATCAAACGATTCCTGTAACTGTCAATGAGACTTCTGCTCCTCTCGAGGGGTATTTTGGCGCATTCCTCAAGAGCAAATTGCTCCAGTTGTCTCGTGTTTGTAGGTTGCCTTTTCCAGACAGCATGTTTCAGCTCTTTCCAAAGATATTCAATAGGATTTAGGTCAGGGCTCATAGAAGGCCACTTCAGAATAGTCCAATACTTTCCTCTTAGCCATTCTTGGTTGTTTTGGGTCACTATTCTGTTGCAAGACCCATGACCTGCGACTGAGACCAATCTTTCTGACACTGGGCAGCACATTTCTCTCTAAAATCCCTTGATAGTCTTGAGATTTCATTGTACCCTGGACAGATTCTAGACACCCTGTGCCAGATGCAGCAAAACAGCCCCAGAACATAACAGAGCCTCCTCCATGTTTCACAGTAGGGACAGTGTTCTTTTCTTGATATGCTTCATTTTTCCATCTGTGAACATAGAGCTGATGTGCCTTCCATTTTTGTCTCACCTGTCCATAGAACATTCTCCCAGAAACTTTGTGGCTTGTCAACATGTAGTTTGGCAAATTTCAGTCTGGCTGTTTTATGATTTTTTTTTTCAACAATGGTGTCCTCCTTGGTCGTCTCCCATGAAATCCACTTTGGCTCAGACAACGTCGGATGGTGCGATCTGACACTGATGTTCATTGAGCTTGAAGTTCACCTTTAATCTGTTTAGAAGTTTTTCTGGGCTCTTTTGTTACCATTCGTATTATCCGTCTCTTTGATTTGTCATCAATTTTCCTCCTGCGGCCACGTCCAGGGAGGTTGGCTGCAGTGCCATGGATCTTAATTTTCTGAATAATATGTGTAACTGTAGTTACAGGAACATCAAGCTATGTGAAGATGGTCTTATAACTTTTACCTTTAACATGTTTGGCTATAATTTTCTTTCAAATCTCCTGAGACAACTCTTTCCTTCGCTTCCTCTGGTCCATGTTGAGTGTGATACACACCATGTCACCAAACAGCACAGTGAGTATCTGTAGCCCTATATATAGAGGTTTTTTGTATTCTGTGGAAGCATGGTTGAAAAGCCATGTCTGACTTTCATTTGTTCATTTTCATAGATTTTTAATTTATTACTTTTGACAGATTCAAGTTATTTCTGTGACGATTGTGGGTTTTTCTGTCATTAAACGAGGGGTATCAACAATTTTCACCACACGTGTACATGCATGTTATGTAGGCAATCCAGTGACACAGTGTGCCAGCAATCAGAGCACATACAGTGATCTGACAATAACCCAAAAACAATAGAACGAGCTCTGAGACGTGGAATCTCTGCAGACCGCAATACCTGAACCTATCCTAAACACAACTAAAGGCAGCTGTGGATTGCGCCTGACACTACCTATGCAACTCGGCACAGCCTGAGGAGCTAACTAGCCTGAAGATAGAAAAACAAGCCTGACTTGCCTCAGCGAAATACCCCAAAGGAAAAGGCAGCCCCCCACATATAATGACTGTTAGCAAGATGAAAAGACAAACGTAGGGATGAAATAGATTCAGCAAAGTGAGGCCCGATATTCTAGATAGAGCGAGGATAGCAAAGGGAACTTTGCAGTCTACAAAAAACCCTAAAGCAAAAAACCACGCAAAGGGGGCAAAAAGACCCACCGTGCCGAATTAACGGCACGGAGGTACACCCTTTGCGTCTCAGAGCTTCCAGCAAAACGAATAGACAAGCTGGACAGAAAAAGTAGCAACAAAAGCAAAGAAGCACTTATCTAAGCAGAGCAGCAGGCCACAGGAAAGATCCAGAAGCTCAGATCCAACACTGGAACATTGACAAGGAGCAAAGAAGACAGAATCAGGTGGAGTTAAATAACAAAGCAGCCAACAAGCTCACCAGAACACCTGAGGGAGGAAGCTTAGAAGCTCCAGTACCACTTGTGACCACAGGAGTGAATTCAGCCACAGAATTCACAACAGTACCCCCCCCTTGAGGAGGGGTCACCGAACCCTCACCAGAGCCCCCGGGCCGACCAGGATGAGCCACATGAAAGGCACGAACAAGATCTGGAGCATGGACATCAGAGGCAAAAACCCAGGAATTATCTTCCTGAGCATAACCCTTCCATTTAACCAGATACTGGAGTTTCCGTCTAGAAACACGAGAATCCAAAATTTTCTCCACAATATACTCCAATTCCCCCTCCACCAAAACCGGGGCAGGAGGCTCAACAGATGGAACCATAGGTGCCACGTATCTCCGCAACAACGACCTATGGAATACATTATGTATGGAAAAGGAGTCTGGGAGGGTCAGACGAAAAGACACAGGATTGAGAATCTCAGAAATCCTATACGGACCAATAAAACGAGGTTTAAATTTAGGAGAGGAAACCTTCATAGGAATATGACGAGAAGATAACCAAACCAGATCCCCAACACGAAGTCGGGGGCCCACACGGCGTCTGCGATTAGCAAAAAGTTGAGCCTTCTCCTGGGACAAGGTCAAATTGTCCACTACCTGAGTCCAGATCTGCTGCAACCTGTCCACCACAGAATCCACACCAGGACAGTCCGAAGACTCAACCTGTCCTGAAGAGAAACGAGGATGGAACCCAGAATTGCAGAAAAATGGAGAGACCAAGGTAGCCGAGCTGGCCCGATTATTAAGGGCGAACTCAGCCAACGGCAAAAAGGACACCCAATCATCCTGGTCTGCAGAAACAAAACATCTCAGATATGTTTCCAAGGTCTGATTGGTTCGTTCGGTCTGGCCATTAGTCTGAGGATGGAAAGCCGAGGAAAAAGATAGGTCAATGCCCATCCTACCACAAAAGGCTCGCCAAAACCTTGAAACAAACTGGGAACCTCTGTCAGAAACAATATTCTCAGGAATGCCATGCAAACGAACCACATGCTGGAAGAACAAAGGCACCAAATCAGAGGAGGAAGGCAATTTAACCAAGGGCACCAGATGGACCATTTTAGAAAAGCGATCACAGACCACCCAAATGACTGACATCTTTTGAGAAACGGGAAGGTCAGAAATGAAATCCATCGAAATATGTGTCCAAGGCCTCTTTGGGACCGGCAAGGGCAAAAGCAACCCACTGGCACGTGAACAGCAGGGCTTAGCCCTAGCACAAATCCCACAGGACTGCACAAAAGTACGTACATCCCGTGACAGAGATGGCCACCAGAAGGATCTAGCCACTAACGCTCTGGTACCAAAGATTCCAGGATGACCAGCCAACACCGAACAATGAAGTTCAGAGATAACTTTACTAGTCCACCTATCAGGGACGAACAGTTTCTCCGCCGGACAACGATCAGGTTTATTCGCCTGAAATTTTTGCAACACTCGCCGCAAATCAGGGGAGATGGCAGACACAATGACTCCTTCCTTGAGGATACTCGCCGGCTCAGATGAACCCGGAGAGTCGGGCACAAAACTCCTAGACAGAGCATCCGCCTTCACATTTTTAGAGCCCGGAAGGTACGAAATCACAAAATCGAAGCGGGCAAAAAATAACGACCAACGGGCCTGTCTAGGATTCAAGCGCTTGGCAGACTCGAGATAAGTAAGGTTCTTATGATCAGTCAATACCACCACGCGATGCTTAGCTCCTTCAAGCCAATGACGCCATTCCTCGAATGCCCACTTCATGGCCAGCAACTCTCGGTTGCCCACATCATAATTACGCTCAGCAGCCGAAAACTTCCTGGAAAAGACAGCACATGGTTTCAACACTGAGCAACCAGAACCTCTCTGTGACAAAACCGCCCCTGCTCCAATCTCAGAAGCATCAACCTCGACCTGGAACGGAAGAGAAACATCTGGTTGACACAACACAGGGGCAGAACAAAAACGATGCTTCAACTCCTGAAAAGCTTCCACAGCAGCAGAAGACCAATTAACCAAATCAGCACCCTTCTTGGTCAAATCGGTCAATGGTTTGGCAATGCTAGAAAAATTACAGATGAAGCGACGATAAAAATTAGCAAAGCCCAGGAATTTTTGCAGACTTTTCAGAGATGTCGGCTGAGTCCAATCCTGGATGGCTTGGACCTTAACCGGATCCATCTCGATAGTAGAAGGGGAAAAGATGAACCCCAAAAATGAGACTTTCTGCACACCGAAGAGACACTTTGATCCCTTCACAAACAAAGAATTAGCACGCAGGACCTGGAAAACCATTCTGACCTGCTTCACATGAGAGTCCCAATCATCTGAGAAGATCAAAATGTCATCCAAGTAAACAATCAGGAATTTATCCAGATACTCACGGAAGATGTCATGCATAAAAGACTGAAACACAGATGGAGCATTGGCAAGTCCGAGCGGCATCACAAGATACTCAAAATGACCCTCGGGCGTATTAAATGCAGTTTTCCATTCATCTCCTTGCAGGATTCTCACCAGATTATACGCACCACGAAGATCTATCTTAGTGAACCAACTAGCCCCCTTAATCCGAGCAAACAAGTCAGATAACAATGGCAAGGGATACTGAAATTTAACAGTGATCTTATTAAGAAGGCGGTAATCAATACACGGTCTCAGCGAACCATCCTTCTTGGCTACAAAAAAGAACCCTGCTCCCAGTGGTGGTGACGATGGGCGAATATGTCCCTTCTCCAGGGATTCCTTCACATAACTGCGCATAGCGGCGTGTTCAGGCACGGATAAATTAAATAATCGACCTTTAGGGAATTTACTACCAGGAATCAAATTGATAGCACAATCACAATCCCTATGCGGAGGTAGGGCATCGGACTTGGGCTCTTCAAATATATCCTGATAATCAGACAAGAACTCTGGGACCTCAGAAGGAGTGGATGACGAAATAGACAAAAATGGAACATCACCATGTACCCCCTGACAACCCCAGCTGGATACCGACATAGAGTTCCAATCCAATACTGGATTATGGGTTTGCAGCCATGGCAACCCCAACACGACCACATCATGCAGATTATGTAGCACCAGAAAGCGAATAACTTCCTGATGTGCAGGAGCCATGCACATGGTCAGCTGGGTCCAGTACTGAGGTTTATTCTTGGCCAAAGGTGTAGCATCAATTCCTCTCAACGGAATAGGACACCGCAAAGGCTCCAAGAAAAACCCACAACGTTTAGCATAATCCACATCCATCAGATTCAGGGCAGCGCCTGAATCCACAAACGCTATGACAGAATACGATGACAAAGAGCATATCAAGGTAATGGACAGAAGGAATTTGGATTGTACAGTACCAATGACGGCAGACCTATCGAACCGCTTAGTGCGCTTAGGACAATCAGAAATAGCATGAGTGGAATCACCACAGTAGAAACACAGACCATTCAGACGTCTGTGTTCTTGCCGTTCAACTCTGGTCATAGTCCTATCGCACTGCATAGGCTCAGGTTTAATCTTAGACAATACCGCCAAATGGTGCACAGATTTACGCTCGCGCAAGCGTCGACCGATCTGAATGGCCAAAGACATAGACTCATTCAAACCAGCAGGCATAGGAAAACCCACCATGACATCCTTAAGAGCCTCAGAGAGACCCTTTCTGAACAAAGCTGCCAGCGCAGATTCATTCCACAGAGTGAGTACTGACCACTTCCTAAATTTCTGACAATATACTTCTATATCATCCTGACCCTGGCACAAAGCCAGCAAATTTTTCTCAGCCTGATCCACTGAATTAGGCTCATCGTAAAGCAATCCGAGCGCCAGGAAAAACGCATTGACATTACTCAATGCAGGGCGCCAGGAAAAACGCATTGACATTTCTTAATGCAGGGTCTCCTGGCGCAAGAGAAAATGCCCAGTCCTGAGGGTCGCCGCGCAAAAAAGAAATAATAATCAAAACCTGTTGAATAGGATTACCAGAAGAATGAGGTTTCAAGGCCAGAAATAGCTTACAATTATTTTTGAAATTAAGAAACTTAGTTCTATCACCAAAAAACAAATCAGGAATAGGAATTCTTGGTTCTAACATAGATTTCTGATCAATAGTATCTTGAATCCTTTGTACATTTGTAACGAGATTATCCATTGAAGAGCACAGACCCTGAATATCCATGTCCACACCTGTGTCCTGAAACACCCAAATGTCTAGGGGAAAAAAAAGACTGAACACAGAGCTGAGAAAAAAAAATGATGTCAGAACTTCTTTTTTCCCTCTATTGAGAATCATTAGGTTGGCTCCTTGTACTGTTATGTAGGCAATCCAGTGACACAGTGTGCCAGCAATCAGAGCACATACAGTGATCTGACAATAACCCAAAAACAATAGAACGAGCTCTGAGACGTGGAATCTCTGCAGACCGCAATACCTGAACCTATCCTAAACACAACTAAAGGCAGCTGTGGATTGCGCCTGACACTACCTATGCAACTCGGCACAGCCTGAGGAGCTGACTAGCCTGAAGATAGAAAAACAAGCCTGACTTGCCTCAGCGAAATACCCCAAAGGAAAAGGCAGCCCCCCACATATAATGACTGTTAGCAAGATGAAAAGACAAACGTAGGGATGAAATAGATTCAGCAAAGTGAGGCCCGATATTCTAGATAGAGCGAGGATAGCAAAGGGAACTTTGCAGTCTACAAAAAACCCTAAAGCAAAAAACCACGCAAAGGGGGCAAAAAGACCCACCGTGCCGAACTAACGGCACGGAGGTACACCCTTTGCGTCTCAGAGCTTCCAGCAAAACGAATAGACAAGCTGGACAGAAAAAGTAGCAACAAAAGCAAAGAAGCACTTATCTAAGCAGAGCAGCAGGCCACAGGAAAGATCCAGAAGCTCAGATCCAACACTGGAACATTGACAAGGAGCAAAGAAGACAGAATCAGGTGGAGTTAAATAACAAAGCAGCCAACGAGCTCACCAGAACACCTGAGGGAGGAAGCTCAGAAGCTGCAGTACCACTTGTGACCACAGGAGTGAATTCAGCCACAGAATTCACAACACATGCATACATACATTTCCTTGAAGAAGTGTTTACAGTTTTGTTGCATTATGACTTGGAAATAAAATGTTTTTTTGGGGGGGTGTTTTGGTAGGGAGTAGAATGACTTAAGATATGAAAATATGATTTTCTCATCATGCCTACACTTTAAAGGTGTACAATATCTTTAATGTGACAAAAAACATAATACAAATATGAAAATTCTATAATGTACATTCAACCCCTTAAAGTCAATACTTTGCAAAGTTACATTTTACTGCAATTACAGGAACCTGACTATTGGAGTATTAGCTTGGAACATCTGGGCACTTAGATGTTGCCCATTAATCCAGGTAAAATAACTTCCAACTCCTTCAAGTTAGATAGGTTGGTGTATAGTAATCATCACGTCATGCCATATTTTTCTTTGGATTGAGGTATGGGCTTTGACATTTAAGAGTGGCAACATGTTTATGGTCATTGTTATGCTGGGATTTGAATCTCCATCTCCCAGTCCAAATCTCTGACAAACTGAAACAAGATTTCCTCAAGCTTTGACATGCATTAACCCCCATTTGTCTATCATTTAATCCTGACTTTTTCTCTAGTTAATACCAATTGAAAATATGACCACAGCATGATCCTGCCACCACAATGTTGCACTGTGGGAATGATGTTCTTGGGGTGATGGGAAGTGTTAGTTTTGTGCCAGGCATAACTTCTCTTTTGATGGCTAAAAAGTTTAATGTTGCTCTTATTATACCCAACGACCTTCTTTTATGTGATTGGGAAGTGTTTTCTCCCAAGCAATGTCTTTTCTTCTCGCAACTTTTACATAATGGACAGTACTCTATGATTTGCAATCTGTAAAAGAAAGAGCTGCTTGGTGCAGCTGTTGTTAGTCTCATAAATATAATGAGAATTATATTTCTTTCTACAACAGTAGTTGTGAGTAAAAATTGTTGCTTAAAAAGAACTCCCAAAAACCAATAATAAAAATCAGCAATAACTGAAAAGTGTCAAGAAGAGTTGGGATTAGTGCGAATTTGTTCGGAAGAGGATTGCCAAACATAAATTTGGCACGAATATGGCACATTTGGATTCGTGATCGGAAACACGAGCAAAATTTTATAAAATCGGAAAAATCGGTAACAAAGCGCTGGAAAATATTTGCCTTGCCTCAAAAGTATTTTCAGCACTTTAGCAGCGATAATGGTGGTATATCATGAGCATTTCGCACATACTTGATGAGAGGAAGGGGTTTGCAGAGCTCAGAGGCATGGCGTTCTTGTAAACAGTAATTTTGTTTTTCCTAAATTTATGTGTGCACATTGCGTTTGGCCAATCAAGGTGCAGTAAAAACCCACAATGTCCTGACACAACGCCTTGTGTCATTGGCTGCTGAAATCACATGTCCCTCTCCATATAAATATATAAAGAATGGATATCTTGTTTTAGCGCCATTTTGACACTGTAAATGCACAGAGAGGCTGCTCCTGACTCTGGCACTATTAGCAGCAAGATTTTAACTATCGTAGTTAGCTAGGCGGTTGTATATCAGTCCGATACTGTAGCTAGCTAATGTCCAGTGTGGCTGTTAAATTTACCTTCCTGCATTTTGTTGCCATTACTGAGGTCCACAGACAAAGCCAGCAGGGCAAAAGTCCTACAAGCTTGTTGTGCACAAGTATGAAATTGGTGAAATTAATGCCACTTTGGTGGTGTCTGCCGGTAATTTTTAGAAATGTGAAAACTCCTGGTTGGTTGTCCTTCTCCTGGATTGAGTGTAGTGAAAGATTTGTCGGTCCCTATTACAATGGAGAAAAAAAGTAGTTATTCAGCCACCAAATGTGCAAGTTCTTCCACTTAAAAAGATGAAAGGGGCCTGTAATTGACATTATAGGTAGACCACAACTAACAACTATGAGATTCAAAATGAGAAAACAAATCCAGAAAATCACCTTCTCTGATTTGGTAAGATTTATTTTGCAAATTATGGTGGAAAATAAGTATTTGGTTATCTAAATACATGCAAGATTTCTGGCTCTCACAAAACTGTAACTTCTTCTTTAAGAGGCTCCTCTGTCCTCCACTTATTATTTGTAGTAATGGCACCTGTTTGAACTTGTTTTCAGTATAAAAGACACCTGTCCACAACCTCAAACAGTCACACTCTAAACTCCACTATGGTGAAGACCAAAGAGCTATCGAAGGACACCAGAAAAAAAATTGTAGCCCTGCATCAGGCTGGTAAGACTGAATCTGCAATAGACAAGCAACTTGGTGTGATGAAATCAACTGTGGGGAGAAATAATAAGAAAATGGAAGACATACAAGACCACTGATAATCTCTCTCGATCTGGAATTCTATGCAAGATCTCACCCCATGGGGTCAAAATGATCACAAGAACGGTGAGCAAAAATCCCAGAACCACACGGGGGGGACTGTTGTGAATTCAGCTTTTGGGCTCCCTCCGGTGGTTGTAGAGGGTAATGTAGTTGTGCCTGGACTGCAGGAGTGGACATGTGTATCTACTAATTGCAAAACTGACTGGGGTATATAGCTTTGCAGGACTCTTTAGTCAGTGCCAGTTGTTCATTGTTTTTGCAGGATTCACTTCCCTGCTGGTCTCTCCAGTTTGCTGTGCTTTTCTACAAAGATAAGTCCTGGCTTTGTTTTTGCTGTCCACCTGCTGTGGACCTTATAGTTCTGTGCATATTGATGTTTTTGTCTTGTCCAGTTTTGTCTGTGAAGGATTTTTTGCAGCCTAGCTATTTCTCTGGAGATGCAGATATACCCCCCATGTCTTTAGTCAGATGTGGTGATTCGTATCTTCTGTGGTGGATATTTTCTAGTGTTTTTATACTGACCGCATAGTACTCTGTTCTATTCTTTCTTTTTAGCTAGTATGGCCTCCTATGCTAAAATCTGATTTCATATCTGCGTATGTTATTTCCCTCTCCTCTCACAGTCAATATTTGTGGGGGGCTATCTATCCTTTGGGGATTTTCTCTGAGGCAAGATAGGTTTCCTGTTTCTGTCTTTAGGGGTAGTTAGATCTTAGGCTGTGCCGAGGGGTCTAGGGAGTGTTAGGTACCCCCCACGGCTACTTCTAGTTGCGCTGTTAGGTTCAGGGTCTGCGGTCAGTACAGGGACCACCTTCTCCAGAGTTCGTCTCATGCTGCTCCTAGGCCACCAGATCATAACAGGGGACCTAAGGATTGACCTGCATAGAGCTGGGACCACTGTAACAAAGGCTACCATCAGTAACACACTACACCGCCAGGGACTCAGATCCTGCAGTGCCAGACGTGTCCCCCTGCTTTAACCAGTACATGTCCGGGCCCATCTGAAGTTTGCTAGAGAGTATTTGGATTATCCAGAAGAGTAATGGGAGAATGTCATATGGTCTGATTAAACCAAAGTAGAACTGTTTGGTAGAAACAAAACTCGTCGTGTTTGGAGGAGACAGAATGCTGAGTTGCATCTAAAGAACACCATACCTACTGTGAAGCATGGGGATGGCAACATCATGCTTTGGGGCTGTTTCTCTGCAAAGGGACCAGGACTACTGATCCGTATACAGTACAGACCAAAAGTTTGGACACGCCTTCTCATTTAAAGATTTTTTCTCTATTTTCATGACTATGAAAATTGTATATTCACACTGAAGGCATCAAAACTATGAATTAACACATGTGGAATTATATACTTCAGAAAAAAGTGTGAAACAACTGAAATTATGTCTTATATTCTAGGTTCTTCAAAGTAGCCACCTTTTGCTTTGATGACTGCTTTGCACACTCTTTAGAATTGAAAGTTCTCAGTGGTTGATACCTTTTAATGGCTAACTGAAAAGATGGTAACAAATTGCAAGCTTTCGAGACTACACAGGTCTCTTCATCTGGCTAACATGGTACCAAGATATATATCTTTCCTGTTGCACACTCTTGGCATTCTCTTGATGAGCTTCAAGAGGCAGTCACTGGAAATGGTTTTCACTTCACAGGTGTGCCCTGTCAGGTTTAATAAGTGGGATTTCTTGCCTTATAAATGGGGTTGGGACCATCAGTTGTATTGTGCAGAAGTCTGGTGGATACACAGCTGATAGTCCTACTGAAAAGACTGTTAGAATTTGTATTATGGCAAGAAAAAAGCAGCTAAGTAAAGAAAAATGAGTGGCCATCATTACTTTAAGAAATGAAGGTCAGTCTGAAAAATTGGGAAAACTTTGAAAGTGTCCCCAGGTGCAGTTACAAAAACCATCAAGCGCTACAAAGAAACTGGCTCACATGAGGACCGCCCCAGGAAAGGGAGACCAAGAGTCACCTCTGCTTCTGAGGATAAGTTTATCCGAGTCACCAGTCTCAGAAATCACAGGTTACAGCAGCTCAGATTAGAGACCAGGTCAATGCCACACAGAGTTCAAGCAGCAGACACATCTCTACAACAACTGTTAAGAGGAGACTTTGTGCAGCAGGCCTTCATGGTAAAATAGCTGCTAGGAAACCACTGCTAAGGACAGGCAACAAGCAGAAGAGACTTGTTTGGGCTAAAGAACATAAGGAATGGACATTAGACCAGTGGAAATCTGTGCTTTGGTCTGATGAGTCCAAATTTGAGATCTTTGGTTCCAACCACCTTGTCTTTGTGCGACGCAGAAAAGGTAAACGGATGGACTCTACATGCCTGGTTCCCACCATGAAGCATGGAGGAGGAGGTGTGATGATGTGGGGGTGCTTTGCTAGTGACACTGTTGGGGATTTATTCAAAATTGAAGGCATACTGAACCAGCATGGCTACCACAGCATCTTGCAGCGGCATGCTATTCCATCTGGTTTGCGTTTAGTTGGACCATCATTTATTTTTCAACAGGACAATGACCCCAAACACACCTCTAGGATGTGTAAGGGCTATTTGACCAAGAAGGAGAGTGATGGGGTGATATGCCAGATGACCTGGCCTCCACAGCCACCAGACCTGAACCCAATCGAGATGGTTTGGGGTGAGCTGGACCGCACAGTGAACGCAAAAGGGCCAAAAAGTGCTAAGCATCTCTGGGAACTCCTTCAAGATTGTTGGAAGACCATTTCCGGTGACTACCTCTTGAAGCTCATCAAGAGAAGGCCAAGAGTGTGCAAAGCAGTCATCAAATCAAAAGGTGGCTACTTTGAAGAACTTAGAATATAAGACATATTTTCAGTTGTTTCACACTTTTTTTGTTAAGTATATAATTCCACATTTGTTAATTCATAGTTTTGATGCCTTCAGTGTGAATTTACAATTTTCATAGTCATGAAAATACAAAAAAATCATTAAATGTGAAGTTGTTTCCAAACTTTTGGTCTGTACTGTACATGAAAGAAAGAATAAGGCCATGTATCGTGAGATTTTGAGTGCAAACCTCCTTCCATCAGCAAGTGCATTGAAGATGAAACGTGGATGGATCTTTCAGCATGATAATGATCCCAAGCACACCGCCAGGGCAATGAAGGAGCAGCTTCGAAAGAAGCATATGAAGGTACTGGAGTGGCCTAGCTAGTCTCCAGATCTCAACCCCATAGAAAACCTTTGGAGGGAGTTGAAAGTCCGTGTTTCCCAGTGACAGGCCTAAAACATCACTGCTCTAGATGAGATCTGCATGGAGAAATGGGCCAACATACAACCAAGAGTGTTATGACCTGGTGGTCAGGACAATAATGGACCTGGTGGTTAAGAGCACACGGAAAGACCTGATAGTTACTGATAATAAGGACGAGCTCTGGGACGTGGGAACTCTGCTGACCGCAATCCCTAAATCTATCAAACACACTAGAAATAGCCGTGGATTGCGCCTAACGCTCCCTATGCAACTCGGCACAGCCTAAGAAACTAGCTAGCCCTGAAGATAGAAAAATAAAGCCTACCTTGCCTCAGAGAAATTCCCCAAAGGAAAAGGCAGCCCCCCACATATAATGACTGTGAGTAAAGATGAAAATACAAACACAGAGATGAAATAGATTTAGCAAAGTGAGGCCCGACTTACTGAACAGACCGAGGATAGGAAAGGTTACTTTGCGGTCAGCACAAAAACCTACAAAAAGACCACGCAGAGGGCGCAAAAAGACCCTCCGCACCGACTTACGGTGCAGAGGCGCTCCCTCTGCGTCCCAGAGCTTCCAGCAAGCAAGACAACAAATTAAATAGCAAGCTGGACAGAAAAATAGAAAACCAAAGAAATACAAGCTGGAACTTAGCTTCTGATGGGAAGACAGGTCACAAGAACGATCCAGGAGTGAACTAGACCAATACTGGAACATTGACAGGTGGCATAGAGCAAAGATCTAAGTGGAGTTAAATAGAACAGCAGCTAACGAATTAACCTAGTCACCTGTGAAACTCAGAAACACCCACCAGAGGAAGTCCATGGACAGAACCAGCCGAAGTACCATTCATGACCACAGGAGGGAGCCCGACAACAGAACTCACAACACAAGAGTGTGTGCCAACCTTGTGAAGACTTACAGAAAATGTTTGACCGCTGTCATTGCCAACAAAGGATATACAGCTCTGGCAAAAATTAAGAGACCACCACATCAAAACCCTGTCATGGGCAGCCTAATCTCCAGACCTGAGCCCCATTGAAAACCTCTGGAATGTAATCAAGAGGATAATGGATAGTCACAAGCCATCAAACAAAAAGAACTGCTTAAATTGTTGCGCCAGAGGCAGTGTAAAAGACTGGTAGCAAGCATGCCAAGACGCATGAAACTGTAATTAGCACCTTAGTAACAGCCAATTTGCAGCTTAATGACCAGGCCAATTTTTACAATTCTGACCACTGTCACTTTATGAGCTTAAAACTCTGGAACGCTTTAATGGATCCCACTGATTCTGAGAATGTTTTTGCGTGACATATTGTACTTCATGTTAGTGGTAAAACTTCTTCGATATGACTTGTCTTTATTTATCGAAAACCGGAAATATGGTGAAAATTTTTAACATTTTACAATTTTCAAACTTATAATTTTTATGCCCTTAAATCAGAGAGATATGTAACGCAAAATAGTTAATAATGTACATAACATTTCCCACAAGTCTGCATTACATCAGCACAATTTTGGAAACAAATTGTTAGGAGTCGAGTTTCCTCTGCTGCACAGGGGGAATCTCGATCCATGTCTGTTGCGGTCTCCCACTCTGCTTCAGCTGCAGTGGGCTCTGCTCAGCGGAGGCGTCGCTCCCAGCGTCTCGCTGGGACTGATTCTGTGCAGAGGGTTACTGCTGCCTTTTCTGGCTCTCCTGTTGTACCCTGCACTGATCTGCGGCGAGCGAGCTTCTCTGGGACTAAGTCCTTATTTGCACACACTGAGCATGCCCAGGGCAAGATCTCCCGTTGGAGATCGAGGGTCACATGCTCAGGTACTGCAGCACATCCCATTGGTCCTTTTGGCAGGTCCTGAAAGGGCAAAACTTCTGTAGCTGTTTCCTGTGCTACAGCTATATAAACTGCGCATGACCGCACGGCCATGCGCTAGTATTGTCTTGATATAATGTGTGTGTAGATGGATGTATGTCGATGGATGAAAGCTCCTAAGTATCCCTCCCTAGTGTTGTTGACTGCTCGCGGATGATGGTAGCTATCTAGCGCCCGACTAGCCATCTGCACGTAACACACATCACAGCGTCCAGTTGCTGTGTCCGCCAGTACGGCGCCGTGCGCTTCCTCTGCGCTTTCCTTACCCAAGCCTGGGTGGTTAGTGGCGTCCGTCAGTGCGGCACCGCATGCACTCTCGTGCCTTTATATACTATTTAATAGTTTCCTTACACACCCAGTTGTGGTGTTGTGCCAGCAAGTGGTCTAATCGGACTTCAATCCTGAGTTGGGGTTGTGTTCGCTGACTTCTTGCTCGCGCTCTATGTGCGGTACCGCGGTCCTGTGGCGCAACAGGATCGCTTCCTTCACACTGGGTGGAGTTAACCCATGTGTGTGTATTCCTATAGTACCGCCATATAGTCCGTCTTTACTAGCAGCAGGGTTTTTACCTGCACGGTGGACCTCGGACTGCGAACGCACCTGGTTCCATATCATCTTATACTTGGTGCGTTCTGCCAGTCCTTAACATAATACTAGCGCCAAGGTCTGGCTAGTAAATGGCGGACATTCAGCAATCTTTGCGGTATATCCAGCAGCTGGAGGGTAGGTTGATGGCTCTCGAGAGCTCAACCTCGGCTGTGGATGTTACCGCAGTTGCTGTACAGGCTGCTAGCGTGGCTGCAGCAACCTTGTCCACTGCCACCCCTGTTCTGACATTATCTCGCCTCCCGTTGCCAGAAAAATTTTCTGGAGATTGCAAAACTTGTAGGGGATTCGTGAGTCAGTGCTCTATCCACCTCGAGCTCCTGGCTGCACGTTTTCCTACAGAGCGGGCTAAGGTGGGATTTATTGTCTCTCTCTTGTCGGACAGGGCGTTGGAGTGGGCTACGCCGCCGTGGGAGCGTGGTGATCATGTGGTGCAGAGTGCTCCGTTGTTTCTGAGCACTCTGAAAAAGGTCTTTTTAGGACCTCAAGTCACCCATGACACAGCGCTCCAACTACTGGCATTAACTCAGGGTGAGTCCTTGGTCAGCCATTTTTCCGTCCGCTTCCGTACTTTAGCTTCTGAGCTGGAGTGGTCGGATAAAGCCCTTATCCCCATATTTTGGAGGGGCCTTGCTGATCACGTTAAGGACGCTCTGGCCACTAGGGAGATTCCTGCCACACTGGAGGAGTTAATAACTGTCTCTACTCGTATTGACCTCCGTTTTAACGAGCGGAGGTTAGAGCGAGCCCAGTGTAGGCAGAGGTTTCGGCTGACTCCCACCTTTGCCAAACCTTTGGAATCTCCAATCCAGGCATCTGAGTCATATGAGGCCTTAGAGGTGACACGAGCGGGATCCAAATCTCAGTCCGCCCGTGCACATAGGGTCCGTCATGTTTGCCAGCAGTCAGGACATCTTGCCTCCAAGGGTCCTCAGCGGTCGGGGAAACGTCAGCGTCTAGTGGCAGTTGGAGGAGGTACACTAGACACGGCGACGTTTGCCTCAAAGTTGTCCTTCAAGGGGACAATTACCATAGTCCCATCCACTCTTATGGTCGAGCTATGCGTGGATTCTGGGGCAGAGGGTAATTTTATGTCTTCCTCTTTTGCCCAGCGTCACGCAATACCTTTGGTGATGCTCGCCAAGCCTGTAACCGTTCGAGTGGTAAATGGGTCAACACTACCCTCACAGATTACCCACCAAACCATTCCTTTCACGCTTTCTGTGTCTCCATCACATCAGGAGATAATCTCGCTATTAGTCATTCCTGAGGGAATTGATGAGGTCCTGTTGGGGATACCATGGCTTCACTACCATTCTCCTCATATTGAGTGGTCCTCTGGGAGAATATTGGGATGGAGTAAATCCTGCAAGGGTAGATGTCAGAGGGAGTGCGTTCAGGTTGCTACTACACAGGTACCCGCAGATCTTTCCTCTCTCCCCAAGCACTATTGGCCCTATGCAGACGTGTTCTCCAAAAGAGCTGCGGAGACCCTTCCGCCTCACCGCCCCTATGACTGTCCTATTGACCTCTTGCCTGGTGCTGAGCCTCCCCGGGGTCGAGTCTATCCGTTATCTCTCCCGGAGACGGAGGCAATGTCTCAGTACATCCAAGAGAATCTGGCAAGAGGATTCATTAGGAAGTCAGTGTCACCGGCAGGGGCTGGGTTCTTCTTCGTACAGAAGAAGACTGGAGACTTACGTCCATGCATAGACTACAGGGGTCTTAACGCCATCACCGTTAAGAACAAGTACCCATTACCCCTGATATCTGAGCTGTTTGATAGGCTACGGGGAGCGAGGGTATTTACTAAGTTAGATCTGCGGGGTGCTTACAACCTGATTCGCATCCGTGAGGGGGATGAATGGAAGACGGCTTTTAACACCAGGAATGGGCACTATGAATATCTGGTGATGCCCTTCGGGCTCTGTAATGCCCCAGCCGTTTTCCAAGACTTTGTGAACAACATCTTCCGGGATATGCTCACCACCTCGGTCGTAGTCTATCTGGATGATATTCTCATTTTCTCTCCAGATATTGACTCCCATCGGAGAGATGTTCGCAAAGTCTTCGACCTCTTACGGGCAAACTCCCTCTACACCAAGTTGGAGAAGTGTGTGTTTGAGCAGGAGTCCTTGCCTTTCCTTGGTTATATCATCTCTGCCCAGGGTTTGGCTATGGATCCTGCCAAGCTACAGGCTGTAATGGACTGGCAGGAACACAATTCTCTTAAAGCGGTGCAGCGCTTTATGGGGTTCATTAATTACTATCGCCAGTTCATTCCACACTTCTCAACTTTGATAGCTCCCTTGGTTGCCCTCACCAAGAAGCTAGCAAATCCCAAGTTGTGGTCAGAGGAGGTCTCCAAAGCCTTTCTCTCGATCAAGTCACACTTCGCTAGCGCTCCCATCCTACATCGCCCCGATGTTGATAAACCATTTATCTTGGAGGTGGATGCCTCATCCGTTGGTGCTGGAGCAGTCCTTTTCCAAAAGGATGCTCAAGGTCGGAAGCATCCTTGCTTCTTCTTCTCCAAGACCTTCACACCAGCGGAGAGGAATTATTCCATCGGGGACAGGGAGTTGCTAGCCATGAAGTTGGCTTTTTCAGAGTGAAGACATCTCTTGGAGGGAGCTCGCTTTCCCTTCCAAGTATTCACTGACCACAAGAACTTGGTATATCTACAAACGGCCCAGCGGCTGAATTCTCGCCAGGCTAGGTGGTCCCTGTTCTTCTCCCGGTTCCATTTTACTCTCCATTTCCTCTCCGGGGAGAAGAACGTTCGTGCTGACGCTCTCTCCCGCTCCGTAGTGTCATCGGAGGAGGAGGAACCTCGGCTTATTGTCCCTTCTGAGAGCCTGAAAACTGTAGCTCCGGTTTCGCTAGAGTCTGTGCCCCCGGGCAAGACTTTCGTACCAGCTAACTTGCGACCGGAGGTTCTCTCTTGGGCTCACTCCTCCAGAGTGGGTGAGCATTTTGGGACCAAGAGGACATCTGAGCTTTTGGCGAGAACATACTGGTGGCCGCATATGGCCCGAGATGTCAGGGACTATATTCAGGCGTGCATTTCTTGCGCCCAGAATCGGTCTCCTCGGCAACGGCCTGCTGGGTTGCTTTACCCTCTACCGGTGGCAGACAGGCCCTGGGAGATGGTCGGGATGGACTTTGTGGTGAGCTTACCCAAGTCGCGTGGCTGCTCCATTATTTGGGTTGTCACCGACCATTTCTCTAAGATGGTGCATTTGGTGCCGCTTCCTCGGTTACCCTCAGCACGGGCCTTGGCGGTGTTGTTCATTAAGCATGTTTTCCGATTGCATGGTATGCCTGATAAGATTGTCAGTGATCGTGGTCCCCAGTTCGTGTCTCGGTTTTGGAGAGAGCTCTGCCGTTTACTCAGCATAGAGTTTAACCTCTCCTCTGCATACCATCCCGAGACGAATGGGTTGGTGGAGAGAACCATCCAGACTCTGGTGACATATTTGCGACATTTCGTCTCTGCTAGGCAGGATGACTGGGCATCTTTGCTACCTTGGGCGGAATTTGCCTTGAACAACGCCGTAGCCGATTCCACTGGTCAAACTCCTTTTCTCCTTAATTACGGCCAGCATCCACGTGTCCCTGTGCCCATGCCCGTGTCATCCACCGATTCTAGGGTGGCAGACTGGGTGGTGGAGGCACGTGACATCTGGGACCGCACACAGGATGCCATCCTGGCCTCCAAGGAGAGAATGAGGGTTTCGGCTGATACACACCGGCGCTCCGCTCCGGTCTTTGCTCCTGGCGACTTAGTGTGGCTCTCCACCCGTAACATCAGGCTGCGAGTTGAGTCCACTAAGTTTGCTCCTCGCTACATTGGCCCTTTTAAGGTTCTGGAACAGGTCAACCCTGTGGTCTACCGTTTGGCTATTCCTCCACGCCTTGGTATCACCGATACTTTTCACGTTTCCCTCTTAAAGCCCTTTCATTTGTCCCGATTTTCTGAGTCATCTGCTGGGACATCGGGTTCATCCACGGATGAGTTTGAGGTGAATGCTATTGTGGGGTGCAAGGTGGTACGTGACAAGAAATTTTATCTGGTGGACTGGAAGGGTCACGGCCCAGAGGATAGAACCTGGGAGCCTGTGGAGCACATTCGGGCTCCGCTGCTTATTGCAGCTTTTGAGCGTAGTGAGGCTCAAGGAGGGGGGGGCCCTAGGAGGGGGGGTAATGTTAGGAGTCGAGTTTCCTCTGCTGCACAGGGGGAATCTCGATCCATGTCTGCTGCGGTCTCCCATTCTGCTTCGGCCGCAGTGGGCTCTGCTCAGCGGAGGCGTCGCTCCCAGCATCTTGCTGGGACTGATTCTGTGCAAAGGGTTACTGCTGCCTTTTCTGGCTCTCCTGTTGTACCCTGCACTGATCTGCGGCGAGCGGGCTTCTCTGGGACTAAGTCCTTATTTGCACACACTGAGCATGCCCAGGACAGGATCTCCCGTTGGAGATCGAGGGTCACATGCTCAGGTACTGCAGCACATCCCATTGGTCCTTTTGGCAGGTCCTGAAAGGGCAAAACTTCTGTAGCAGCTTCCTGTGCTGCAGCTATATAAACTGCGCATGACCGCACGGCCATGCGTTAGTATTGTCTTGATATAATGTGTGTGTGTAGATGGATGTATGTCGATGGATGAAAGCTCCTAAGTATCCCTCCCTAGTGTTGTTGACTGCTCGCGGATGATGGTAGCTATCTAGCGCCCGACTAGCCATCTGCACGTAACACACATCACAGCGTCCAGTTGCTGTGTCCGCCAGTACGGCGCCGTGCGCTTCCTCTGCGCTTTCCTTACCCAAGCCTGGGTGGTTAGTGGCGTCCGTCAGTGCGGCACCGCATGCACTCTCGTGCCTTTATATACTATTTAATAGTTTCCTTACACACCCAGTTGTGGTGTTGTGCCAGCAAGTGGTCTAATCGGACTTCAATCCTGAGTTGGGGTTGTGTTCGCTGACTTCTTGCTCACGCTCTATGTGCGGTACCGCGGTCCTGTGACGCAACAGGATTGCTTCCTTCACACTGGGTGGAGTTAACCCATGTGTGTGTATTCCTATAGTACCGCCATATAGTCCGTCTTTACTAGCAGCAGGGTTTTTACCTGCACGGTGGACCTCGGACTGCGAACGCACCTGGTTCCATATCATCTTATACTTGGTGCATTCTGCCAGTCCTTAACACAAATTTTGTTTTGTTAGGAAGATATAAGGGTTAAAAGTTGACCAGCGATTTCTCATTTTTACAACAAAATTTACAAAACCATTTTTTTAGGGAACACCACATTTGAAGTCACTTTAAGGGGTGTACATGACAGAAAATACCCAAAAGAGACACAATTCTAAAAACTGCACCCCTTAAGGTGCTGAAAACCGCATTCAAGAAGTTAATTAACCCTTTATGCTTTACTTGCTTCACAGGAACTGAAGCAATGTGGAAGGAAAAAATTAACATTTAACTTTTTTTCACAAACATTTTATTTCAGAACCAGTTTTTTTATTTTCACAAATGTAAAAAGAGAAAATGAACAACAAAATTTGTTGTTCAATTTCTTCTTAATACGCTGATACCCCATATGTGGAGGTAAACCACTGTTTGGGTGCACAGCAGTGTTGGGAACGGAAGGAGCATCGCTTGACTTTTTCAATGCAGAATTGGCTGGAATTGAGATCAGACACCATGTTGCGTTTGGAGAGCTCCTGATGTGCCTAAACAGTGGAAACTCCCAACAAGTGACACTATTTTGGAAACTAGACCCCCCAAGGAACTTATCTAGATGTCTGGCGAGCACTTTGAACCCCCAAGTGTTTCACAGAAGTTTATATTGTAGAGCTATGAAAATAAAAAAAATCATATTTTTTCCACGAAAATGATATTTTCACCCCCAAATTATTATTTTCCCAAGAGTAACAAAATAAATTAGACCCACAGAGTGGTTGTGCAATTTGTCCTGAAAAGCCAGTACCCCATATGTGTGGGTAAACCACTGTTTGGGCGCATGGCAGAGCTCGGAAGGGAAGGAGCGCAGTTTGACTTTTTCAATGTAGAATTGGCTGGAATTTAGATCGGATGGCATGTCGCATTTGGAGAGCCCCTGATGTGCCTAAAGTGTAGAAACCCCCCACAAGTGACCCCATTTTGGAAACTAGGCTCCCCAAGGAACTTACCAAGATGTGTTGTGAGAACTTTGAACATCCAAGTGTTTCACTAAAGTTTATAGCGCAGAGCCGTGAAAAAAAAATATTTTTTTTCCACAAAAATCATTTTTTTAGCCCCTAATTTTGGATTTTTCCAAGGGTAACAGGAGAAATTGGACCCTAAAAGTTGTTGTCCAATTTGCCCTGAGTATGCTGATACCCCATATGTGGGACAAAACTACTGTTTGGGCACACGTCGAGGTTCGGAAGGGAAGTAGTGACATTTTGGAATGCAGACTTTGATGGAATGGTCTGCAGGCGTCATATTGCGTTTGCAGAGCCCCTGATGTGCCTAAACAGTAGAAACCTCCCACATGTGACCCCATTTTGGAAACTAGACCCCCAAGGAACTTATCTAGATGTGTTGTGAGAACTTTGAATACCCAAGTGTTTCACTAAAGTTTATAACGCAGAGCCGTGAAAATAAAAAATCTTTTTTTTCCACAAAAATGATTTTTTAGCCCCCAATCTTGTATTTTCACAAGGGTAACAGGAGAAATTGGACCCCAAAAGTTGATGTGCAATTTGTCCTAAATACGCAGGTACCCCATATGTGGGAGAAAACTACTGTCAGGAATCCCACTGCTGCCACCAATATGTCAGGAATCCCACCGCGCTGCCACCAATATTTGTCATGAACCGGGGTTGTTTGGTTGCCCCTGTTCCCAGTTCCAGTTTGGAACGTAGAGCTCTCTGGCGCCCCCATACCCTCAGGTCAGTCAGGGTACTGCACCTAGGGTAATTAGTCGCCAGAAACCAAGTGGTGGGCCTCTAAGTGTTTGAGGACTTTGAGGACATAGGAATATAGAAGGGCACTTTTTGCTTTCATTGTGGCACATGTTATATAACTTTCGAAGGTATATGAAAAAACTGTGAAGGGATGTGTACTATTGATTTGGTTTTGCCTTATATGTCCTATGTGTTTGATGGGAGATCAAATAAATTATAAGAAATTATATTAAGTCCATTCAACTAATTAGAACCTATTTTTGAGTTCCACATATATGGTCAATTTGTATTTGGTACATGATCTACTGTATTTTTCGGAGTATAAGATGACTGGGCTTATAAGACGACCCCCAACTTTTCGGGGGTTATCTTATACACCGGGTGTTGTCTTATACGGCGTGTGCAGAGAGCGGTACCGGATGGTTCTCAGGGTCTGGAGGATAGGTAAGTATATTCATATTTTTTATTTTTATTCTTTTTTTTACACGAATATGGATCCCAGGGCCTGAAGGAGAGTCTCCTCTCCTCCAGACCCTGGGAACCATCCGGGACCCCTCCCTGCACCATATGGGGCGACTTCAGAGCTCCACGCATGCCGTACCCAGCGTAAAAGACGACCCACGACTTTTGAGAAGATTTTCAGGGGTTAAAAAGTCGTCTTATACGCCGGAAAATACGGCATTTGTAATTTGTTGTTCATTTCTTGCTTTTGACCTATAGGGTCTTTTAAGGAATTATTAAAAGGACCTGTAACTGGAAGCTGTACTGTTCATTTGGAATGACATGGAATGTGATAGGGAGATAGATGGAATATGATGGGGGGAAAGACATGAAATGCGATTGGGGAGAGACATAGAATATGATGGGGAGAGGAAGACATGATATATGGTGAGGAGAGACATGGAATGTGATGGGGAGATACATAGAATATGATGGGGGGAGGAAGACATGAAATATGATGGGGAGTGACATGGAATGTGATGGGGAGAGACATGGAATATGATACAGGGAAAGACACAGAATGTGATGGGAAGAGACATAGAATATCATGGGGAGAGACATGGAATATGGAGGGAGATATGTATTATGAGGGCTAAAGGGACATATTCTCATATTCCATATCTCTCCCCCATCTTATTCCATGTCTTGCCCCTCATACTTTTGCCTATGCACAAAAGCACCATGCCTGGCTCTTTACAACCACAGTCCTGGTATGCACAGTGCCGCAGCCCTAACACTTACCAATGGATGATGTCAACCCCACGCTCCTGTCATCGCTGCTTCTTCGGTCCACGCTGCTCCTCCTCTTGTGATAACCCATAAAGTGCTGCGAGGGGTTAACAGCCAATTAGTTTAACCCCTTCATGACCCAGCCTATTTTGACCTTAATGACCTGGCCATTTTTTGCAATTCTGACCAGTGTCCCTTTATGAGGTAATAACTCAGGAACGCTTCAACGGATCCTAGCGATTCTGAGATTGCTTTTTCGTGACATATTGGGCTTCATAATAGTGGTAAATTTAGGATAATTTCTGCGTTTATTTGTGAAAAAAATGGAAATTTGGCAAACATTTTTAAAATTTCGCAATTTTCACATTTTGAATTATTATTCTGTTAAACCAGAAAGTTATGTGACACACAATAGTTACTAAATAACATTTCCCACATGTCTACTTTACATCAGCACAATTTTGGAAACAAAATTTTTTTTGGCTAGGAAGTTCTAAGGGTTAAAATTTGACCAGTGATTTCTCATTTTTACAACGAAATTTACAAAACCATTTTTTTAGGGACCACCTCACATTTGAAGTCAGTTTGAGGGTTTTATATGGCTGAAAATACCCAAAAGTGACACCATTCTAAAAACTGAACCCCTCAAGGTGCTCTAAACTACATTCAAGAAGTTTATTGACCCTTCAGGTGCTTCACAGCAGCAGAAGCAACATGGAAGGAAAAAATGAACATTTAACTTTTTAGTCACAAAAATGATCTTTTAGCAACAATTTCTTTATTTTCCCAAGGGTAAAAGGAGAAACTAGAACACAAAAGTTGTTGTACAAATTGTCCTGAGTACGCTGATATCTCATATGTGGGGATAAACCACTGTTTGGACGCACGACAGGGCTCGGAAGGGAAGGAGCGCCATTTGACGTTTTTAATGAAAAATTGGCTCCAATCTATAGCGGACACCATGTCGTGTTTGGAGAGCCCCTGTGTGCCTAAACATTAAAGCTCCCCCACAAGGGACCCCAATTTGGAAACTAGACCCCCCAAGGAACTTATCTAGATGCATCGAGAGCACTTTAAACCCTCAGGTGCTTCACAAATTGATCCGTAAAAATGAAAAAGTACTTTTTTTCACAAAAAATTTCTTTTAGCCTCAATTTTTTCATTTTCACATGGGCAACAGGATAAAATGGATCCTAAAATTTCTTGGGCAATTTCTCCTGAGTACGCCGATATCCCATGTGTGGGGGTAAACCACTGTTTGGGTGCATGGCAAGGCTCGGAAGGGAAGGACCGCCATTTGACTTTTTGAATGGAAAATTAGCTCCAATCGTTAGCGGACACAATGTCGCGTTTGGAGAGCCCCTGTGTGCCTAAACATTGGAGCTCCCCCACAAGTGACCCCATTTTGGAAATTAGACCCCCCAAGGAACTTATCTAGATGCATAGTGAGCACTTTAAACCCCCAGGTGCTCCACAGAAGTTTATAACACAGAGCCGTGAAAATAAAAAATAATTTTTCTTTCCTCAAAAAAGATTTTTTAGCCCGGAATTTTTAATTTTCCCAAGGGTAACAGGAGAAAATGGACCCCAAATGTTGTTGTCCAGTTTGTCCTGAGTATGCTGATACCCCATATGTGGGGGTAAACCACTGTTTGTGCGCACGGCAGGGCTCGGAAGGGAAGGCATGCCATTTGGCTTTTTGAATGGAAAATTAGCTCCAATCATTAGCGGACACCATGTCACATTTGGAGAGCCCCTGTGTGCCTAAACATTGGAGCTCCCCCACAAGTGACCCCATTTTGGAAAATAGACCTCCCAAGGAACTAATCTAGATGTGTGGTGAGCACTTTGAACCCCCAAGTGCTTCACAAAAGTTTATAACGCAGAGGCATGAAAATAAAAAATAATTTTTCTTTTCTCAAAAATGATTTTTTAGCCCACAATTTTTTATTTTCCCAAGGGTAAAAGGAGAAATTTTACCCCAAAAGTTGTTGTCCAGTTTCTCCTGAGTACGCTGATAACCCCATATGTGGGGGTAAACCACTGTTTGGGCACATGCCGGGACTCGGAAGTGAAGTAGTGATGTTTTGAAAGGCAGACTTTGATGGAATGCTCTGCGGGCATCACGTTGCGTTTGCAGAGCCCCTGATGTGCCTAAACAGTAGAAATCCCCCACAAGTGACTCCATTTTGGAAACTAGACCCCCAAAGGAACTTATCTAGATGTGTGGTGAGCACTTTGAACCTCCAAGTGCTTCCCAGGAGTTTATAACGCAGAGCCGTGAAAATATAAAATCATTTTTCTTTCCTCAAAAATAATTTTTAGCCCGCAATTTTTTATTTTCCCAAGGGTAACAGGAGAAAGTGGACACCAAACATTGTTGTCCAGTTTCTCCTGAGTACGCTGATACCCCATATGTGGGGGTAAGCCACTGTTTGGGCACACGTCGGGGCTCGGAAGGGAGAGAGCACCATTTGACTTTTTCAACGCAAGAGTGGCTAGAATCAATGGTGGCGCCATGTCACGTTTGGAGACCCCCTGATGTGCCTAAACAGTGGAAACCCCTCAATTCTAACTCCAACACTAACCCCAACACACCCCTAACCCTAATCCCAACCCTAACCACAACCCTAACCCCAACACACCCCTAACCCTAGTCTTAACCCTAATTCCAGCCCTAACCCTAAGGCTATGTGCCCATGTTCCGGATTTGTGTGAGGATGTTTCCGCGCCGTCTTTGAAAAATCTGCAGGTAAAACACACTGCGCTTTACCTGCGGATTTCCAGTGTTTTTTGTGTGGATTTCACCTGCGGATTCCTATTATGAGCAGGTGTAAAATGCTGCGGAATCTGCACAAAGAATTGACATGCTGCGGAAAATACAACGCAGTGTTTCCGCACTGTATTTTCCGCACCATGGGCACAGCGGATTTGGTTTTCCATAGTTTTACGTGGTACTGTAATCATGATGGAAAACTGCTACAAATCCGCAGCGACTAGTGTTGAGCATTCCGATACCGCAAGTATCGGGTATCGGCCGATACTTGCGGTATCGGAATTCCGATACCGAGATCCGATATTTTTGTGATATCGGGTATCGGTATCGGAAGTGTAAAATAAAGAATTAAAATAAAAAATATTGTTATATTCACCTCTCCGGCGGCCCCTGGACATCAGCGGGAGGATCCGGCGTCCGGCACGGCTTCTTTCTTCAAAATGCGCGCCTTTAGGACCTGTGGTATGACGTCCCGGCTTCTGATTGGTCGCGTGCCGCCCATGTGACCGCCACGCGACCAATCAGAAGCCGCGACGTCATTCCTCAGCTAAAGTCCTAGAATGAGCGCCTTCTAGGACCTGAGGAATGACGTCGCGGCTTCTGATTGGTCGCGTGGCGGTCACATGGGCGGCACGCGACCAATCAGAAGCCGGGACGTCATTCCACAGGTCCTGAAGGCGCGCATTTTGAAGAAAGAAGCCGTGCCGGACGCCGGATCCTCCCGCTGATGTCCAGGGGCCGCCGGAGAGGTGAATATAACAATATTTTTTATTTTAATTCTTTATTTTACACTTTAATATGGATCCCAGGGCCTGAAGGAGAGTTTCCTCTCCTTCAGACCCTGGGATCCATGAGGATACATTCCGATACTTGATGTCCCATTGACTTGTATTGGTATCGGATATCGGTATCGGCGATATCCGATATTTTTCGGGTATCGGCCGATACTATCCGATACCGATACTTTCAAGTATCGGACGGTATCGCTCAACACTAGCAGCGACCAATGCGCTGCGGATCCACAGCCAAATCCGCACCGTGTGCACATAGCCTAATTCTAACCCTAATTCCAACCCTAGCCCTAATTCTGACCCTAACCCTAATTCTAACCCTAGCCCTAAGTGCAATCCTAGCCCTAAGTGCAACCTTAGCCCTAAGTGCAACACTAACCCTAAGTGCAACCCTAACCCTAAGTGCAACCCCAACCCTAAGTGCAACCCCAACCCTAAGTGCAACGATATCCTTAAGTGCAACCCTAACCCTAAGTGCAACCCTAAACCTAAGTACAACCCCAACCCTAAGTGCAACCCCAACCCTAAGTACAACCCTAAGTGCAACCCTAACCCTAAGTGCAACCCTAGCCCTAAGTGCAACCCTAGCCCTAAGTGCAACCCTAAGTGCCACCCTAAGTGCCACCCTAACCCTAAGTGCCACCCTAACCCTAAGTGCCACCTTAACCCTAAGTGCAACCCTAACCCTAAGTGCAACCCTAACCCTAAGTGCAACCCTATCCCTAAGTGCAACCCTGTCCCTAAGTGCAACCCTGTCCCTAAGTGCAACCCTAACCCTAAGTGCAACCCTAACCCTAAATGCAACCATAACCCTACCCCTAACCCTAATGGAAAAACAAAAATAAATATATTTTCTGTATTTTATTATTTTCCCTACCTATGGGGGGATAAAGGGGAGGGGGTTTATTTACTATTTTATTTATTTTGATCGCTGTGATAGGTTCTATCAGAGCGATCAAAATGTACAGGGAACGAATCTGCCGTCCGGCAGATTCGGCAGGCGCACTGTGCATGTGCCCGCCATTTTCCAAGATGGCGGCGCCCATGCGAGAAGACCGAGGACACCGGGAGGGACACCGGGACTTGGTAAGTATGGGGGGGGTGCGATCGGACAGCGGGGAGGGGGCGGAGGGGAGGACGGGGAGGGTCAGAGGGGAGAGGATGGCAGTGAGGACATAACGGAGGGGTAGGGAACACTGATGGCGGCTGCAGATCACCACCGTCAGTCGGTGGGGGGGACAGATCGGGGTCTCCAGCCATGGCCAATGCTATTGCAGCATCGGCCATGGCTGGATTGTAATATTTCACCAATTTTCATAGGTGAAATATTACAGATTGCTCTGATTGGCTGTTTCACTTTCAACAGCCAATCAGAGCGATCGTAGCCACGGGGAGGGGGGGGTGAAGCCACCCTCCCTGGGCTGAAGTACCACTCCCCCTGTCCATGCAGAACGGGTGAAATTGGAGTTAACCCTTCCACCCGGCCTGCAGGGACGCGATCCGACCATGACGCATATGCTGCATCACAGGTCGGATTGGCACGGGTTTTCATGACGCATACGCTGCGTCAAAGGTCAGGAAGGGGTTAAAGGGATGGGTTTTTGTGGACAACCATAGAGTGAGCGAGAGGATGTCCACCTTATTTCCACCCCAGAGTGTGGCCTGGGGCTTAAATAGCTGAGCTCCAGAGGAAGTCAGTTCAATAGGGCTGGAGAGAGGATTTTCAGCGGTTTGTGTCCTGTGGAGGAAATACTGAACATGTGGTATCCCTGTGTTGCTCCATAGTGTGCAGCTATTATTATTATTATTATTATTATTTATTATTATTATTATTTATTTATATAGCACCATTGACTCAATGGTGCTATTCATGAGAAGGGATTACATAAAAATTACAGACATCCCTTAGGCCACTTTCACACTATTAGGACTGGTGGAACGCACCAAATGTTCTTCTCCCCGAATAGGAAATGAAGGGTGTGACAAAACACTCTGGGATCGCCTTTGCTGGGGTCAAAGGACACGTGGTTTGTGCATTGAATCTGAGGCGTACAGCAGGTTTCTGAGCAGGCTGACCTCAGGTCAGATTTATTAACGTGAAAGCAACACAAAAAACAAAACATAAAAATAAACCCTAGCCTGTCCGGCACTAACTAAACAAATACGTTGCTATCTCAACAACTGGGGGGGCTTCTCCCACCCAGCTAACATCATACAGATCTTGAGCAGAGCTCTTCACTCACGTTTGTCTCACACAGGCAGGCAATCTGTGTGCCCCAGGCAGACACTGGAAACACCCAGCTGGTCATCTTTTATTCCTGCAATCATTAACCCATTAGCACCCTGAAGATACTGAGTGGCCTAATTCACATAGGACAAACACCTGGGTGAGATATACCTGCCTCCATCTACCACACCAGCATGAGTCTTACATATCCCCCCCCCTTGCTCAGACCACTCCGGTCGAGCAAGAACACTTTTGAAACAGTGCACTCGGGATAGGGCATCGGCTTTCCCCATCTGCACCCCAGGTCGGTGCTCCACCGTAAAAGAGTAAGCCTGCAGGGCAAGGAACCACCTGGTTACCCGACTATTACGGTCCTTGTGGAGGTGCATCCACTTGAGAGGGGCATGGTCTGTGACCAGCCTAAACTTCCTACCAGCCAGGTAATACTTGAGGGAGTCGAGAGCCCATTTAATGGCTAGGCACTCTTTTTCAACCACGGCATACCTCTGCTCATGTACATTCAGTTTCCGACTGAGATAGAGGACCGGGTGTTCGACTCCGTCCCTCACCTGGGAAAGTACAGCTCCGACACCAGTATCAGAGGCATCAGTTTGTACCACAAACTCGCTGCTGAAATCAGGAGTCACTAGTACGGGCTGAGAGCACAAAGCCCGTTTCAGGCTGTGGAAGGCCTCTTCAGCAGCTGAGGTCCATTTTACCATGACGGAACCCTTCCCCTTGGTAAGATCCGTCAAGGGAGTAGCCATGGCTGCAAAATTGGGTATGAACCGGCGATAATAGCCGGCAATCCCCAGGAAAGCCTGCACTTGTTTCTTGTTCACTGGTTGTGGCCAGCCCTGAATTGCCTGTATTTTGTCGATCTGGGGTTTAACCACTCCTCGGCCAATCACGTAGCCCAAGTATCGGGCTTCTTCAAACCCGATGTGGCATTTCTTGGGGTTTGCCGTTAAACCTGCATCTCGCAGGTCATCAATCACGGCTTGTACCTTCTGGAGATGAGTTTCCCAGTCTGCTGTAAATTACGATGTCATCCAGGTAGGCAGAAGCGTACTGTCTGTGAGGCCTCAAGACTCGATCCATCAATCTCTGGAACGTTGCGGGAGCTCCGTGAAGTCCAAACGGCATATAGACATACTGGAACAGACCTTCCGGTGTAGCAAATGCCGTCTTCTCTCTGGCCGCCTCGGCCAGAGGAATCTGCCAGTACCCCTTTGTTAAATCCAGGGTCGTAATGTATCGGGCTTTACCAAGCCGGTCGATCAACTCATCGACCCGGGGCATAGGGTACGCATCAAATTTAGAAACTGCATTCAGTTTCCTAAAGTCATTACAAAACCGGATGGAGCCATCCGGTTTAGGTATCAACACAATTGGACTGGACCAGGCGCTGTGTGACTCCTCAATGACTCCTAAGTCCAACATTGCCATCACTTCCCGGGAGACGGCTTCACGGCGGGCTTCCGGAATCCGGTAGGGCTTCACATGAACAGTGACGCCAGGCTCTGTGACAATCTCATGTTTCACCAACTTCGTCCGGCCAGGTTTTTCGGAGAAAAACTGTCGGTTCTGTAACAAAAATTGCTTAACCTCAGATTTTTGTCGTTCTGAGAGAGTCTCAGCAACCTGCACCTCTGGTACAGTAGGTGAACAAACCGGACGGGGCAGATCCGCCGTTAGGGCAGAGCGGTCTTTCCAGGATTTTATCAGATTCACATGATAAATCTGTTCCGGTTTTCTCTTACCCGGCTGGTACACTTTATAGTTCACTTCACCAACTCTTTCTCGGACCTCAAATGGGCCCTGCCATTTCGCCAGGAATTTACTATCCACCGTAGGGATTAGGACCAACACCCTATCGCCGGGTGCAAATGTACGGACCTTAGCGCCTCTATCATAACTTTGCCTCTGGGCTCCCTGGGCCTGTAACATATGGTCCCTAACAATGGGCATGACAGCGGCAATACGATCCTGCATTTGTGTTACATGGTCGATCACCGTTTTAAAGGGAGTGACTTGACCTTCCCAGGTTTCTTTTGCGACGTCCAGCAGTCCCCGGGGACGACGGGCGTACAACAGTTCGAAAGGCGAAAATCCTGTGGAAGACTGGGGAACTTCCCTAATGGCAAACAGCAAATAGGGTAACAAGTAATCCCAGTTCTTCCCATCTTTGTCTATCGCCTTCCGGAGCATCTGTTTTAAGGTTTTGTTGAAGCGCTCAACCAGGCCATCTGTTTGAGGGTGATAGACAGACGTACGCAACGGGTCTATTTGTAAGAGCCTGCAGAGCTCCTTCATTACCCTCGACATAAAGGGAGTCCCCTGGTCGGTGAGTATCTGTTTTGGAATTCCCACCCGACTAAACACTTGTACCAATTCCTTGGCGATCGTCTTGGTAGCTGTGTTACGCAAAGGGACGGCTTCCGGGTAACGAGTGGCATAGTCCACGATGACGAGGATATGTTGGTGCCCACGTGCGGATCGGGGAAGGGGCCCAACCAAATCCATCCCAATTCTCTCAAAAGTGACCCCGATGATAGGAAGGGGTACCAAAGGGCTACGGAACTGAGATTTAGGGGCCGCGATTTGGCACTCTGGACAGGACTCACAATAGTTATGCACATCACAATGTATTCCAGGCCACACAAAACAATGCAATATCCTTTCTGTGGTTTTCTGTACCCCCAGATGTCCCCCCATTATATGTCCGTGGGCCAAATCCAGTACCTTCCGCCGATAAGGTTTGGGTACCACTAACCGTTGCACTGTGTCTTCCCCTTTTTTTTCTACCTGGTAGAGCAAATCATTTTCAAGAACCATATACGGGTACGCTAGCCTAGTGTGAGGTTCTACGGGTACCCCATCTATCATTTTTACATTTTTCCTAGCCGGAGTCAGGGTAGGATCTTTCATTTGCTCGCTGTGGAAGTCATCCACCTGGACTCCCAAATCTGGCAGGCAGGGTGCCGGATGGCTGTCTGCCTCCGCCTCTCGCTGAGGTTCCTCAGTTTCCTCTGTTTCCCCCGCCATGACGGAGAAGGGGTACTGAAGGTTAGATTCATTAACCTCCCCAGCAACATCTTCCTGTGGGGTCTCCTCTAGGGACTCGGGACCTCCAGATGGCATGGGAGAAGATTCACGGGTACAGCTACCGTGAAGGAGTAACTGATTCTCCCACAACTGCCAGAAATAGGGAAAATCCCTGCCCAGGATTACATCATGTAACAATGCGGGAACGAGTCCCACTTTGTGCTGCACTGACCCATAGGGAGTAGAAATCCATATGACCGCTGTTAAGTACGAGCGGGTGTCACCATGCACACATGTCACAGAAAACTTGTCAGATGGACCAGACGGAAGTGCCACCAGACTAGCTTTCACCAGAGTCACCACACTTCCAGAGTCTAGTAATGCCACAACATTTTTCCCATCAACAGATAATTCACACAGGTGTTTCACTGTATCATTTTGACCCGCATTCACACTCACTAGCTGTGTAACCAAAGACATGCGTTTTCTAGAGTCTATAACGTCGCACTGCATGGGTTCAGCGGTAACAGGACAGTTCGCAGAAACATGACCCTTCTCATGGCAGCGGAAACACCTAACAGGTCCCCTACTGAGACCACCGTCCAATACTCTTGGTCTCGGAGTGCGAGCAGTCCCGGACTCCTCCCCCACAGTTTTAAGCGATTTTCCTTCACCCGTGGTCCCTGGAACAGTCTTACCGGTTCCACGAGGAGGAGGCACAGTCCGGGGTTTGGCGGTGTCGTCGGGAAGTCCTTCTGCCACGGAATAACGCTCGACCAACTCCACAAGTTGATCCGCTGTCGTGGGATTTCCTTGGCTTACCCACCTTTTCAGCGCTGGGGGTAGTACTCTCAGGTACTTGTCCAGGACAACCCGCTGGATTATTTCGGGTATTGTCAGTACCTCGGGTTGCAGCCATTTCTTTGTCAAGTAGATCAGGTCGAACATCTGAGACCGCGCTGGTTTATCTTGCTGGTATGTCCACTGATGTACCCTCTGTGCACGGACAGCCGTCGTCACACCCAGCCAGGCCAGGATCTCAGCTTTCAGCTTCTCAAAGTCCTGAGCGACCTCCGGGTCCAAATCATGGTAAGCTTTTTGGGCCTCGCCGGAGAGAAACGGGGCAATCAAATCGGCCCATCGTGCCTTCGGCCACTTCTCTCTCAATGCCGTCCGCTCAAAAGTTGTCAGATATGCCTCGACGTCATCTTCTGCAGTCAGCTTTTGCCAGTATCGACTCACATGGATCCTTCTGGACTCTGCTTCCGGGTCAGCGTCAGGCATGCTCACCAGGCGCTGCGCCACCTGTTGGAGAAGTTGGCGGTCTGCAACCGTCATGTCCACTAACTCCTTCAGCTGTGCGGCCATCAAGCGATTAGCTTCGTGCTGTGCGGCAGTGGCCTGCTGCTGTACGGCAGTGGACTGTACTAAGGCTTTCACCACGTCTTCCATGCTGTCGCCTGTGCCACGGTTTGCCCGCATTCTCCACCACAATGTGACAAAACACTCTGGGATCGCCTTTGCTGGGGTCAAAGGACACGTGGTTTGTGCATTGAATCTGAGGCGTACAGCAGGTTTCTGAGCAGGCTGACCTCAGGTCAGATTTATTAACGTGAAAGCAACACAAAAAACAAAACATAAAAATAAACCCTAGCCTGTCCGGCACTAACTAAACAAATACGTTGCTATCTCAACAACTGGGGGGGCTTCTCCCACCCAGCTAACATCATACAGATCTTGAGCAGAGCTCTTCACTCACGTTTGTCTCACACAGGCAGGCAATCTGTGTGCCCCAGGCAGACACTGGAAACACCCAGCTGGTCATCTTTTATTCCTGCAATCATTAACCCATTAGCACCCTGAAGATACTGAGTGGCCTAATTCACATAGGACAAACACCTGGGTGAGATATACCTGCCTCCATCTACCACACCAGCATGAGTCTTACAAGGGTGAATTGGAATCGGGAGAAGAAAAGGGACCATCTAGCCTGGCGAGAATTTAGCCGCTGGGCTGTTTGTAAATACACCAAATTCTTGTGGTCAGTGTAAACTTGGAAGGGAAAGCTCCCTCCAGAAGGTGTCTTCACTCTGAAAAGGCCAACTTCATTGCTAGCAACTCCCTGTGCCGATGGAATAATTCCTCTCCGCTGGAGTGAAGGTCTTGGAGTAGAAGACGCTAGGATGCTTCCGACCCTGAGCGTCCTTTTGGAAGAGGACCGCTCCAGCACCGACGGATGAGGCATCCACCTCAATAATGAAGGGCTTATCTACATCGGGACGATGCAGAATGGGAGCGCTAGCAAAATGGGACTTAACAGATAAGAAGGCCTTGGAGACCTCCTCTGACCACAATTTGGGATTTGCACCCTTCTTGGTGAGGGCTACCAAGGGAGCTACCAAAGTGGACAATTGGGGAATGAACTGGCAATAATTAATGAACCCCATAAAGTGCTGCACCGCTTTGAGAGAATGAGGTTCCTGCCAGTCCAACACTGCTTGTAGCTTGGCAGGATCCATAGCTAATCCCCGGGCTGAGATGATATAGCTCAGTCTTTAGAAATACCCTGGTTTAGGGAAAGAGGGGAAAAAAAAAAAAGAGACAAGTGCGGCGCTTCCTCTGAGCGTAATACGTTTTTACCAACAAGTTAAAAACATTTCTTTTATTTGTAGTTATGCTCACCTTCTATCGGTAAGAAATGCACGTTGAGATTCTCAAGGAATCAATTCTTTAGGCAACTCTTCTTCGTATGTTGTATAATCCAATAAGGTGTGCAGCTCACTTTGGAGAACTATGTGTTGATCCTGCTTCAGATCCACATAGGTGGCAATTTCAAAGAGAAAAAAAAAAAAAAAAACTCCAAGTAAATGTGGCGCTAAGCACCTACGGATTTTTTTAAATTCATCCACTTCAAGTGAAAAATGTTAAAAAATTCATTTATTTTCTCAAAATAAAATAAAATATATTTGTAAATTTTTTTAAAAAACAGTACAACGCGTTTCGGCTGCTATTTTTACAGTGCAGCCTTCATCAGGTAGTAAAAAACAAAAAGAACAAACAATACAATAAGCACTTATAGTGCTTATTGTATTGTTTGTTCTTTTTGTTTTTTTACTACCTGATGAAGGCTGCACTGTAAAAATAGCAGCCGAAACGCGTTGTACTGTTTTTTAAAAAAATTTACAAATATATTTTATTTTGAGAAAATAAATGAATTTTTTAACATTTTTCACTTGAAGTGGATGAATTTAAAAAAATCCGTAGGTGCTTAGCGCCACATTTACTTGGAGTTTTTTTTTTTTTTTTCTCTTTGAAAATGATATAGCTCAGGAAAGACAAGGACAGTTCTCCAACTTGGCATAGAGGGAGTTTGCCAGTAGGAGGTCGAAGACTCTGCAAACATCTCTCTGGTGGGAATCTATATCTGGAGAGTAGATGAGAATATCATCCAGATAGACTACCACCGAGGTGGAGAGCATATTCCCGAAGATGTCATTCACAAAGTCTTAGAAGATGCATGGGGCAATACAGAGCCCAAAGGGCATCACCAGATACTCATAGTGCCCATCCCTGGTATTAAAAGCTGTCTTCCATTCGTCCCCCTCACGGATGCGAATCAGGTTGTAAGCACCCCACAGATCTAAGTTAGTAAATACCGTTGCCCCTCGAAGTCTATCGAAGAGCTCAGATAATAAAGGCAGAGGGTACTTATTCTTAATGGTGATGGCGTTAAGACCCCGGTAGTCAATACATGGACGCAGTTCTTATTTTGTACAAAGAAGAACCCCGCCCCCGCAGGTGACTTCCTTAATGAATCCTCTTGCCAGATTTTCCTGAATGTATAGTGACATTGCCTCCATCTCTGGGAGAGACAGGGGATAGACTCATCCCCGGGGAGGCTCTGACCCAGGCAGAGATCAATAGGACAGTCATAGGAGCAGTGAGGCGGAAGAGTCTCTGCAGCTCTCGGAGAATACGTCAGCATAAGACCAATACTGTTTGAGGAGAGAGGTAAGATTTGCCGGTACCTCTGTTGTGGCAACCTGAACGCACTCCCTCAGACACCTGCCCTCACAAGATTTACTCCATCCCAGAATTCTCCCAGAGGACCACTCTATATGTGGAGAGTGGTAACGCAACCAAGGTATCCCTAGCAGAATCTCGTCTATTCCCTCAGGAATGGCAAGAAGGGAAATGATCTGATGGGATGGAGACATGGATAATGTAAACGGGATAGTCTGGTGTGTAATTTGTGAGAGCAGTGTAGACCCATTCACCACCCTTACGGTCACTGGTTTGACTAGCATAACCAGGGGTATTGTGTTCAGTTGGGCGAAGGCTGAGGACATGAAAGTTCACTCTGCCCCGGAATCCACACAAAGCTCGACCGTAAAAGTAGAAGGGCCAAAGGTAATTGTCTCCTTGAAGGACAATTTGGAGGAAAACGCCGCTGTGTCTAGTGTACCTCCTCCTACAGTTACTAGATGCGGTCGTTTCCCCTGCCGCTGTGGAAATTTCTTGGTATAATGTCCTGACTGTTGGCAGACATTACAGACCATGGGTATTCGAGCTGCCCGAGACTTAGGACCCGCTCGAGAAACCTCCATGGCCTCTTAGGGCTCGGATGCCTGAACAGGGGACTCCAGAGGCTTGGCGAAGTTAGGTGCCAGCCGAAACCTCTGCCTACACTGGGCTCGTTCCAACCCCCGCTCGTGAAAACGGAGGTCAGTGCGAGTGGATATGGCTATCAGCTCTTCCAGGGTAGCGGGAATCTCCCTAGTGGCCAAGGCGTCCTTCACATGGTCAGCCAGTCCTTTCCAGAACACAGGGATAAGAACTTTATCCGGCCACTCCAGCTCAGATGCCAAAGTCCGGAAGTGAACGGAAAAATGACTGACCATGGTTGAACCCTGTGTTAAAGCGCCGAATCATGGGTGACATGAGTTCCCAAAAAGACCAGCCTCAGAGGGTCCAGAAACTTTGGAGCACTCTGCACCACATGATCGTCAAGCTCCCACAGTGGCATTGCCCACTCCAAAGCCCTCTCCTGACAACAGGGATACAATAAATCCAACCTTCGCCCGCTGCATGGGAAAATGTGCAGCCAGCAGCTCAAGGTCTATGGCACACTGACTCACGAATCCCCGACACAGCTTACTGCCACCAGTAACCTTATCAAGTAGCGGGAGACGGGATAAGGTCGGAGCAGGGGTGGCAGTGGACAAAACTGGCTGCAGCTATGCTAGCAGCCTGAACAGCGACTGCGGTAACATCCACAGCCGAGGTTGTACGCTCAAGAGCCGCCAACCTGCCCTCCAGCTGCTGTATGTACCGGTGTAGACGCTGTTAGTCCGCCATTACAAGCCAGACCCTGGCGCTAGTGTAATGTTAGGACTGGTGGAACGCACCAAATAATAGAGATGATATAAGGTGCGTTCACAGTCCGGGGTCCACCGTGCAGCTAAGACACCTGCTGCTTGGTAATGACGGACTATATGGCGGTATAATGTGAGTACACACACAGGTTAGCTTCACATGGTATGAAGGAAGCGAACCCTGTTGCATCACAGGGCCACGATACCGCACCAAGACCGCAAGCAAGGCGACACAGAACTCTGCCCCAAGACTCAGGGTAAGAGTCTTTCTAGATCTCTTGCGCTCGACACTGCTACTGCGGTGCAAGGGAAAAGTAAATATTTACTGCACAGGAGTGCGTGCAGCGCCGCTCTAGCGGACGCCACTAACCACCCTAACTAGGCCCAGGAAAACAGAAAAGGAAGGGGTGTGGAGGGCACCACTATATAATGTTGATTTAAATTTTAAGAATGGGGTTCACCCATGGGCAACAAGGGTTGAGAACATACAAAAACACAAGAAAAAGAATGCCCATATATATAGGGAACACCCAAACAAATTAAACACTCAATTTATTGTAAAAAAAAGTCATAACACTAAGGACACAACAGTTTAAAAACATTTAAAACAATTATGAAAATCCAAAAGAGCCATGCCCAATAATGTGGATCATGGACACCCCGTAACTACCTAAACATGCTCGATGCTGTAAACATGGACTCAGAAATAAATATCAAGATACAAAAAGATATATAGATGTGAGCGGCCCCTATCTATTCACAGTACCATATAGAAAAATATGTGGTGGAAAAAAGCAAAAAAATTGCAAAAGAGGTTTTTATATATGCCTGTGCAAAAATCAACGTACATAGACATATATATCAACAGGTTTTAGCAAACAGTAATGACCATATCCGGGCAAATGGGCAATATAATATCAACAGTAACAGTGACGTAACTACAAAGTTATGGGCCCCCGGTGCGAACTTCCAAATGGCCTCCCCCCTGCAGCCCTGCCATACAATTTAATGTAACCCCGATAGAATACAATGCAGCCCCCCTCATAGTATAATGCAGCCCCTCCATACAGGGGCAGTGAGAAAGACACGAGCAAATGGTGACGAGGGGGCAGGGGAGAGGGCACAAGGTTAACATAGGGGGGCTAGGGAGCAAGGAAGACAGGCACAAGGGGACACATGGGGGCTAGGGGGCAGGGGAGAAGGTTACAAGGGGACTAGTGGGCAAGGGAGACTGACACAAGGGGATTAGTGGGCAAGGGAGCCTGACACAAGGGGCACACGGGAACAAGTGGGCAAGGGAGACTGACACAAGGGGGACACGGGGACTAGTGGATAAGGGAGACTGGCACAAGGGGACACAGGGACTAGTGGGCAAGGGAGACTGACACAAGGGGACACACGGGGACTAGTGGGCAATGGAGACTGGCAAAAAAGGGGACACACGGGGACAAGGGACAAGCACAAGGGGACAAGGGAGACAGGCACAAGGGGACACACAGGGACAAGTGGGAAAGGGAGACTGACACACAAGGACTAGTGGGCATGGGAGACTGACACAAGCACAAGGGGACAAAGGAGACAGGCACATGGGGACACACAGGGACTAATGGGCAAGGGAGACTGGCACACGGGCACAAGGGACACAAGAATAAGGGGACAAGGGAGACAGGCTCAAAGGGACACACGGGCCCCTGACCTGCCAGAGCCGCTTGCAGCGGTGTCCACTGCGACTGTTGTAGTTACGCCCCTGCCTCAAACACAGACACACACTACAGATATCACACACACACACTACAGATATCACACACACACACACACACACTACAGATATCACACACACATTACGATATCACACACACACGCACACATACTACAGATATCACACATACTACAGATATCACACACACTACAGATATCAGACACACCAGATACCAGCTCATAGACACAACTCACAATCTCCTCTCTGGTACAGGGGTGGCTGATGTAAACCGGCTGCAGCTCCTCAGCTTCTCCTGATTAAGTGGCTCTGTCCCGCACCTCCCCCCCTGCTCTGTCCCAGGGGTTATTTTGGTTTTCTCTTAAATACGATCTCATTCAGACATACATGAGATGTATGAGGGGGGAAAAATACAGACTGAGAAGCTGTCTCACCATGATGACTGGAGCTGCTTCCTGTCTCTCACGTGCCCCGGCTGCCCCCTCCCCCTAGATACGCCTCGGACTGTTGCCATGCAGGAGGAATCTCCTGCACTGCAACATGGTGTTGGGTGCCTCTGACCTGCCGGGCCCTGACCGGCTGGGCCCAGTCGCACTGGCGACTGCTGCGACCGCGGTAGGTACACCACTGAACAGTAAAAGCAGAATCCTAAAGTACTAGAGTACAGCCATATAATAAACCCAGCTGTGTATACCTAGTCAAATGCTCCAGTCATGAACAAAAATATAGCATGTAACCTGGTCAAGGAGACGTATATATCTGCTGCTATACAAAACCTGTAATCCACCTAAGGGCTTGTTTCCATTTGTGAGAAACACGTCCGTGTCTCGCATGTGGAAACAAAGCTCTGGCGCCGGCACTTGGGAGCGGAGCGTGCGGCCGCATAGCAACACATGGAGCCGCACGCTCCGCTTCGGAATGCCGACGCCAGAGCTTCGTTTCCACATGCGAGACACGGACGTATATCTCGCAAGTGGAAACAAGCCCTAAAGGTAAGGAAAGAAAAAGGTAGGCCAGAGCTCAAATCCCACAAATGGGGCATGCAGATATCGAACAGAGCCATGTGAGCAAGGGGTAATGGCGGGTGAACCCCACGCATATCGCCACTAAAAATGTGGCTTCTTCAGGGGACCACGTTCATGTGCACTGTGTCAGACAAGTGTTTTATATATACAGTTATATGAAAAAGTTTGGGCACCCCTATTAATCTTAAGCTTAATGTTTTATAAAAATTGTTTTTTTTTGCAACAGCTATTTCAGTTTCATATATCTAATAACTGTTGGACACAGTAATGTTTCTGCCTTGAAATTAGGTTTATTGTACTAACAGAAAATGTGCAATCTGCATTCAAACAAAATTTGACAGGTGCATAAGTATGGGCACCCTTATCATTTTCTTGTTTTAAATACTCCTACATACTTTTTACTGACTTACTAAAGCACTTTTTTTGGTTTTCAAACCTCATTGAGCTTTGAACTTCATAGCCAGGTGTATGCAATCATAAGAAAAGCTACTTAAAGTGGCCACTTGCAAGTTGTTCTCCTGTTTGATTCTCCTCTGAATAGTGGCATCATGGGCTCCTCAAAACAACTGTCTAATGATCTGAAAACAAAGATTATTCAACATAGTTGTTCAGGGGAAGGATGCAAAAAGCTGTCTCAGAGATATAACCTGTCAATTTCCACTGTGAGGAACATAGTAAGGAAATGGAAGAACACAGGTACAGTTCTTGTTAAGGCCAGAAGTGGCAGGCCAAGAAAAACATCAGAAAGGCAGAGAAGAAAAATGGTGAGATCAGTCAAGGACAATCCTCAACCTCCAGAGAGCTGCAGCATCAACTTGCTGCAGATGGTGTCACTGTGCATCGGTCAACTATACAATGCACTTTGCACAAGGAGAAGCTGTATGGGAGAGTGATGCGAAAGAAGCCGTTTCTGCAAGCACGCCACAAACAGAGTCGGCTGAGGTATTCAAAAGCACATTTGGAGAAGCCAATTTCTTTTTGGAAGAAGGTCCTGTGGACTGATGAAACCAAGATTGAGTTGTTTGGTCATACAAAAAGGCGTTATGCATGGCGGCCAAAAAACACAGCATTCCAAGAAAAACACTTGCTACCCACAGTAAAATTTGGTGGAGGTTCCATCATGCTTTAGGGCTGTGTGGCCAATGCCGGCACCGGGAATCTTGTTAAAGTTGAGGGACGCATGGATTCCTCTCAGTATCAGCACATTCTTGACAATAATGTTCATGAATCAGTGACAAAGTTGAAGTTACGCAGGGAATGGATCATTCAGGCTATGTGCACACGTTCAGGTTATTTTTGCGTTTTTTTCGCAGTAAAAACGCTATAAAAACTCATTAAAAACGCATGCATTATGCATCCTATCATTTAGAATGCATTCTGCATGTTTTGTGCACATGATGCGTTTTTTTCCACACAAAAAAGCGCATTGCGGTAAAAAAAGCAGCATGTTCATAAATTTTGCAGATTTTCTGCGTTTTTCCCGCTATTTTATGCATTTAGGAAAAAATGCACAAAAAACGCACCAAAAACACGTAAAAAACGCATGAAAAAACGCGAAAAAAACGCATGTGGATTTCTGGCAGAAATGTCCGGTTTTTGTCAGGAAAATTTCTGCAAGAAATCCTGATGTGTGCACATACCCTCAGCAAGACAATGATCCAAAACACCGCTCCAAATCTACTCAGGCATTCATGCAGAGGAACAATTACACTGTTCTGGAATGGCCATCCCAGTCCCCAGACCTGAATATTATTGAACATCTGTGGGATCATTTGAAGAGGGCTGTCCATGCTCGGAGACCATCAAACTTAACTGAACTGGAATTGTTTTGTAAAGAGGAATGGTCAAAAATACCTTCATTCAGGATCCAGGAACTCATTAAAAGCTACAGGAAGCGACTAGAGGCTATTATTTTTGCAAAAGGAGGATCTACTAAATATTAATGTCACTTTTCTGGTGGGGTGCCCATACTTATGCACCTGTCAAATTTTGTTTGAATGCAGATTGCACATTTTCTGTTAGTACAATAAACCTCATTTCAAGGCAGAAACATGAAAGGCAAATGGATAAGTTCCCAAGAGTAATCCAAAGCCGGGTAGGGGACTTCTGTGGTGATCCATTCAGATAAGTACAGGCTCCTATACACAGAGAAGATGAAGGGTCGATAACCATCCTAGACTTCAGGAGTAGAAGACGACCAATGATGGACATATATATGTATCAGGTGAAAATCATAGACCGGAGGATCTTAGGTGTAATTTTGGATAGAGAAGAGGCTCGTAGCATGAACGGATGACCTACAGTAAGAAAGAGAGGGAGACCAATAATAAGTTATTGCCAAAAAAGGGTCTTTATCCAAAAGTAGATTTTGATGTATTTTTTCTCAGATATTTTCATTTTTTCAAGAAAGGGAAGCAGGCAGGGGGAACGGGGGAGATAGCCAACAACAGTTATCCATAAAAACCAGAGAATGACAGTTCTTCATTCAAACCATTGGGTGTGGTGCTTTTCAAATCATAGATCCAACGTGATTCTTGGCGGAGTAACTCCTTTGTTAGATTTCCACCCCGGATATTACCCTGCGCTTGACCTACCACCATCACACGTAAACCCTGTTGTCTACTCCCATGGAATTCCAGGAAGTGAGAAGCCACCGAAGGGATGGGCTTACCCTTCTCTAGGTCTCCTTTTGCTTTTCCAATGTTGGATATGTGCTGCTGTATCCTTCGACAGACTTCCTGACTGGTCTGGCCCACGTAAATCCTAGGACAAGGACACACCAGAAGATAGACCACGCTTCTTGAGCGGCAGTTTGCATAGAGCTTGGTCTTGATGGTTTCTGGGAAAATAGGGAGGGTGATGTTGTCACTAGCAATCATATACATGCATATATTACATCCTCCGCAAGGAAAAGTACCTACAAGCCGACTGCCTGTGCCCAATCTGGTAGTAGTCCTCCTAAAGTAGTCACTTGTGAGATGGTCTTTGAGATTTCTTGCTTTTATCGCTATCATCCTGGGAGTGTCAGAAATAAAGGGCCGTAGCTTCGGTTCACTGAGTAAGATACCCCAATACCTACTCAGTACATCCCTACTCTCTCTCCCTCTCTCTCCTCTTTTCCCCGGAACAGGAAGTCCAAACTCTATCCCCTGGTTCATTAAAAAAAAAAAATGGATCCAGCAGAAAATGCATCCATTGCATTAGTTTTTCACAATTTGCAATGGATACGGTTTTTTACAAATTTGCCGGATCCTCTCTGATGGCAAAAAGCTCATGTGTGAAAGTAGCCTTACAGTAAGGCTACTTTCACACTAGCGTCGGTACAGGTCCGTCGCTAAGCGTCGTACGTAGTGATGCACATTGTGAAAATGTGCCACGACGTGGGCAGCGGATGCAGTTTTTCGACGCATCCGCTACCCATTCTAAAGTCCGGGGAGGAAGGGGCAGATTTCCGGCGCGCATGCGCAGTAGAAAGTGGCGGAAGCGACGTACAAAAAAAAGTTACATTGACCGTTTTTTCACGCCGATGGTCCGCCAAAACGCGACGGATCCAGTGCACGACAGACGGGATGTATGGCCATACATACATTTGCAGGATCCGTTTTTTGCCCAAAACCATGGATTGCGATGGATTGCTAAAAACGTAAGAGTGAAAGTAGCCTAAGCAAACTAACAATGACAGACTGATACAGAGAGGAGAAGACCCTGCCATTGCGGGCTTACATTCTACAAGATGGTGGGGAAGGAGACAATGGGTTGGGGGGTTGCGGCAATTTGTTTGTTTCCCTGTTTTGCCCAGAAGTGATGTGTTTATTTTTCCCTTCATGTTGGTTTATGGCAGCTATCTAATAAACCAACAGAAGATTTAAAGAGACATTGTTCCTGTATTCTACCTCCATGTACTGCTGAGTGAGCTGAACTACCACAGTGTTATAGAGCAGCACACACACTAAGGGTTATGCTCACCACTTAGCTGGTAGGTAAGGAATAGCTTTGTGGCTGGAGTTTGGGGTACAAAACTGCTGCAACCATGGTTCATAGACTAGTCAGACTCACTACCGGTGTTGAGGGAGGATCTAAATTGATCCTTCACGGTTGACTCAGTGATTTCCAAATTAATCTATAGGGCATTGCCGGCAACTGAAAATGACCAGACGGAGATGTATGCCTCTGTATGGGGGATCGAGCAGATCTCTGGCCCCCCGTTTATTGTGTAAGACTTTTCATAGTCATAGAAATTATACTTCAACCAATCAGCATAAGAACACGCTCACAGTTCTTAACCTATAAGAATGCAGGAAAAACTTAACCCATGAGGATACAGGAAAAATGGAAACTACAGATATGGTCATGTCTTTTTGGCATAAAAAACATATTAACAGATGCCTCAGTCTTGTATAGCGATACACCCCCGAGTCTCTTATCTGGCTCGGCTCAAGTTAGAACACTCAAGGTCTTTATACCAATTATGAACCATAGCCTAGTTTAATAACAGGCTTGTGAAAAACAAGATAAAATTAATTCATGGCAGCTGTAACCTTCTACCTAATTAAATAGCAGAATTTATCTTTGACCAACAAGAAAATGGAGTCAAAGCACAAAATGGAGAATCTACCACAAAATGGAGAATCTTTCATAATTTGTTCCTTCACATTCCCCCCTCAGATAAATTTTGTTAAGTAATGTCCAGCATCAGAGATACTATCCCAAGCTATAAGCTCGAGGGGTACTGGTCTTCACATGACTGGTGCCATGTTACCAGCCATGGCTGTTGCTGCGTACCCATCCCCCTGTATACTAGAATTTACGAATAACAATTATTGGTGAAAGTGGTGGGGATCTTTTGAAGATAGCCATGCGCTTGGCTTCAACATCTTCATCAGGTAACTTTATAAAATCGGTGTAGAGAAGAGCAGGGGTGGCAACGCTTTTGGTATCATCATTAGTTGTCTTAGTGCAGAATTTCCTAATACATACAGAAATACACCAAAGAACAAGTTTTAGTATTACATACATGACAAGGATAAAGGCAGCGATGTGTAACAAACTTTGCAAGATTCCAGCTATCCAGCCCCAAGTCCCTCAAACCAATTGGCTCGATTAAGAAAGGAGAAGGTGTCTGCCCACCAACTGTCCATATTACGGTCATTGTCTTTATCATATTAATCTCTGAGTCTTTGAATGTCTTCTAACTTTAACTTTAGAGTACTATTGGGATCTGTATAATGACGGAAAGCGGGTCCAATAATCTGACACATGCTACCCTGTGCTGCTGTTAAGTAGTCCAGTACTACAGTGTGTTGATTAGTGACTATGATAAGTTGGTTTTGGACAGCAACAGTAGTATTAAATATATCCAATATATCCCAAATTTGATCATCTAGATAGTCTGTAGCCCTAAGCAATTTATCCCACATTTGTGTAATCATAGGGTAAATGAACTGACAATTTTATTGGCTATACCCATCTGTACTACTAATCTTTCATAATATTGTACAAACTTATTCAAGGATGTTGGTGAATTTAGGCTGTCCCATGCGGTTACCAATATTATTATGGGAAATACGAAAAACTAAAACATTATGTCCCCTTATTTGCTACTAGTCTGTTTGACCAGCTTGCATTGCGATGCGTGGATCCAATCAGTGGAAGAAGCTGCTGACTGCTAAATCCAAGGAGCAGCCATTCCACTTAAAACCACCGGAGGGAGCCCAAGAGCAGAACTCACAAAAGTGCCACTTACAACCACCGGAGGGAGCCCAAGAGCGGAATTCACAACAGTACCCCCCCCCCTTGAGGAGGGGTCACCGAACCCTCACCAGAGCCCCCCAGGCCGATCAGGACGAGCCAAGTGAAAAGCGCAAACCAAATCGGTGGCATGGACATCGGAGGCAACAACCCAAGAATTATCCTCCTGGCCATAACCCTTCCACTTGACAAGATACTGAAGCCTCCGCCTCGAAAAACGAGAATCCAAAATTTTCTCAACCTCATATTCCAACTCTCCCTCAACCAATACCGGGGCAGGAGGATCAACTGAGGGAACAACGGGCACCGCATATCTCCGCAACAAAGATCTATGGAAAACATTATGAATGGCAAAAGAGGCTGGAAGAGCCAAACGAAAAGACACCGGATTGATAATTTCAGAAATCTTATAAGGACCAATAAACTGAGGCTTAAACTTAGGGGATGAAACCTTCATAGGAACATGACGAGAAGACAACCAAACCAAATGCCCCACACGAAGCCGGGGACCAACACACCGACGGTGGTTAGCAAAACGTTGAGCCCTTTCCTGAGACAACGTCAAATTGTCCACCACGTGAGTCCAAATCTGCTGCAGCCTGTCCACCACAGAATCCACACCAGGACAATCAGAAGGCTCAACCTGCCCAGAAGAAAAACGAGGATGAAAACCAAAATTACAAAAGCAAGGTGAAACCAAAGTAGCCGAACTAGCCCGATTATTAAGGGCAAACTCGGCCAACGGCAAGAAAGCCACCCAATCATCCTGATCAGCAGACACAAAGCATCTCAAATAGGTCTCCAAGGTCTGATTAGTTCGCTCAGTTTGGCCATTAGTCTGAGGATGAAACGCCGAAGAAAAAGACAAATCAATGCCCATCCTAGCACAAAAGGCCCGCCAAAACCTAGAGACAAACTGAGAACCTCTGTCAGACACAATATTCTCCGGAATGCCATGCAAACGAACCACATGCTGAAAAAACAATGGAACCAAATCTGAGGAGGAAGGCAACTTAGGCAAAGGTACCAGATGGACCATTTTAGAGAACCGGTCACAAACAACCCAGATAACAGACATCTTCTGGGAAACAGGAAGATCCGAAATAAAATCCATGGAAATATGCGTCCAGGGCCTCTCAGGGACCGGCAAAGGCAAAAGCAACCCACTAGCGCGGGAACAGCAAGGCTTGGCTCGGGCACAAGTCCCACAGGGCTGCACAAAAGCACGCACATCGCGCGACAAGGAAGGCCACCAAAAGGACCTAGCAACCAAATCTCTGGTACCAAAAATCCCAGGATGACCAGCCAACACTGAACAATGAACCTCAGAAATCACCTTACTTGTCCATCTATCAGGAACAAACAACTTCCCCACTGGACAGCGGTCAGGCCTATCAGCCTGAAATTCCCGAAGCACCCGCCGCAAATCAGGGGAGATGGCAGAAAGAATCACCCCTTCCTTAAGAATGCCAGCCGGCTCAAGGACTCCAGGAGAATCAGGCGAAAAACTCCTAGAGAGGGCATCAGCCTTAACATTCTTAGATCCCGGAAGATACGAGACCACAAAATCAAAACGGGAGAAAAACAGGGACCATCGAGCCTGTCTAGGATTCAGCCGCTTGGCCGACTCGAGGTAAATCAGATTCTTATGATCAGTCAAGACCACAATGCGGTGCTTAGCTCCCTCAAGCCAATGTCGCCACTCCTCAAACGCCCACTTCATAGCCAACAACTCCCGATTGCCGACATCATAATTGCGTTCCGCAGGCGAAAACTTTCTGGAAAAAAAAGCACACGGTTTCATCAAAGAACCATCAGAATCCCTCTGAGACAAAACGGCCCCTGCCCCAATCTCAGAAGCGTCAACCTCAACCTGAAAAGGAAGAGAAACATCCGGCTGACGCAACACAGGGGCAGAAGTAAATCGGCATTTAAGCTCCCGAAAGGCCTCCACAGCCGCAGAGGACCAATTCGTCACATCAGCGCCTTTCTTCGTCAAATCAGTAAGGGGCTTAACCACACTGGAAAAGTTGGCAATGAAACGGCGATAGAAATTAGCAAAGCCCAAAAATTTTTGAAGGCTCTTCACAGATGTGGGTTGAATCCAGTCATGAATAGCTTGGACCTTAACAGGATCCATTTCCATAGTCGAGGGAGAAAAAATAAAAGCCAAAAAAGAGACCTTCTGAACTCCGAATAGGCACTTAGACCCCTTCACAAATAAAGCATTATCACGAAGGATCTGGAACACCATCATGACCTGCTTCACATGAGACTCCCAATCGTTGGAAAAAATCAAAATATCATCCAAATATACAACCATGAATTTATCAAGATAATTGTGGAAAATATCATGCATGAAGGATTGGAACACAGATGGAGCATTAGAGAGCCCGAATGGCATCACAAGGTATTCAAAATGGCCTTCGGGCGTATTAAATGCAGTTTTCCATTCGTCACCCTGTTTAATACGAACAAGATTATATGCCCCTCGGAGGTCAATCTTAGTAAACCAACTAGCCCCCTTAATCTGAGCAAACAAATCAGAAAGCAAAGGCAAGGGGTATTGGAATTTGACCGTGATCTTATTAAGAAGACGATAATCTATACAGGGTCTCAAGGAGCCATCCTTCTTAGCAACAAAAAAGAAACCCGCTCCCAATGGTGACGAAGACGGCCGAATATGCCCATTCTCCAAAGACTCCTTAATATAGCTCCGCATGGCGGCATGCTCTGGCACAGACAGATTGAAAAGTCGGCCCTTAGGGAACTTACAACCAGGAATCAAGTTAATAGCACAATCACAGTCCCTATGTGGAGGAAGGGAACTGGACTTGGGCTCATCAAATACATCCTGGAAATCTGACAAAAACTCAGGGACCTCAGAAGAGGGGGAAGAGGAAATTGACATCAAAGGAACGTCACTACGTACCCCTTGACAACCCCAACTAGTCACATAGTTTTCCAATCCAGCACCGGATTATGTTCCTGTAACCATGGAAAACCCAGTACAACATCATGCAGATTATGCAACCAGAAAACGGCAATTTTCCTGATGTGCAGGAGCCATGTACATGGTCATCTGCATCCAGTACTGAGGTTTATCCTTGGCCAATGGAGTAGGATCAATGCCCCTCAAAGGATTAGGGCTCTGCAAAGGCTGCAAGGAAAAACCACAGCGCCTGGCGAATTCTAAGTCCATTAAGTTCAGGGCAGCACCTGAATCCACAAATGCCATGACAAAAAAGGACAACAATGAGCAAATCAGGGTCACAGATAAAAGAAATTTAGGCTGTACAGTACTAATGGTAACAGACCTAGCGACCCTCCTAGTACATTTAGGGCAATCAGAAATAACATGAGCAGAATCACCACAGTAAAAACACAGCCTATTCTGACGTCTGAATTCCTGCCGTTCTGTTCTAGTCAAAATCCTATCACATTGCATAGGTTCAGGACTCTGCTCAGAGGACACTGCCATATGGTGCATAGCTTTGCGATCGCGCAAACGCCGATCAATCTGAATGGCTAGAGACATAGATTCGCTCAAACCAGTAGGCGTAGGGAAGCCCACCATAACATCTTTAAGGGCTTCAGAAAGACCTTTTCTGAAAATAGCAGCCAGAGCATCCTCATTCCATTTAGTGAGCACAGACCATTTCCTAAATTTCTGGCAGTATAATTCTGCCGCTTCCTGACCTTGACACAAGGCCAACAGGGTTTTTTCTGCATGATCCACAGAATTAGGCTCGTCATACAATAATCCGAGCACTTGAAAAAATGCGTCTACATTCAGCAATGCCGGATCCCCTGATTCAAGGGACAATGCCCAGTCCTGAGGGTCACCACGCAGCAAGGATATGATGATTTTAACTTGCTGAATGGGATCACCAGAAGAACGGGGTTTCAAAGCAAAAAACAATTTGCAGTTATTTTTAAAGTTCAAAACTTGGATCTATCCCCAAAAAACAAATCAGGAGTAGGAATTCTAGGCTCCAAAGCTGGAGTCTGGACAACATAATCTTGGATACTCTGTACTCTTGCAGCAAGTTGATCCACACGAGAAAACAAACCCTGAACATCCATGCCAGAGCATAAATCCTGAACCACCCAGAGATCAAGAGGAAAAAAAAGACAAAAGAGAGCACAGAAAAAAAAATGGCTCAGAATTTTTTCCTTCTTTTGAAATGCATTTAATTCATTTTTGGCCACTTGTACTGTTATGATCTGGTGGTTTAGGAGCAACATGGGACGAGCTCTGAAGGAAGTGGAACCTGTACTGACCACAGTCCCTAAGCTCAACACAGCACTAGAAGTAGTCGTGGGATGCTCCTAACACTCCCTAGGCACCTCGTCACGGCCTGAGAACTAACTACCCCTAAAGATAGAAACAGGAAAACTATCTTGCCTCAGAGAAAATCCCCAAAGGATAGATAGCCCCCCACAAGTAATGACTGTGAGTGAAGAGGGAAAAGACATACACAGAATGAAACCAGGATGAGCACAGGAGGCCAGTCTAGCTAGATAGATAGGACAGGATGGAATACTGTGCGGTCAGTATAAAACACTACAAAAAATCCACACAGAGTTTACAAAAATCTCCACACCTGACTAAAGGTGTGGAGGGTAAATCTGCTTCCCAGAGCTTCCAGCAACACTGAATTAATTCATACTGACAAGCTGGACAAACATAGAAAGCACAGAACAGATAAGTCCACAACCTGTGGACAGAAAAGAGCAAGCAAGGACTTAGCTTTGCTGAACTGGTCAAGATAACAGGGAAATCCAAAGAGATGTGAATCCAACCAGGAACCATTGACAAGTTGCACAAGCTGAAGGAAAGAGCCAGGCTAAATAGCCGAGCAGAATAGACAATCAGTGGAAGCAGCTGCTGACTGCTAAATCCAAGGAGCAGCCATTCCACTTAAAACCACCGGAGGGAGCCCAAGAGCAGAACTCACAAAAGTGCCACTTACAACCACTGGAGGGAGCCCAAGAGCGGAATTCACAACAGGCAGGGTCCTCGCCCGTGTATCAGTCTGTAATTGTTAGTTTGCTTACTGTAAGTGATATCTGTAATTTGTATGTAACCCCTTCTCATGTACAGCACCATGGAATCAATGGTGCTATATAAATAAATATTAATAATAGCAGTATAATGCACCCCCATAGTATAATGCAGCCCCATAGCAGTATAGTGCACCCCCATAGTATAATGCAACCCCATAGCAGTATAATTCATCTGATAGATGAATGCAGCCCCATAGCAGTATAATGCACCCCTATAGAATAATGCAGCCCAATACTAGTATAGTGCAGCCCCATAGTAGTATAATGCACCCCATAGTAGTATAATGCACCCCACAATATAATGCAGATCCATAGTATAATGCAGCCCCATAGTAGTATAATGCAGCACCATAATAGTACAATGCACCCCATAGTATAATGCACCCCATAGTATAATGCGGCCCACAGTATAATGCAGCATCAGAGCACTTTAATGAACCCCATAGTATTATAATGAACCCCTATAGCATTATAATGCACCTCATAGTATAATGAAGCACCATAGCAATATAATGCATCCCCATAGTATAATGCAGCCCCATAGCAGTATAATGCACCCCATAGTATAATGCAGCCACATAGTAGTATAATGGCCCCCATAGTATAACGCAGCCCCATAGTAGTATAATGCACCCCCATAGGATAATATGCCTCCATAGTAGTATAATGCAGCCCATAATATAATGCACCCCCATAGTATAATGCAGCCCCATAGCAGCATAATGCACCCCCATAGTATAATGAAGAACCATAGTAATATAATGCACACCCATAGTATAATGCACCCCATAGTAAAATGCACCCCCATAGCAGTATAATGCACCCTCATAGTATAATACAGCCCATAGTAGTATAATGCAGCTTTACAAAAAAATCTAAAAGTTTCTCCTTACTTGGCCAAGATTCAGTAGTGTACTCCCCTTGATATATCTGAGTGGACCTTCGTTCTGGCGTATGACAGTGAAGAATATGCTGGCAACATGCCTGCTGACATCAGCTGCCTGCCTGTGATTGGCTGGCGGCTGTTAACTTTTGCCATGCGGAAGGAATCTCCCTCACGGCAACAAATTTTAACTTGCCGGTGCATCTGAGGAAACACGGGCAGTTACTTAGCCAGCAGAATCCTGCCGCTGGGGCCCACTGATCAGAGGAGAGGGGGTCTGCTGCAAACCCCTGTGCTCATCAGGCCGCTTATGCCAATAAGGGCATTAATGCCCTAATGGCGGCCCTGGTCAAGCTGCATCTAGGCACTTCAGCAAGTTCTCTGAACTGCCGTACGAAGATCCAGTTAGAAGATGCAAAATGGTGTAATCAGTGCTAAGAATTGCAAACAGGAGCATTTTTAACCATCCATAGTGCAAACATTTTGGAGATGGGCATTGTGGAGGAGTATCGCATTTGTTCAGAAGATGAATGGACTGTTATTACAGACAGAGAATGAGAGTGGTGAGGTAACAACAATTAAATTGGATTAATGACTGTAAATGTAATGGGTTAGAATAGCTCCATGTGTTTATGTATAGTTATGTATCTACTGTGCATGGCTTGTGTATTCGTCTGATAGGAAAGTTTAATTGGTCCATGAGAATTAAAGAATATCCTCCATTGAGCGCAGGTAGACCAAAATGATCCAGTAAAAAATTACACCATTTGGAGCTGACTGTAAGTCAAACATTTTGCTACTAAGCTGTGTTTGGATGCTTGATTGATTCTCTTCCTCTGGTATGATGAAGAATCATTGTCTGGCTGTATAGGAAAGATGTATTTGTATACAAGGAAAGGATCGACTTCTTTTAATGACCTGTACTTTGAAAGAATTAATACATTGCAGATTTTACATAGAACTTTTTTTTACTGTTTTTGTTTTGTTTGTTTTTTTAACAGCCGTCTGCTCATCTCAAGTCACAACCACTTGATGGATGAATGATCTCTAGGAAGGTCTTGTGGTAGCCTAGATAGCTCCACCAGGGTCTTCTTATCTTGATTGCGTCAAGCCATGGAATTGGTGGTCTTCCTCTTCGCCTTGTTCTTTCTAGTTTTTTACTGTACTTGAATAAAATGTAACAGATCATTAAATGCAACTAATTCTGAGATTAAAGGTACCGTCACACTAAGCGACGCTGCAGCGATACCGACAAACAACGATCCGGATCGCTGCAGCATCGCTGTTTGGTCGCTGGAGAGCTGTCACACAGACAGCTCTCCAGCGACCAACGATGCCGGTAACCAGGGTAAACATCGGGTTACTAAGCGCAGGGCCGCGCTTAGTAACCCGATGTTTACCCTGGTTACCATCGTTAAAGTAAAAAAACAAACACTACATACTTACCTACTGCTGTCTGTCCTCGGCGCTGTGCTTTTACTGCACTGACTGTGAGCACAGCGGCCGGAAAGCAGAGCGGTGACGTCACCGCTCTGCTTTCCGGCTGCCCGGCGCTCACAGCCAGAGCAGAGAAGCAGAGCGCCGGGGACAGACAGCGGTAGGTAAGTATGTAGTGTTTGTTTTTTTTACTTTAACGATGGTAACCAGGGTAAACATCGGGTTACTAAGCGCGGTCCTGCGCTTAGTAACCCGATGTTTACCCTGGTTACCAGCGAAGACATCGCTGAATCGGCGTCACACACGCCGATTCAGCGATGTCAGCGGGAGAGCCAGCGACGAAATAAAGTTCTGGCCTTTCTGCCCCGACCAGCGATATCACAGCAGGGGCCTGATCGCAGCTGCGTGTCACACTGGACGGTACCTTAAAGGTACCGTCACACTTAGCGACGCTGCAGCGATACCGACAACGATCCGGATCGCTGCAGCGTCGCTGTTTGGTCGCTGGAGAGCTGTCACACAGACAGCTCTCCAGCGACCAACGATCCCGAGGTCCCCGGTAACCAGGGTAAACATCGGGTAACTAAGCGCAGGGCCGCGCTTAGTAACCCGATGTTTACCCTGGTTACCAGTGTAAAAAAACAAACAGTACATACTTACATTCAGCTGTCTGTCCCTTGCCGTCTGGTTCCTGCACTGACTGCTGGCCGTAAAGTGAAAGTGAAAGCACAGCACAGCGGTGAGTCACACAGCGGTGACTCACTGCTGTGGCTGTGCTCTGCTTTCACTTTATGGCCAGCAGTCAAGGCAGGAACCAGACGGCAAGGGACAGACAGCTGAATGTAAGTATGTAGTGTTTGTTTTTTTACGCTGGTAACCAGGGTAAACAGCGGGTTACTAAACGCGGCCCTGCGCTTAGTTACCCGATGTTTACCCTGGTTACCAGTGAAGACATCGCTGAATCAGTGTCACACACGCCGATTCAGCGATGTCTGCGGGGAGTCCAGCGACGAAATAAAGTTCTGGACTTTCTTCCCCGACCAGCGATCTCCCAGCAGGGGCCTGATCGCTGCTGCCTGTCACACTGGACGATATCGCTAGCGAGGACGCTGCAACGTCACGGATCGCTAGCGATATCGTCTAGTGTGACAGTACCTTAAGGGTACCGTCACACAGTGGCATTTTGATCGCTACGACGGCACGATCCGTGACGCTCCAGCATCGTAACAATATCGCTCCAGCGTCGTAGACTGCTGTCACACTTTGCAATGTACGACGCTGGAGCGATAATTTCATGACGTATGTGCGATGTAGAAGCCGTTGGTTACTATGCGCACATCGTATACAATATCGTGCACACCTTTGTTACACCATGCGATCATGCCGCCACAGCGGGACACTAGACGACGAAAGAAAGTTTCAAACGATCTGCTACGACGTACGATTCTCAGCGGGGTCCCTGATCGCAGGAGCGTGTCAGACACTGCGATATCGCTGGAACGTCACGGATATATCGCTGGAACGTCACAAATCGTGCCGTCGTAGCGATCAAAATGCCACTGTGTGACAGTACCCTAGCACTAGGAGCGAGATAACTAGTAATGAAGCATGATATATGAATAGAAATCCTCATGACTACATATACAAAAAAAAGATGTCAATGATAAAATCTGGAGCAGACAATGAGCCATATGTCATCCTCACTGTCCATTGTGTCTCATAGACACCTATTTATTATCTGTGACTGAAACTGTCCTGCAAACTATTGGAGAACAATGAAAGTAAATGTGTCTCTCTGGTCCTGCAGATAAAGAGTTTCTGGAGCTCTCACAAAGCTCAGGATCTACAGTAACCCTGGCAGAGGGTCACATTAGCAGAACAATAAAGTAAAAATTAGTTCTGGCTATCTGTAGTGTTGGGTGTAATTAGCATGGGAACAAAAACTCAGAGGGGGTCTTCAATGGACCAAAGATAGAAGTGCATTCAAATTACTACAGTAATTCAAGGGGCGATATAGCCATGTGTGAACTGTTCCAACATAAAGGCCAGAACTACACAGACATATATTTAGACTTTCTGAGGCTGGCGCAACAATTTATTATATCTATTTCTATTATATTAATGACTCATTTATATGCATCCCATTCCGTAGTGTCAATGTTGGGCATCCTAATCAGAGAGACTCAGGAGGATGATAGTGACCTTAAATGGTCTACAGTATGTAAATGGATGGAATAATTACCTTTTTTTGCATGGAGAAAGGTATATCCATTGTAACAGTGAATATTTGCAAAATGATGTTCATGTTGTTAGCACATCAAAGAACCCAGCTGGGCAATGCCATGGAAGACAGGAAGCTAGTACTCAGAGCAATTAACAACTTCTCCCCAATAAAACACATTAAAGAGACTCCCAGCAGCCTCCTTAAAGAAACACAGATGCTTCTCTCTATCTTATTTAATAAAAACCCTTTGATACAGTTTAGCCCTCCTCCTGATTTGCGGATCCTAGGAGACTTAACTCTTTCACTAGTGGTGCAGCTTCTCAACTTCTACTATAGAGCACGTTTTCCTAGTCTAGGCTTTCATGCTGCATCAGTGTCTGAGGTTTCAAGAACATCATGGGAATTTCCAATTAGACGCTGATAGAGCTCGGCTGAAATGTTAAAAATCCTAATGTGATTAATCAAGCAACCTGTTTAATAAGATGGAAAGTAAGTTACGGGTTTTTGTATATGATCTACCAAATAGCATTTGTTTTCTTACGCACACAGTCAAGGATGATGGAGGAGCTATATAGAAATGAGTTACAAATGAAAAAGGCCAATTAGAAATAATTCCATATAAATAAGAAAGTAACATTATTTATCATAAATAATAAACCTTTATAAGGGAGTGGATCATTGTGAAATCTAAAGAATGGGAAGAAAGCTTATTTTTCTTAAGATCTAGTAGTTAATAATGAAAGTGCCATAAAGAAAATCTTACAAATCATATAATAAATGCATTTCATTCTGCAATTTTATTGGAATTCATAAATGTGTCACTCTCCCATAGAAAAGTATATAAATTCATACCCTGCCTTGTAACGTGAGGCTCAATATATATATATATATAAATATATATATATATATATACTGTATATTCCTGTCAAGATGACAAAGATGTAAACTGTTGGTTGGTTCCCATTATACCTGATATTTTGTCCGCACATCTAATATAATTATATAATTCTGTGTAGGAGCTATTCACATATCTGCCTTTCATATATTCTTATTCCTACAGGCATTTTAGATTTCATTAATATTCAGCATATTCCATCAGATGTCTTATAACGGGAAATCCTCTGCAGAACTCTTTGGAGCCTAAAAGATATGAATACGTATTTCTATCTGCAAATTATTTCGAATTGAGAGTCCTCTGCAAATTGACGCTACAGATAAAAAAAACCTGAGAAAAGAAATGCAGACTTTTTTTGTATTTTTGTCAGTATATTACTCTGCAGAATAAAGTGAATGACATATTAGGATGATGAATGCACATGATTGTGCCAAAGCTGTGATAAGATTGTGCTACAGTCCAAAGACTACTTTTACAGATAATCTATAGAAACACCTGAACAGCTAATAGTTACATATTTTTTAGGTACTTTTTGAAGCAGAGTGAGTAATAGATCAACCCGTGTCTTGGAAAAAATGCAGCATGGCGTAAGGAACACATGATTTGTAACAAGAGAGTGCAAATACTTTCTGCGACTATTTCCATTTTTTAGTTGCATTTTTATATGAGAAATATTCTATCAGAAAAATAGAGAAATCTGATTAAACTCTGGTAGTATAACACTGCTGAGGGTTCTCTTTCATGTTTTCTCTTATATATCTGCATGTGCTAATAAAAACCATTTAGTTGCCAAATACAGTATTAAAACTCTAAAATGAATAATATTTACATGACAATGTATCCGAGGAAAGGTAGTCTAATACATATATTATTTTTTCTGTTATTTAGGAAGTGTGTGACTTTATGGAGAATCCAGATATTCACTAACCTCATGAAACTGTCATTTTACAATGGAGAGCGTAACATTTGAAGAGTTGATTAATGCACCAGGCATAATAAAGATGCAGTGATGCTCGGAGGAGCCATGCAGATCCTCTTGAGTTTTAATAGACAATCTTCAATTCTCACTCAGTGATGGATTGGCATTTCCTAAAAAATATCCTTTCTGATGGATTTGTCTGTCTTCATCAGGTTCATAGATTTGGACTATGGAGGCAGCACAGATACTTTACTGCCGCTCCATCCAGACTTCGGCTATTTTCACACATCAGGTTTTTGCCGTTAGGCAGGATCCGGCAAATTTTTGAAAAAACGGATCTGTTGCAAATTGTGAAAAACTGATGCAACGGATCCATTTTCTAGCTGGATCTGTTTTTTTTCCAATGAACCCTGGGATAGAGTTTGGACTTCTTGTTCTGAGGAGAGAGAGAAGACAGAGAGGAGAGGAGAGAGACCCCAGAACGGAAAATCTGCTTTATATGGAGAATGCATGAAAAAACAGAATCGGAGGCCGGATTCATCATTCCACATCTCAGTTTCATCCGTTTATCACTAGAACCATCGCTGGGCATTTTTTCGCCGGACAGAAAAAAAACGTTCCTCTGGACGTTTTCTCCGGCCACCGGAAAACTAATTTTTGATGGATCTGGCAAAAAACGGATGAAATGTGTGGCCATCAGGTGCAATCCAGCGCTAATACAACTCTATGGGGAAAAAACGGATCCGGCAGAAAAGAAAACGGATCTGTTTTTTTCAAAACTTGCCGGATTGTGCCTGACGGCAAAAACCTGATGTGTGAAAGTAGCCTTCTACTCACTGCTGTCTTGAGGAGCGAAGTAGATTCATTGCTCATAATTAGTGGTGTACTGGTAGAAATACATAAGGGGACTTCTCATTTCTGGAGTTCAAGGATCACTTAAAATTATTTCATTTTGGTTAATGTGTATCTCATAAAAATATACAAGATTTTGGCCTAATTCAGACTTTCATCACGGTGCGAGATCAGATTTTCAACTGTTCCGATTTTCAGTGTTTGGTCAGTGTGTTAGTTTTTACCATCAGTGTTTTGTAAATTTTTCTCATATCCTCCAAAAAATTATCAATTGTATAACGTGGATATGCTTCGTCCATGAAAAACATAGATATAACTTGTACGTGAAAAAACTGACATTTTCATCAGGTCTTAGGGTATGTACACACGTTGTGGATTTGGTCCTGCGGATTCACAGCAGTTTTCCATGCGTTGTACAGTACCATGTAAACGTATAGAAAACCAAATCCGCAGTGCACATGCTGCGGAAAATACAGCGCGGAAAAGCTGCGGTTTATTTTCTGCAGCATGTCAATTCTTTGTGCGGATTCCGCAGCGTTTTACACCTGCTCCATAATTATAATCTGCAGGTGTGAAAACGCAGGTGAAAAATGCACAAAACCGCGTAAAATCCACAGTAAATCCGCAGGTAAAACACAGGGCAAACAGCTTATTTTTCAGGCTCATCCTCTCGAGAACTCACCTGAAAAAGTTCAAAAGAACGAATAGGAACGAATAAATGCACGGCCATTTTGAGCTTCTTTTAACTACTTCATTCTTCCAATGCCACAAAGCAATTGAAAGAAGTGACCTGACCATTCTGCTGACTTCCAATTTGCGAATACAATAAAAAAAAGTCTGTGATTTTCAGTGTTGGAAAAGACGTAAAACGAAAAAAAGATGCTTCAGGGAAATCACTGCTTGAATATTCTTGAAAAACTCAGCAGGTATACCGGTGTCTAAGGGTATGTGCACACGTCAGGTTTTTTTCCTGACAAAATCCTGAGAATTCTGCCAGAAATCCGCATCTTTTTTCGCGTGGATTTCTCGCGGAATTTGCGCATTTTTTGCGCGGATTTTGCGCAGATTTTTTTGCGGAATTTTTGCGGATTTTTTTTTTTTTCCGGAATGTCCTTTTTGATAGGGAATCCGCAAAAAATCCACAAAAAGAATGAGCATGTCCGTTCTTTTTGCGGAATGCGTTTTTTTTGCGGAAAAAAACGCTAACATATGCACAAAAAATGCGGAATGCATTCTAAAAGATAGGATGCATAATGTTAGCGTTTTTTTACCGGATTTATAGCGTTTTTATAGCGAAATTCCGCAAAAAAAAAACGCTAAAAATCCGGACGTGTGCACATACCCTCAAAGTGTCGTGTGCACATACTCAGTATAAGTTATCACAAGTCATACATTGTTTTTAGACTAAAGAAAGCCCATCTGTTCCACTATAACCCCAATAACCATGGAGTAGACAGAATAAACACAAAGTCCAAAATTTGTCTTTAGAATTAACTAAACAAATTTTATTGACAATAAAATTTCATTACAAATCTATGAAAACCTCAAGTAATGAGGGACTCTACATGCTAAGAACTCTTTTAAACACACCATGGAGTATATGGAGTGTAATAAACACTGTTGTTCTAGGGCTAATTATATTAAGTTCATTAAATAACAATTTACATAGAGGAGCCACATGATACTATATGTATATCGCGTCTTTTTACAAAATAACGCCTATATACTGAAGGATATACAGTTCAGTGGTTCCACTTATTTTTATACATAAGCCACAATTATAGATATAAACAGAGTTTCACAAAACATTACTTACTCTTGTGTGTGTTGTTAGTGCTGTGTCCCTCCACCCAAACGCGCGTTTCGTCCACACTTCTTCCAGGGGCGAATTTTGTGAGATTCTGTGTTTATTACACTCCATATACTCCATGGTGTGTTTAAAGGAGTTCTTAGCATGTACAGTCCCTCATTACTTGAGGTTTTCATAGATTTGTAATAAAAAAATAAAGATTATTATTATTATTTGTAATGAAATTTTATTGTCAATAAAATTTGTTTAGTTAATTCTAAAGACAAATTTTGGACTTTGTATTTATTCTGTCCACTCCATGGTTATTGGGGTTATAGTGGAACAGACGGGCTTTCTTTGTTGAATTGTGCACAAAATAATTTTTAGGAGGACATTGATTGAGATAATTGTTTTTAGACTGTGGCAATTAAAGTCCTTTGAATTTTTAAAAGACAAATATGGACTTTGTGAATCTGGACATTTTTAATACGGGATATGCAAATATAACATACTGTGAACTCAATGAACAGTGTATTTTAGCCCCTTCCTAAAATACTAAAATGTATCTAAGCCACAAAACTTGCAATTATTTCGGAACTGCTATATTTCGCTTGGTGTCTTCTCCCTGGTGTCTCATTACGTGGTAGTTACATTATCATACTTTCATGCCCTGCATAGACAATACAACATATAAAGATACAGAGGATATCTACAGATTAGACACTAGGGTGCACACATACTGTTTACCTTCTACTTATTCCTCTGTAGTAATACAATGATCTTATTGACTGCTGATCATTGTGTTTATTTTTGCTCTTGTTCTCAGCATTGTATTTTAATGAACACTTGTTTTCTATTACTTGTCTGTACAGTTCACATTGTTTAGGGTTTGCGCGAACATCTTATGCATACAATATGTCTAGTAAAGAAACCTTATTTCAGTCAAATGGATGATTTCATAAAGCTCAAGGGCTGATACTTGGCAAATAAGTGTTCTTTAGCCCCCTTGTTCTTGAACATGGGCCTCTTTAAACATGCTGACAATCACAAAGTTAATCATCATTGTTGTCAGCGCAGCTTCCAATATCAACAAGGATTTTGTGGATGGACAGAACATATTTTTTTAAATGTGTTAATGTACCATAATTTTGCAGAGGTCTCGGGGCCCCACATACACATTAGACTAATGTCGGATTAACCCGCAGATATCAATAGCCCTGCAATAAGGTGTATTGGGAACCCCCAAGCACCGGATAGTTGTCGATCGCCCATGTCCGATTTCAAACTGCCACTTGCATTGTTCTCCTTCAACTTTCTCATAGAAAACACCAGAGTTCTCGACCGCGGGACTGCTCCTATGTGAGTCAGCTGAGATGGCTGTAGCCCAAACAATCGGCCAAAGCATCCTTCGCCTGGCAGCCATTTAAATGTATATGGACAGCTTGAGTTAAGAAACAAAGCTTCTACTCACCCTTTCCTGGTCCAGCGCTGCCTCTCCGTTACTGCTTCAGTTTATTCTGATCGACTGCAGGGGTGACATTATGCCTACAGTGCTATTATCCTTTGTAGCTAAGCTGCTCTGCCCATGTAGACGGCATTAGCCAACGGCACCCAGCAATTGGCTGTCTGCAGATATGGCAGCATATCTACTACAGTCCTCATAACTGCTGCAGCCAATCAATGGGCACAACAAAACTGCAAATGTGGATCGCATGAGCCACTGAACCCAGTGATTGGCTGCAGTAGTTACGAGCACTGTAGACTTAAAAACTCTAGTGCAACCTATCAATAAAGACTGGAGCAGATGCAGAAAGGTAGCGCCGGACTAGTGAGGTGTGAGTAACAGCTCCATTTGTTAATTTAGATTTCTACCATAGTAACATAATATTTTAACAGGGATAACCCATTTAATGATCATTCTGTTCCAATACAGTTTTGTTGGTCTGTGTGAACAAGGCTTAAACTAGCATCAATCAACTAGTAGATCAAAGCTTATTTAAGACAGATATAGCCCTTTGTAAGTAAAACAAAATTCTTAATGCAAAACAACCGTGGACTCTAACACCTTGGTAATATATATGGCACAACCATTTTTCTATCTTACAGAACAGAGAGATTCAAGCTGACCATTTCCAGCAGTCACTTTGTAAAGTCCATTTACAACATTTGGTCAGTGAATAGGCTGAAAGGCAGATGGTTTATCTACTCCCCCACCCCTGTAACTTCCCTCACATTCTACCAGATTTTTATCACCAAGCAGCCATAGATTTTCACAGAGCCTACATATATGACCACACATATGTTAAGATAATGATTTTTATTTCATCAATACATAAAATGTACATATGCGATAAAAAGTGGGTGATAACATTACAAGTAAAACAAACATAGCATGTATTATAGCATATAATATATAGAGAGCATATATTGTATACTATATTCAAGGGCAATAAAAGAGAGGTGTCAACATTACATTTCAATTATCGCTTTCCAAAGGTACTTATGAATAGATACAATCTTGACTCATGTGACCTAGGCAAAAATAATAATACATAAAATTCATATAACCTAGGCAAAAAATAAATAAAAACAGATTGTCACGGGGCTACCGTGACAGAGAGGTTCCAGTGAACCGCAGCGCTCTGGGCCTCGTTCACACACAGTGAACAAAAGCTCTTCTCCTGTATTCTGACCTGGCTGCTTTGTGCCAGCAGTGCAGGAGTTAACCTTGTTGCTGAGTTGCTCTGAGCTGGGTCTCTCAGCTGAAGAGTATTTTGTAATCTTCTCCTCTTTATAGACCCAGCCTTGACTACAGCTATTGTCAGTGACCAGTTCTGCTGCCTGGTTTGGAAGTTGAAGGAGCATAGTGTTGGAGCTTGGAGGTTTATTTACAGAGATTGGTGTCTGCAGTTTTGGTTGCATGTTAAACCTGTTTTCCTTCCTCGTTTTTTTCCTTCTCTTCCCATCTCTGTGTTTCCTCTGTGGTTGTGTGAGCATTTGGTGAGTTTGAGACTTTTAGTTACCTTGTCTGTATACCCTGTTTATTGTTGTATTTATACACTGGTGCAGTCCACCTCCTTGGGGGGGAGAGGGAGCCACTGATAGAGCCTGCACAGGAGACAGGGATACGCTGGCGGCTCAGGCCTCCTAATCATCATAGGTACCCCTGAGATAAGGGAAAGCCAGGGCCCCATTATAGTGGCAGGGACATGTGCGGGTCCCAGTACGCCGTCCTGCCCTTATCGCCGTTATCGGCGTGACAGTATCACTGACCTATTAAATTTTCTTGGTCCAACATGGACCCAATTGCTGTTTTAGCTGGACAATTACAGCAGCTCAGTCTAGAGGTGGCTGACCTTCGCTCGGCGGTTGTACAGCGCACTCCAGTGGCCACTGCAGGGGTTGTTACACCACCACAAGCTTCTCTGGAGCCTAAGATTGCATTACCTGACAGATTCTCTGGGGGGTGTGACAAGTTTGTTACATTCAGGGAAGCCTGTAAATTATACTTTAGGTTACGTCCTCACACTTCAGGTTCAGAGGAGCAGAGGGTTGGAATTATAGTATCACTTTTACAGGGTGATCCCCAGACGTGGGCATTTTCACTTCCCGCTGACGCTTTGCCGTTACGGACTGTGGAGGAGTTTTTTTGAGCCCTAGGTAAAGTGTATGATGATCCTGACCGCGTCTCCCTTGCTGAGTCCACAATACGCCATCTTACACAGGGAGACCGGCCAGTAGAGGAGTACTGCTCTGAGTTTCAGAGATGGGCTACTGACACAAAGTGGAATGACCCTGCACTCCGCAGTCAATTTTATCAGGGTCTATCTGATAAAATAAAAGATGCCTTGTCCCTACAGGAGACACCAACCACACTGGAGGCAGCTATGTCTCTTGCGATCCATGTGGACCGCCGCCTGCGCCAGAGACTTAATGAATCGCCGCTATTCAAGGGTAATTCAGTTTTGGACTCACCAGAATCTGAGTCTCTAGGAGAACCTATGCAGTTGGGTGGCGCTTCTCATTCTAAGGGGGCGGCGGTGGTACGGCGTAAGGGAGGTACATGTTTTTTTTGTGGCAGAAAGGGTCATTATGCGAATGTGTGTCCATCTAGAAGACAACCGTCGGAAAACTATCGAGCCTGGGTTGCGGGGAGGTTGGCAACTGGGGTGTACTTGTTTCCTCCATAGGTAAGCCACAATTTTTCTTACCAGCTGAGATTCGTCTTGGTGATAGTAGGCTCAATTTACTTGATGCTGGGTTTGTTCAGGCACACGGGCTTAAGACTCAAGAGTTGTCTAGACCCATACCTGTAATTGCTATTGATTCTGCACCTTTGAGCCAGGGGACTTTCACTCAGATCGTCCGTGGGGTGAGTCTACAAATAGGGGCGTTGCTCTCTGAGTCAATAGATTGTTATGTGTTGGGGGATTGCCGTCGCCTGTAGTACTCGGTTTACCATGGCTCACGTTACACAACCCGGTGTTAGACTGGCAGACTCGGGAGATTACTAGGTGGAGTGAGTTTTGCCAGGAACATTGCCTGGGCACTCGGTTGGCCGGGTTGAGTTCTCAGGTTCTGCCAGAGTTCATCTCTGATTTTGAGGATGTATTCTCTGAGAAGGGGAGTCAGGAGCTACCTCCACACCGCCCTTATGATTGCGCCATACGTCTCATTCCTGGTGCTAAACTGCCTAAGAGTAGGCTATACAACATCTCTGCCCCAGAGACACATGAAGGACTATATCACGGAGAGTCTGGCCAAGGGTCATATCAGACCCTCGTCATCACCCATTGCTGCTGGGTTCTTCTTTGTAAAGAAGAAGGACGGGGGTTTACGCCCATGCTTAGACTTCCGTGAATTGAATCAAATTACGGTCTGGGATTCTTTCCCGCTCCCTCTTAATCCGGACCTCTTTAATCAAATTGTGGGGGCTAAGTGGTTCTCCAAATTAGACCTCAGGGGGCATATAATCTCATTCGGATGAAGGAGGGGGATGAATTGAAAACGGCGCTTAATACTCCAGAGGGACATTACGAGAACCTGGTCATGCCTTTTGGGTTGTGTGGTGCTCCTGCGGTGTTCCAATATTTTGCCAATGATATACTTAGTCATCTGATAGGTAGGTTTGTGGTGGTATGTCTCGATGACATCTTAATTTATTCCCCTGACCTCGAGTCCCATCAGGTTCATGTAAGGCAGGTCCTTCAGGTACTCAGGGACAATATACTATTTGCCAAACTTGAGAAATGCATGTTCGCGGTCAAAGAGATTCCGTTCTTGGGTTATTTCTTATCCTCCACAGGATTTCGTATGGATCCGGCTAAGGTCAAGGCGGTCCTGGAGTGGGAGCGTCCTGAGGACCTTACAGAGGTTTTTAGGTTTTGCAAACTACTATCGCAAATTTATTAAAGACTTTTCAGTAGTAGCCAAGCCTTTAACAGATATGACCAAGAGAGGCACAGACTTCTCTGCCTGGTCCAGTGCGGCCTGCCAGGCTTTTGAGACATTGAAGAAGTGTTTTTCCACTGCACTTATACTAATACAGCCTGACATCACGCAGCCATTTGTGGTAGAGGTGGATGCCTCTGAGGTGGGGGTGGGAGCTGTATTGTCACAGGGGATTTCTCCGAGTAAGTGGCGTCCATGTGCATTTTTCTCGAAAAAATTATCTCCTACTGAGAGGAATTATGATATTGGTAACAGGGAGCTGTTGGCAATTAAATGGGCATTTGAAAAATGGTGCCATTTTTTGGAGGGAGCACTTCACCCAGTCATGGTGATCACAGATCACTAAAATCTGTTGTATTTAGAATCTGCGAAGCGTCTCACACCTAGGCAAGCTAGGTGATCTCTGTTCTTCGCCAGGTTCAATTTCTACATTACGTATAGGCCGGGAAGCAAGAATGTCAAGGCCGATGCGTTATCCCGTTGTTTTCCAGGGGGTGGGGATAACTGTGAGCCAGGTCCTTTACTGCAGAAGGGTGTAATTGTCACCGCAATTAATTCGGATCTTGAGAGAGAGGTGGTAGAGGCGCAGGGGGACACCACAGCAGCCTGTCCTTTAGGTAAACTGTACGTTCCTGCTAATCTTCGTCTTAGAGTCATCAATGAACATCATGATTCGGTTTTGGCCAGACACCCTGGAAGTAAGGTTACCGCGGACCTTCTCTCTCGGCGTTTTTGGTGTGCGCATTCCAAGATGCCTCGTACTCGCCCGTCTGGGTCTCTTCAACCTCTGGAGATTCCCAATAGACCTTGGACCCATTTGTCAATAGACTTCATCACTGACTTACTGGTTTCTGAGGGTAATATAGTTGTTTTAGTCGTAGTTGACAGATTTAGCAAAATGTCACATTTTATTGCTCTTCCCGCGTTACCTAATGCCAAGACTCTGGCACAGATCTTTATCAAGGAGGTTGTGAGATTGCATGGTGTTCCTTCAGATATTGTATCAGACCGTGGGGTGCAGTTTATTTGTAAGTTTTGGAGGGCTTTTTGCAGCCGGTTGGGGATTCATTTGTCATTTTCTTCAGCTTTTTCATCCTCAATCTAATGGTCAAACAGAACGTGTAAATCAAAATCTTGAAACTTATCTCAGGTGTTTCATTTCTGAAAATCAGGAGGACTGGGTTAAATACTTACCGTTGGCAGAGTTTGCTATTAACAACCGTACTCATGAGTCCACTGGTAAGTCCCCATTTTTCGGGGCATATGGTTTTCATCCTAAATTCAGTTCTTTTAATAGGAAGGATTCCTCAGGGGTGCCTGAAGAGGAGAAGTTTTCTTCGTCCATCACATCCGTTTGGCAAGGGGTTCTTGATAAATTAAAGAGGATGGGTTCCAGGTATAAGAATGCGGCTGATCGGAGACGTGTGGAAGGTGAGGACCTGTGTGTGGGTGATTGGGTTTGGTTGTCCTCGAAAAATATTAAGCTGAGAGTTCCCTCGTGGAAATTGGGCCCTAGGTTCATTTCATTGGCCCTTATAGGATTATGGCCGTCGTGAATTCTGTTGCTTCTGGGCTGGCTTTGCCTCAGTCATTTAAGATCCATAATGTTTTTCATCGCTCCTTACTCAAGAAAGTTGTGGCGTCATCCAATCCGTCCTCTTCACCTCCATCTCCGGTCCTTGTTGATGGAAATCTTGAGTTCCAGATTTCCAGGGTTATGGATTCTCGTTTAGTTCGTCGGTCCCTACAATATCTGGTACACTGGAGAGGGTACGGTCCTGAGGAGAGGACGTGGGTACCTGCTGCCGATGTCCATGCGGTTAGGTTGGTTCGTGCATTTCATACAGCTCATCCTGAGAAACCTGGTCCTGAGGTTCCGGAGGTCCCTTGTAGAAGGGGGGGTACTGTCAAGGGGCTACCGCGACAGAGAGGTTCCAGAGAACCGCAGCTCTCTGGGCCTCGTTCACACACAGTGAACAGAAGCTCTTCTCCTGTATTCTGACCTGGCTGCTTTGTGCCAGCAGTGCAGGAGTTAACCTTGTTGCTGAGTTGCTGTGAGCTGGGTCTCTCAGCTGAAGAGGATTTTGTAATCTTCTCTATATAGACCCAGCCTTGACTACAGCTATTGTCAGTGACCAGTTCTGCTGCCTGGCTTGGAGGTTGAAGGAGTGTAGTGTTGGAGCTTGGAGGTTTATTTACAGAGATTGGTGTCTGCTGTTTTGATTGCATGTTAAACCTGTTTTCCTTCCTCGTTTTTTTCCTTCTCTTCCCATCTCTGTGTTTCCTCTGTGGTTGTGTGAGCATTTGGTGAGTTTGAGACTTTTAGTTACCTTGTCTGTATAACCTGTTTATTGTTGTATTTATACACTGGTGCAGTCCACCTCCTTGGGGGGGAGAGGGGGCCACTGATAGGGCCTGCACAGGAGACAGGGATATGCTGGCGGCTCAGGCCTCCTAATCATCATAGGTACCCCTGAGATAAGGGAAAGCCAGGGCCCCATTATAGTGGCAGGGACAGGTGCGGGTCCCAGTACGCCGTCCTGCCCTTATCGCCGTTATCGGCGTGACAGTATCACTGACCTATTAAATTTTCTTGGTCCAACATGGACCCCATTGCTGTTTTAGCTGGACAATTACAGCAGCTCAGTCTAGAGGTGGCTGACCTTCGCTCGGCGGTTGTACAGCACACTCCAGTGGCCACTAAAGGGGTTGTTACACCACCACAAGCTTCTCTGGAGCCTAAGATTGCATTACCTGACAGGTTCTCTGGGGGGCGCGACAAGTTTGTTACATTCAGGGAAGCCTGTAAATTATACTTTAGGTTACGTCCTCACACTTCAGGTTCAGAGGAGCAGAGGGTTGGAATTATAGTATCACTTTTACAGGGTGATCCCCAGACGTGGGCATTTTCACTTCCCGCTGACGCTTTGCCGTTATGAACTGTGGAGGAGTTTTTTCGAGCCCTAGGTCAAGTGTATGATGATCCTGACCACGTCTCCCTTGCTGAGTCCACAATACGCCATCTTACACAGGGAGACCGGCCAGTAGAGGAGTACTGCTCTGAGTTTCGGAGATGGGCTACTGACACAAGTGGAATGACCCTGCACTCCGCAGTCAATTTTATCAGGGCCTATCTGATAAAATAAAAGATGCCTTGTCCCTACAGGAGACACCAACCACACTGGAGGCAGCTATGTCTCTTGCGATCCATGTGGACCGCCGCCTGCGCCAGAGACTTAATGAATCGCCGCTATTCAAGGGTAATTCAGTTTTTGGACTCACCAGAATCTGAGTCTCTAGGAGAACCTATGCAGTTGGGTGGCGCTTCTTGTTCTAAGGGGGCTGCGGTGGTACAGCGTAAGGGAGGTGCATGTTTTTTTTGTGGCAGAAAGGGTCATTATGCGAATGTGTGTCCCAGGTTGCGGGGAGGTTGGCAACTCGGGTGTACTTGTTTCCTCCATAGGTAAGCCACAATTTTTCTTACCAGCTGAGATTCGTCTTGGAGATAGTAGGCTCAATATCTCTGCCTTTCTGGACTCTGGGGCAGGGTTTAATTTAATTGATGCTGGGTTTGTTCAGGCACACAGGCTTAAGACTCAAGAGTTGTCTAGACCCATACCTGTAATTGCTATTGATTCTGCACCTTTGAGCCAGGGGACTTTCACTCAGATCGTCCGTGGGGTGAGTCTACAAATAGGGGCGTTGCACTCCGAGTCAATAGATTGTTATGTGTTGGGGGGATTGTACTCGGTTTACCATGGCTCACGTTACACAACCCGGTGTTAGACTGGCAGACTCGGGAGATTACTAGGTGGAGTGAGTTTTGCCAGGAACATTGCCTGGGCACTCGGTTGGCCAGGTTGAGTTCTCAGGTCCTAGTACGCCGTCCTGTCCTTATCGCCGTTATCGGCGTGACACAGATGCATCCTAAATGTAGATTATACATAGTGCTAAGTAGCAGGGATAAATGTTAAGATAACGCTAAAATATAGTGATCATAGGCCCTATATAGTACAGACCCTAGTAATAGCCATATGTGTTTGTCATGGATCAGCACTATAGTGGAAATATATATTACCTTGTGGTGCCCGACACGTGTTTTGCCATCGCTTCTTCCAGCATTTGCCCCTTGGGGGAAATCACCTAAGTAGTTACTCCCCAAAAAATATTTTTGCAAAAAATGGGGAAGAAGCTGATACATAAAGAAAATTGTGAGTAATTGAAGCTAATAATCTTTCTTAAACAATTTGTACCTTTTGTGCTTATCGTTGCGTAGGATTCTACTGGAGGAATTCACCCTAGATGCTGGTCCTCAAAAAATTAATTTAATAAGAAATTATCTAAAATCAGAGACATATTCAAAAATTTTATTCATGGAAGCCAATCAATCTTGTTTTGAAAACATTTCCACATTTTATGCCCTGACTTATGCAGGGGTCCAATCCCGCATAGGGTTCTATTGGGGGAATTATGATGATGTCCTTAGAAAATGTAATTTCATTTTAAATTATCAAGAATCTCAGACATACCAAAAACTGAGCTATGGCGGTCAAAGAATTTTGGTTTCAAAAATTGCTTTTTTGCATTTTGTGCCCACACCTAGCAGGGGCTCAATCAGCATGCCGTAGATGATGAGGCTGACACCAATTAGTTCCGAGAAAATTTAGAACTGCAAAGTCAGGAAACAACCTCTTAACCCCTTCCCGAACTGTGACACCACGTAGGCATCATGAAAGTCGGTGCCAATCTGACCTATGATGCCTATGTGGCGTCATGGAGGGATCGCATCCCTGCAGATCGGGTGAAGGGGTTAACTTCAATTACACCCAATCTGCAGGGACAGGGGGAGTGGTTCTTCAGCCCGGGGGGGTGGTTTTGCCCCCACGTGGCTACGATCGCTCTGATTGGCTGTTGAAAGTGAAACAGCCTATCAGAGCAATTTGTAATATTTCACCTATGAAAAGTGGTGAAATATTACAATCCAGCCATGGCCGATGCTGCAATATCATCGGCCATGGCTGGAAACCCTGATCTGCCCCCGCCACTGCCACCGATCTCCTCCCCAGTCCTCTGTCCTGTCCCGTACTGTGCTCCGCTACCCTCCGCCCTCCTGTCCGCTACCCCGTCCTCCTGACCGCACCCCCCCTGCTCCGATCCCACCCCCTCATATTTACTGAGCCTCCCAGTGTCCGTCCGTCTTGTCCATGGGCGCTGCCATCTTCCAAAATGGCGGGCGCATACGCAGTGCGCCTGCCGAATCTGCCAGGTACATTTTGATCACTGTGATAGAATTAGGGTTTGAACTAGGGTTAGAGTTAGAGTTAAGCTATGTGCACACGGTGTGGAGGGTTAGGGTTAGAATTAGGGTTACAACTAGGGTTAGGGTTAGAGTTAAGCTATGTGCACACGGTGTGGATTTGGCTGAGGATTTGTAGCAGTTTTCCATCAGGTTTACAGTACCATGTAAACCTATGGAAAACCAAATCCGCTGATTCTTAGGAAGGAAGGCTGCTGGAAAGAAGCAGGGCGCGTCCGAGGGTGAGTATATACCTAATAGGAATATACTCACCCTCGGACGTGCCCTGCTTCTTTCCGGCAGCCTTCCTTCCTAAGAATCATCGCTTGAATGACCTTCGGTGACGTCGCGGCTTGTGATTGGTCGCGTGAGCGGTCACATGGGCGGTCGCGCGACCAATCACAAGCCGCAACGTCATCTAAGGTCCTTCACGCGCTGATTCTAAGGAAGGAAGGCTGCCGGTTAGTACCAGGGCGCGTCAGAGGGTAAGTATAGCAATATTTTTTATTTTAATTCTTTATTTTACACTTAAATATGGATCCCAGGGCCTGAAGGAGAGTTTCCTCTCCTTCAGACCCTGGGAACCATAGTATCCCATTGCACTGCATTGGGTTTCGTGTTTCGGCCGACCCCGACTTTTCTATAGGATCGGCCGATTTCACTCGACCCGACTTTTGAGAAAGTCGGGTTTCGTGAAACCCGACACGATCCTATAAAAGTAAAAGTCGCTCAACCCTAGTTTCGGGCATTACTAGGTTTTCCTGTTGTAGCAAACTTGGAGTCATCCTGAGTGACATTTAATACAATGTTCTGCCCTATTGTTAGCGTGAACTAAGAGATGTCCATTGAGGTGGATCTGGTGAAAGTACATAATCTTCACCTGGTGTGGAGATATCACCTCTAACTAACAATGAGCCCGCTATGGTCGTGCATCACCCCCAAGCAAAACATTGTCTCAATAGTTCCTAAATTTTGACCCAGAGGAAGGCAAAAATCCCATTAGGCAGACACTAATAGCTTAATATTAGTGAAAAATTCCTTCTCGATTCTATATACAGGAATCAATGGGCAATAAAATACTTTTAAATTCACTGGCTGTAATTGCTGTTGTTGATAACAATGTCAATTCCAAGGAAAAGACCACGTCCCACGCATGTGAAGGTATATAGCGTTTTTTTCAATACGTCGCAATGCGTTGTTTAGGGGAAAAAACGCATCCTGCAAAGTTGTCTGCAGGATGCGTTTTTGCCCCATAGACTAACATTAGCGACGCATTGCGACGCATTGACACACGTCGCAACCGTCGTGTGACGGTTGCGCCGTGTTATGGCGGACCGCCAGGAGCAAAAAACATTACATGTAACGTTTTTTGCTGCCGACGTTCCGCTTTTTCCGACCGTGCATGCGCGGCCGGAACTCCACCCCCACCTCCCCGCACCTCACAATGGGGCAGCGGATGCACTGGAAAAATGCATCCGCTGCCCCTGTTGTGCGGTGCTTTAGCTGCTTGCATCGGTGCGCCGCAACGTCGCATAGCAACGTGCAGTGCACGACGCAAGTGTGAAAGTAGCCTTATACAATGTGATTTTCTGGATTTTGTTTTTGATATTCTATCTCTCAATGTTAAAATTAACCTACCCTTAAAATTATAGACTGTTCATGTCTTTGTCAATGGGCAAATTTACAAAACCAGCAAGGGATTAAATAATTATTTCCTTCACTGTATTTGAGAGACTGAGTGCCACCTTTGATACCTCAACAGTCTCAGAATTAAAAATGCAGATCATTTGCAGAAAACAGCAGTTTAATGAGTCACTCCTTTTGCTCTTTGCTTGCAAGAGACACTGAATGCAGATAGACCCTCATGAAGCATTGAATGCAGATACCGTTCTAATGAACCAGTTTGTAGAGGAGGCAAGGACAGATTCTATCAAGACTCAACTGAGAACACTGTCAGTACAGAACCCAGATGACTAGAGGAGTGAAGGTCATGAAAGAAAACCATCAAACCTTCAGTAAGCATTCCATGGTTTTTGGGAAAGTGGAGATCATCCAGCACACTATCCTTACTCGTTCACACCCACCTATCTGGCAAAGACACATGCCCATCCCTCCATCAACGTACCAGCCAGTGAAAAAGTTAATCCAGGACATGAAGAGCATTGATGTTATCAAAGACAGTCACAGTTCTTTGGCGGCACCACTTGTCCATGTGAGGAAGAAAGACAGGAACATCAGCTTCTGTGTGGACTATAGAAAGCCGAATACTGTCACCCACAAATATGTCTATCCCATGCCACGTATTGAAAAATCCTTCACAGCCTTAAAGTAGGCTGCATTCTTCTCAACACTGTACTTGACCAGCGGGTGTTAACAAGTGCCTGTAGCCCCAGAAGACCAAAAGAAATCCTTCATAACACAGATGGGCCTGTCTGAATTGTATTGTACGCTATATGGGCTATGCAATGCACCAGGGACTTTTCAAAGGCTAATGGAATACTGCCTAGGACAGAACTTAGGGGCGGTCCTGATTTTTATGGATAACGTGATCGTGTTTTCCAGACCTTACACAGAACATCTCGAGTACATGTCAGATGTCTTCAAGACACTCATCAACTATGAGTCAAGCCCTCCCTTTAGATACAAAAGGAGATAGCTGGAGTGTGTAGCACAAGCTGCGCTCCAGCTATGGCAATGCAAAGTTTCCCAACCGACTATCTTCTAACTTACTACCTGGCCTTCAATAATCAGGACACAATGCTACAGCATCCTAGATAAAGAAGCCTACTCTACAGTCTAACACAGTTAACACACAGTTCTGTAGATTTAGAAGAAAGCATGGCAGCTGTTACTTGGTCCTGATGCAGATACCACAGTGTTATTTTCCTCTCAGGTTACAAGTGTTTCAGGAAAACTGTCCTGGATGTACGATGTGTCTGTTTCCCTCTTTGGACACGGTCCTGGTGATGATTCATGTAGTGGATCGGCACCATCTTCTACCTTGAAGCAGTTAGTTCACTTTTATCAGAGTCTCACAGCAAAAACTCATCTTGTCAATCTCTCTCAGATATGAGGTCCTCTTCACTTCCTGCTTCTTGTCAAAAACTAGCACACATCAAACTGCAGAGGAGAAAGGACTAGTGTTCTGCCCATCTTAATGTGCAGAAAGTTAATTATCTTGTTATTCAAGTTGTGGCCACTGGAGGTCATCAGTTACCTACTTTTCATGTTGTTTACCAACCTTTCCCTCCTAGAGCAATGTCTTCTGGGTTAGTTCCGCCCACATTCTTCTTGTGAAGACAAGCTTCAGTAGCCATTTTTCCTCAGATCTGAACAGAGGCACACGTGCTCCTGTCTCGCTTACTTCCTTACCCCTGTCCTAACGGATCTCGGTACGTTTATAAAGGTTTAATGCATCTTATGTTTTGTGTTAGAATTTAAGCCTTATGCAGCTCCTATAGTCAGATATAGTTAGGCAGATGTGCTTTGCAGCTTGCAGTTAGGTTCAGGTGTACTCTGCATGTAGATAGATGCATTCTTGTATAGAATAGGGCAGTGCTGTTAGAATTACTGTGTAATGCTCTCTGTATAATTCTTGCTGTAATGTCCCAGTTATTTATGTGATTGCACCCTGTATGTGCATATACTGAAATGCTGTTATTCTTTACAGTTTTTCACCAGTCATCCACAATGATCAGTCATCCACTATGATCAGTCATCCACTATGATTATTCACTGAACATCCACCTTGTACATCAACATCATTCACTATTCGATCATCTACTATGAATACTGTCCACCATTGTTGTTCAACGTTATAGTTTTGGTTATCATCACCCTAATAAATAAGACTTAAGCGTCAACACAGTCTGTTTACTGGGATGTGGATGAAGGTTTAGCCGTATGTTGGAATCCACACAGCATCCTACGTGGAGCAAGACAGAACAACTAGTCCAAGTGCAGACAACTCAAAGGGGAGCATCGACTCTTAAAGCCACAGCATCATTCAGTACCTCCTACAGTTTCATCGATTACATGCTTTATTATCTGATATTTGGTCGACAAGGAAGGCTACCAACAGATGTTGCCTTGGAATAGTTACACCAGAGGTGACAAGTACCGAGAGTGGACCCACTGGACCGTGATACCGACCCTCCCCCGAGTGAGTGCACCAGATTTGACCAAGAAAACTCAGGTACCTCTAGAACTATGAATGCCGGGACCAGGTATCCACTCAGGGAAAACTAACGAGAGAAATTGAGAGAAGGCTAGGTGGGAAGGAGCGAAGAAGGCCTGAGCAAGTGGGAGCCAGAGAGGTATGGAGGCTGAGGAGAACCTAATGGAGAGGTAATAGGGCAGAGGGCAGAGAAGGTGGAACCGGTAGCTGACTGAGGAGGGCGGAAGTTGAGATGGTAGCTGCACTGTGGAGAGATGAAAGGCAGGTACCAAGGACACACAGGAGCGAACTCTGGAAGAAAAAGCAAGAAAAACTAGCGTTAAGTAGCAAGCTGAGCAGCCAAAAGCAAGCCGCATCTAGATGACCTAACTAAGGCATTAACAACACGATAATCAGGCACCTCCACTAAGGGAGGGCGGCCTGAAATACCTGACGCCTGTCTTCTATTGGACAGGAAACATTGTCAGGTCAGGTCACTCAGGAGCAGAAGAGTGGGGAGAGCGCACGCGGTTGGGCCCTAAGGCGCCTGCGCAACCACAGGAGCGCGTGGCCGGCAGCAAAGGAATAGTGCTCCGGAGTGCCCATGCAGACTCTCGGCGGGGAGCACAGGCAAGAAATCGGGACAGCGAGGGAGAAGCGGCTCAGGAGGCAGCCGACCCGGACTCGGCGGCGGTAAGCAGAGAGCACGGGGAGCGAGGAGAGGTAACAGTACCCCCTCTCTTACTCTCTCCTCCTCTACCCTTAGACAAAAACCTTTTAAGAATGCGGGGAGCATTAATGTTCTCCCGGGGCTCCCAAGACCTCTCCTCGGGACCAAAGCCCCTCCAATCTATTAAAAAGAACATCTTACCCTCTTGGAAGCTAGTTATCCTTAACCTCAAAAACATTATCTGCACTGACCAGAGGAGGAGAGGAGCCAGGAGCAGGATGGAAACGATTCAGTATGACTGGCTTCAGGAGAGAGGCGTGGAAGACATTTGAAATGCGGAGCGAGGCAGGCAACCTCAGCTTATAGGCTACATTGTTGATGCGTTGGAGGACTTTAAAAGGGCCGATGTACCGAGGTCTTAATTTGTAAGAGGGCATTTTCAATCTAATATATTTAGAGGAAAGCCAAACCTTCTCACCTGGAAGATAAGTTGGAGCATCTTGTCGGCATGCTTCTTCATTCGTTCTCTGGCTTTCTCGAGTACCTCCTTAGTCTCTAGCCAAATTTTGCAGAATTCCACAGTTACGGAGTCAGCTGCATGCAACCCTGAGGTGGCAGAGATGGGCAAAGGAATACCGGGATGCATGCCAAAAACTACAAAAAATGGAGGAGATTTGTTTGAGGACTCGTTGGGATGGTTACTATAGGCGAACTCGGCCCATGGGAGAAGGCCGGACCAGTCATCATGTTGTGCGTTGGAGAAACGAAGATAGGATGCCAACACTTGATTGACACACTCCACTTTGCCGTTGGTTTGAGGCTGATATGCAGAAGAGAAGTCCAACTTAATCTAGAAGAGACCACACAAGGCCCTCCAAAATCGAGACGTAAATTGCACTCCATGGTCAGAAACAACATGTAGCGGGAATCTATGAAGTCAGAAGACATGCTGGACGAAGACCCTTGCGAACTCAGGAGCGAAAGGCAGCCCTTGTAGCGGGACAAAGTGCGCCATTTTAGAGAATCGATCTACTACCACCAGGATTGTTGTGTAACCGGAAGAGCGAGGCAGATCTGTGATAAAAATCCAAGGCTATGTGTTGCCAAGGGGTCAAAGGAACAGGTAAGGGAAGCAGAAGCCCCAAAGGCAATCTTCTGGGAACTTTGACCATAGCACAGGAGGAACATGAGGCAGTGAAGTCAGCCACATCTTGGCAGAGAGAGGGCCACCAATAAAACCGGGAGATGAGATCAAGAGTCTTTTTAACCCAGACATGACCAGAGATCTTGGCGGAATGTCCCCAACGCAACACCTCTGTCCTATCAGCAGCAGGAACAAAGGTTTTACCTGGCGGCAGGGTAATCAACCTCAAGGGAGCCACAGTGATGATCTTGACCAGCTCAATGATGTGAGAGGAGCCCTCTTCCAAGTCTTGGGGCTGAAGAGACCATGATAATGCATCTGCCTTGACATTTTTCTGACCAGGACGGAAACGTAACTCAAAGTCGAAGCGAAGGACCACCTAGCCTGTCAGGGGTTGAGCCTCTGGGCTGACTAAATGTTGACCAGGTTCTTATGGTCAGTACAGATGGTAAAAGCATGGACAGCCCCCTCCAGCAAATAACGCCACTCCTCCGGGGCCATCTTAATGGCTAACAACTCCCAATCCTCGATAGAATAGTTGCACTCCGCTGGAGAAAAGGCCTTAAAAAAAGAATCCGCAGGAGACCAACTGACCAGAAGAGGACCTCTGAGACAACACTGAGCCGGTCCCAGTGGAAGATGCGTCCACTTTCAGGACAAACGGTTTGCTCGCCTCAGGCTGATGTAGCACAGGCGCAGCTGCAAAAGCTTGTTTTAGGCTAGAAAGGCCTCTTTGGCCTCAGGGTACCAGGTAGCGGAGCTGAATCCCTTCTGAGTGTGGCATGAGATTGGCTTGATTGTAGATGAGAAATGCTGGATAAACGGTCGATAGTAATTGGCAAATCCAAGGAAACGTTGGATAGCCTTTACCACTACTAGACGTGGCCACTGGAGGATCGCAGACATAATTTCTGGATCCATCTCTATTCCATACTCAGAGACGATATACCCTAAAAAGGGCAAGGAAGACTGCTCGAAAAGACATTTCTCCATCTTAGCATAAAGACGGTTCGCCCGCAGACGCTGCAGGACCAAGTGGATGCTCCTTCTGTGAGACGACAAATCTGGGGAGAAGACGAGGATGTCGTCTAGGTAGACCACAACGCACGAGTAAAGCAGATCCTGGAAGATGTCATTGACAAATTCTTGAAATACTGTGGGGAGCGTTACACAGACCAAAGGGCATGACGAGATACTCATAGTGTCCATCCCGGGTGTTAAAAGCAGTCTTCCACTCGTCCCCGGAGTGAATACGAATGAGGTTGTAGGCTCCACGTAGATCTAACTTATAGAAAATCTGAGCCCTTCTCAGGCAATAAAAGAGCTCCGGAATTAGCAGCAGGGGGTACTTATTCTTTATCGTGATGTTGTTCAGGCCTCTGTAATCGCATGGCTGAAGGGAGCCATCCTTCTTTTTTAAAAAGAAAAAACCGGCACTGTCAGGCGAGGAGGATTTTCGTATAAAACCCTTGGCAAGATTCTCTCGGATATATTCAGACATGGCAGATGTCTCAGCTGGAGATAGTGGATAGATACGGCCCCTGGGAGGGGTGGTTCCTGGCGTAGTTTGACTGGGCAGATAGGGCCGATGTGGCGGAAGGATCTCAGCCTCCTTCTTATCAAAAACATCTGCAAAGGACCAATAGGCAGAAGGCAATCCCACAGGACCGGAAGACGGTTGAGAGGTGGAGTCAGAAACCCGGGATGATACCTGCAAGGAAGCAGACTGCAAGGAAAGCAGGTGGTCATCCACTGAGGCCATATAGGACAAGATATGAGCCTGGGTATCACGCTGCTGGAACAGCTCCTGCTGGAGACTGGCTAGCTGGGAGGCATTCCCGGGATCTGCGGTCTGTAAGGCAGACAATCAGGAATCCATTGTCTTCATAAAAGACATGATACGAGTCTGGTTTTCTCGCAAGTATACCAACTCCTTCTGGGCAGAGGTCCCGGCGGGGTCCATGGCCTGATTTTGCTGTTACACTGGAGGTGGCAAGTACAAAGAGAGGACCCACTGGACGGTGATACCGACCCTACCCTGTGCGAGCGCACCAGATTTGATCAACCCCTATACAGGGATCGTTTGGGAGCAAGCTCTGGGACCTCTAGAACCACGGATGCCAGGACCAGGTATCGGCTCAGGGAAAACTAATGAGAGAAATGGAGAGAAGGCTAGGTGGGAAGGAGCGGAGAAGACCTAAGCAGGTGGGAGCCAGAGAGGTATGGAGGCTGAGGAGAACCTAATGGAGAGGTAATAGGGCAGAGGGCAGAGAAGGTGGAACCGGTAGCTGACTGAGGAGGGCGGAAGTTGAGATGGTAGCTGGACTGTGGAGAGATGAAAGGCAGGTACCAAGGACACACAGGAGCGAACTCTGGAAGAAAAGGAAGAAAAACTAGTGTTAAGTAGCAAGCTGTGCAGGCGAAAGCAAGCGGCATCTAGACGGCCTAACTAAGGCATTAACAACACGATAATCAGGCACCTCCACTAAAGGAGGGCAGCCTGAAATACCTGATGCCTGTCTTCTATTGAACAGGAAACATTGTCGGGTCAGGTCACTCAGGAGCAGAAGAGTGGGGAGAACACTTCTGAGGTTCGCGCAGGCGCCCTAGGGCCTGAGAGTGCCGGAGTGCCCGTGCAGACTACCGGCGGGGAGCACAGGCAAGAAACCAGGACAGCGAGGGAGAAGAGGCGCGGGAGGCAGCAGACCCGGCGGAGATAAGTGAAGCGATGGCCGGGGGACCACCACGGTGCAGGAAGACTACCATACACAAGATGATGTTCAAACAACAAATGGTAGATTTATTGGAAGGGAAGGAATTAAGTGGATGAGGAAGATGCAAAAAGGGGTATGCAATGGCAAAAGATAATTTACAAGAGTTATATTCTTTAGCTTGTCCGTAAATAGCACGGTGCTCCAACTGTTACACAATCAACATACGTCATACAAGTAAATGCAAACATTAAACAAATAATGATGCTACGTATAACCTCCCTGGCCTTTACTAAGCAGGCCACATGGCTCCTGTGTACTGACTATTGAGACTATTGAAGCCTACACTAGGCCCTAACATGAGCACAAAACAGAAACAAACTCACAGTGATGTTGTGGACTGAGATCCAATCCCGGAGGGTCCCCAACAGTCTAGTTCTGTGGTGTGCATGGCTTTCTGCCAGCTCAGTGAAACATGGTCTTCTCCTTGCTTCTGGGTCCTGGAAGTGCTCCTGGAAACTGTAAATCCCTTTCTCGGTATCTTCATGGCTTCTCAAACTCACACAGGACAGCCACATGAAAAAGTCTGTCAAATTTCACATGTTCACTCTGTTACAGGCTGTGGGTCCTCTCTTGCAGAAAACAGCACAAAGTTCTCTCTGCAGCAGCTTCAGCTCACACAAGCTGTTCAGGCTTCACCCCCACCCTCTGCACAGTCCAGTTCATTCACAGTCTATTGCAGGGGAGAAGCAGAACTTTCCATCACACCAGACAAGGGGGTGACAGCATGTTCCTTACTGTCCATAACAGCACCACCCTCTACATGCCTCCCTTCTTAATGATGCTCGTCCTCAGCCATCATCACAGCATCAAGGTCAAAGTGTAATTAAGGAAAGTGCAATGCAGAAACAGCACCTATAGAAGAGGCAACAATGTTGGAGAAACAGACAGAGCACACTGTTCTACATATCGGACTGGTGGAACCCCTGCATTAGACCTCTGGGATCTCCCAATGTGGATCTCCACATTGGGCGTGCACTAGTGATGTGCCGTCATTTGAGTGACAGACCGCGAACGCTGCAAGCAGCGTTCGCGGTCTGTTCCTCGCTAGCGCAGATCGGGGATCTGCGCTAGCGGGATCGGCTAACGCGATCCCTTTTGTGACATTGCATTAGCACAGGCCGTAGCGCTATGCGCTAGACGGACTGCCCTAACGCAATGTGACCCTAGCCTAACTTCCGCACACTAAATGGTACATGGCATGACAAAGACATCCAGGATAATATGTGACTGGTGTAATATCTGATGTAGTCTTAAGGTACCGTCACACATAACGATATCGTTAACGATATCGTTGCTTTTTGTGACGTAGCAACGATATCGTTAACGAAATCGTTATGCGTGACAGCGACCAACGATCAGGCCCCTGCTGGGAGATCGTTGGTCGCTGGGGAAAGTCCAGGACTTTATTTTGTCGCTGGATCTCCCGCTGACATCGCTGAATCGGCGTGTGTGACGCCGATTCAGCGATGTCTTCACTGGTAACCAGGGTAAACATTGGGTTACTAAGCGCAGGGCCGCGCTTAGTAACCCGATGTTTACCCTGGTTACCATTGTAAAATTAAAAAAAAAAACACTACATACTTACATTCCTGTTACGTTCCCCCGGCGTCAGCTTCCCTGCGTCCCCCAGTGTCAGCGCAGGCCGGCCGTAAAGCAGAGCACAGCGGTGACGTCACCGCTCTGCTTTCCGGCCAGCGCTTACACAGTGCAGGGAAGCTGACGGCGAGGGACGGGACAGGAATGTAAGTATGTAGTGTTTTTTTTTTTACTTTTACAATGGTAACCAGGGTAAACATCGGGTTACTAAGCGCGGCCCTGCGCTTAGTAACCCGATGTTTACCCTGGTTACTGGGGACCTCGGGATCGTTGGTCGCTGGAGAGCTGTCTGTGTGACAGCTCTCCAGCGACCAAACAGCGACGCTGCAGCGATCGGCATCGTTGTCTAGATCGCTGCAGCGTCGCTGAATGTGACGGTACCTTTATTGTAATATATTACTATCCTGTGTACACTATCTGATTTGTGAAGTCATAATATATCATATTCCAGTAGAGATGAGTAATAATAATAATAATAATTTTATTTATATAGCGCCAACATATTCCGCAGCGCTTTACAAATTATAGAGGGGACTTGTACAGACAATAGACATTACAGCATAACAGAAATACAGTTCAAAACAGATACCAGGAGGAGTGAGGGCCCTGCTCACAAGCTTACAAACTATGGGGAAAAGGGGAGACACGAGAGGTGGATGGTAACAATTGCTTTAGTTATTCGGACCAGCTATAGTGTAAGGCTCAGGTGTTCATGTAAAGCTGCATGAACCAGTTAACTGCCTAAGTATGTAGCAGTACAGACACAGAGGGCTAATACTGCATAAAGTGTATGAGAACATGATGCGAGGAACCTTTTTTTTTTTTTTTTTTTATTATAAATAGGCCACACAGGGATCGTTAGGTTAATGCATTGAGGCGGTAGGCCAGTCTGAACAAATGAGTTTTTAGGGCACGCTTAAAACTGTGGGGATTGGGGATTAATCGTATTAACCTAGGTAGTGCATTCCAAAGAATCGGCGCAGCACGTGTAAAGTCTTGGAGACGGGAGTGGGAGGTTCTGATTATTGAGGATGCTAACCTGAGGTCATTAGCGGAGCGGAGGGCACGGGTAGGGTGGTAGACTGATACCAGGGAGGAGATGTAGGGTGGTGCTGAGCCATGGAGTGCTTTGTGGATGAGGGTAGTAGTTTTGTACTGGATTCTGGAGTGGATGGGTAGCCAGTGTAATGACTGGCACAGGGTAGAGGCATCGGTGTAACGGTTGGTGAGGAATATGATCCTGGCTGCAGCATTCAGGACAGATTGGAGCGGGGAGAGTTTTGCAAGAGGGAGACCGATTAGTAGAGAGTTACAATAGTCCAGACGAGAATGAATAAGTGAAACAGTCAGAGTTTTTGCAGAGTCGAAATTAAGAAAAGGGCGAATTCTAGAAATGTTTTTGAGATGCAGGTAAGAAGAGCGAGCCAGTGATCGGATGTAGGGGGTGAATGAAAGGTCAGAATCAAGGATGACCCCAAGGCAGCGGGCATGTTGCTTTGGAGTAATGGTGGAACCGCACACGGAGATGGCAATGTCAGGCAAAGGTAGGTTAGTAGAGGGAGAGAACACGAGGAGTTCAGTTGAGTAAATTGATTCTCGGAAGTAAACATGTTAAGGATGGGCCGCTATTCATGGGCCAGTGCTCTGTGCTTGTGCCCCAGGCAAAAATTTGCCAGTCAGCACCTGGCCGGAACAGCTGGTGGCAGCAGTACCAATGGAGCTACTGCTAATGCTAGCAGCTCTCAGTTTTAGCAGTGACATTTTTTTTCTATTACACTACCACATCCTTTTTCCTCTGCCATGCATTTTGGACACAAGTATGCAGTTTACAAAAAAGTTTAATAACACATTACACCCTGGAAAAATGTAAAACAGAAATGGTAATAGGGTACATGTGATGGCAAAAATGCTGACAGAACAACAGCAGAATTGGTATGGCATGTATTTTCTGCCAATTGGCAACCTTAACCTCTCTCTGCCATCCGACGTACTATTCCATCCATGTGACCTGGGACTTACTTCCCATGGACAGAATGGTATGTCATCGCTGCTAGGTGTCAGCTGATTCTCACAGCTGACACTCGGCACTAGGTCACAGACCGCTCCCGGCACTTTAACCCCCGAAATACTGCCATCAAACACGATGACAGCATTTGGGAAGCCGGCGCAGGGGCTGACAGCCCCTCTGCCTTTGCATCAGAGACCCCGCAGAGTGACGCGGGATCCTCATCACTGCCATAGTAACCCGATGTCATCATGATGACATCTGGGTTACCAGAGCTAAGAAACTTCCTGGTCATACGCAGTGCATGATCAGGAAGTCTCAGTGTCAGTGCACTGAGTGCAGCGCTGACAGCTTCTAAAGCATGCAGACGCTGCTTCAACTGCATGCTATAGAAGCAATCAGCCTGCAAAAAATGATTGTCCCATAGTGGGACAAAGTGTAAAAGTAAGAATGATGTAAAAAAAATAAAATAAATTAAATAGTTGTAACAATATTTAAAAAAATAAAATAATAATAATAAAATCAATATTTATTCTATCACTAAATAAATATTTGAATGATAAAAAATCTAAACAAATAAAAGTACACATATTTAGTATCGCCGCGTCCGTAATGACCCGATCTATAAAACTATCCCACTAGTTAACCCCTTTAGTGAACACCATAAAGAAAAAAGGCAAAAAACAATGCTTTATCATCATACTGCCGAACAAAAAGTGGAATAACACGCGATCAAAAAGACAGATATAAAGAATCATGGTACCGCTGAAAACGTCATCTTGTCCCGCAAAAAACAAGCTCTGATACAGCTGCATGAGCAGAAAAATTAAAGTTATAGCTCTTAGAATAAAGGGATGCAAAAATAATTATTTTTTATATAAAATAGTTTTTATTGTATAAAAGCGCCTAAACATAAAAAAAGATATAAATGAGGTACTGTTGTAACCATACTAATCCGAAGAATAAAACTGCCTTATCAATGTTACTACACATGGAACGGTATAAACGCCCCCTCTAAAAAATAAATTCATGAATTGCTGGTTTTTGTTCATTCTGCCTCCCAAAAATCGGAATGGAAATGATCAAAAAATGTCATGTTCCCGAAAATGGTAACAATAAAAACGTCAACTCGTCCCGCAAAAACGAGACCTCATATGACTCTGTCGGCCGAATATAAAAAAAAAAAAAGCTCTCAAAATATGGCAATGAAAAATCTATTTTTTTGTAATAAAAAGCGTCTTTTAGTGTGTACAGCAGCCAAACATAAAAACCCGCAATAACGTCTCTTTCACACTTCCTGATATTTCCGGTACCGGAGATGTCAGTGTCCGTGTGTAATACTTGCGACACATGTGTGGCATGCATGTGCTGCATCAGTACCACAAGGATGGGCGCCAGGGAAGAAGCGTTACAGTAAACGCTGTTCCCAGGCGCTGGGTGCTGAACACGGCTCTCCTTAATCTTCCCTGCTGTTCCGGCGATCGGCACGAGCAGGGGAGAACGATGAGTTACATTTAAGTAATAAAAGAGACAGCAGGCGGCTGCTGATGGGACTATTACTCCTATCAGCCTACCTTTGCTGCTGCTAATGACAGTATGGGCAGCATGGTGGCTCAGTGGATAGCATTGCAGCGCTGGAGTCCAGGGTTCTAATCCCACCTTGGACAACATCTGCAAGGAGTTTGTATGTTCTCCCTGTGTTTGCGTGGGTTTCCTCCGGGTACTCCGGTTTCCTCCCACATTCCAAAGACATACTGATAGGGAATTGTGAGCCCCATCGGGGACAGGGATGATAATGTGTGCAAAACTGTAAAGCGCTGCGGAATATGTTAGCGCTATATAAAAATAAAGATTATTATTATTATAACAGCAGGAGCGGTGGATGCGATTATTCATCTGCCGCTCCTGCGCTGTACATAAATACGGTAATTTAAAAAAGTCGGCGTTGGTTCCCTCCTATTTTTGATAACCAGCCAGATAAAATTCACAACTGGGGGCTGCAACCCTCAGCTGTCAGCTTTAGCAAAGTTGGATGTCAAGAATAGAGGGGTCCCCACGCCATATTTTTAAATCATTTAAATAAATAATTTATTTAAAAAACGGCTTGGGGTCCTCCCCATTTTTGATATCCAGCCTTGCTAAAGCTCACAGCTGGGGGCTGGTAATCTCAGGATGGTAAGGCGCCATGGATATTGATCCCCTCAACCTAAAAATAGCAGCCCGCAGCTGCTCAGAAAAGGCCAATTCTGCGCCAATTCTGGTGCTTTGCCTGGCTCTTCCCAATTCCCTTGTAGCGATGGCAAGTGAGGTAATAGTTGTGGGGTTGATGTCACCGGTAAGACAACTATCCATTACTAATCCTACGCTATAAACTTCTGTGAAGCACTTGGGGGTTCAAAGTGCTCACCACACATCTAGATAAGTTCCTTAGAGGGTCTAGTTTCCAAAAGGGTGTCACTTGTGGGGGCTTTCCAGTGCTTAAGCATCAGGGACTCTGCAAACGCAACATGGCGTCCGATCTTAATTCCAGCCAATTTTGTGTTGAAAAAGTAAAACGGCGCTCTTTCCCTTCTGAGCTCTGCCATGCGCCCAAACAGTGGTTTACCCCCACATATGGGGTATCAGCATACTCAGGACAAATTGCGCAACAACTTTTGGGGTCCAGTTTCTCCTGTTATCCTTGGGAAAATGCAAGATTGGGAGCGAAAAATCATTTTTGTGAAATAAATGATATTTTATTTTTGTGGCTGTACGTTATAAACTTCTGTGAATCACTTAGGGGTTCAAGGTGCTCACCACACTTCTAGATAGGTTCCTTAGGGGGTCTAGTTTCTAAAATGTTGTCACTTGTGGGGGGGGGGGGGTTTCCATTGTTTAGACGCATCTTAATTCCAGCCAATTTTGCATTGAAAAAGTCAAACTGTGCTCCTTCCCTTCCTAGCTCTGCCATGCGCCCAAATAGTAGTTTACCTACACATATTGGGTATGAGCGTACTCAGGACAAATTGCACAACAACGTTTTGGGTATAAATTCTCCTGTTACCCTTGGTAAAATACAAAAAAAATTGGTCTGAATCAAATGTTAATTTTTTTTTTTTTTTTTTTAAACATTCAAAAAATTCCTGTGAAGCACCTGAAGGGTTATTAAACATCTTGAATGTGGTTGTGAGCACCTTGAGAGGTGAAGTTTTTAGAATGCTGTCACTTAGAAACTACCCAATCATATAGACCCCTCAAAGTGACTTCAAATGTGAGGTGGTCCCTACAAAAAATGGTGTTGTAAAAATGAGAAATCGATGTTTAACTTTTAACCCTTATAACTTCCTGACAAAAAAAAATTGGTTCCAAAATTGTGCTGATGTAAAGTAGACATGTTGGAACTGTTATTTATTAACTACAGTTAGGTCCATATATATTTGGATAGAGACATTTTTCTAATTTTGGTTATAGACATTACCACAAGGATTTAAAAAAAAAAACAATTCAGATGCAGTTGAAGTTCAGACTTTCAGCTTTCATTTGAGGGTATCCACATTAAAATTGGAGGAAGGGATTAGTAGTTTCAGCTCCAAATATAGTCTCTGTCCAAATATATATGGACCTAACTGTATTTTGTGACATATTTCTCTGTTTTAAGGGCATAAATATTCAAAGTTTGAAAATTGCAAAATTTTCCAAATTTCAGTTTGTTACACAAATTAACGCAAGTAAGATCGAATAAATTTTACCACTAATGTGAAGTACAATATGTCACGAAAAAACAATCTCAGAATTGCCATGATCAGTTGAAGCGTTCCAGAGTTATTACCTCATAAAGGGACAGTAGTCCGAATTGTAAAAATTGGCTTGGTCATTAAAATGCAAACCACCATTGGGGGTAAAGGGATTAAACAGGTGTGCCAATACAGACCTGTGAAATCAAATGTCTTAATTTAATTTTTTTTTTTTTAAGATTGTAGCAAAGCAAATGAAATCCCCCTGGTCACAACTTCTAAGTGTGGCAGCAGCCCACAGTATAGTTGTGAGGTACTCAAATGCCAAAAATAAGTAAAACGTGTATACATTTTTAATTTTCTAATTGTAAACACTATTCCTCACCTCTGACAAAAAAAGGTAGTTACTAGAGTTGAGCGACTTTTACTTTTTTCGGATCGAGTCGGGTTTCGCGAAACCCGACTTTGTCACAAGTCAGGTCGGGTGAAATCGGCCGATTATTGCGAAAAGTCGGGGGCCGACTAAATCACGAAACCCAAAGCAAGTCAATGGGGAATCAAAGTCGGCAGTGAGTGGAGAGCAGGAAAACACCTACAGTGCCCATTTTAATGCCAAAAACATCAATCATTATTACCTAAGCTTGTCAATCTTAATTTACTTTATAATAATAGTTAGGCATTGAAAACTAGGAGTCATTTGGCTAAAATTGTGGAGGGGTAGGGCTGGCTCAAGATTTTCGTGGGCGCAGGAAACGCGGAATACGTCACGGCTGTGGAGCAGGGAAAGGTAAGTATTTCAACTTTTCAAGTGCTGTGATCCTGAGCAAGCAGGGGGGCCCACTAGTTGGCACTGGCACAGGGCCCCTCATAGTACGGCGGTGTGTTTGACGGTGGGTGGCGCCTCCCAGTGGCAGAGACACTTTTGCGTACTATGAGGGGCCCTGTGCCAGTGACGTCGCCAACGAGTATGACACCCACCTGATGAAGGAACCTGCACTTTCATCTGCACCTTCCTCTTTGCCCCCATGTAAGGTGGTATAGTATGCGGGAAGGGGAACCTGACTTTCATCAGGGTCAGATTCTGGCTGCGTAGAGTGCAAGGGGAATGTAGTGGTCTGGGTCAATGTACTAGCAGACTCATCTAGCAGTGGCTGGGCAATGGGCAGGATGAGGAGGAAACACAGATATAGGCCCAAATAATAAAGTAGGCTAAATGCAGTTCAAAATTGGTAACAGAACTAAACAGGTGGCATTGCTTTGTTCAGTGGAGGACAACTGTAATGAGTGGCAGACACAGTTAGTAGGCCCAATTACTAAAGTAGGCTAAATGCAGTTCAAAATTGGTAACAGTACTAAACAGGTGGCATAGCTAGGTACAGGGGTGGGCTCCTCTGCTGAGTAGCAGACAGTGGTAGTAGGCGCAAAGTATTAACTGGTCTAAATGGAGGCCAGGGCCCCAGTATATTTTAACTATCACCTATCATTTCAACAAATTAGTATTGGCAGTGCCATTGAAGGATTTAACAGCACAGACTACACTGTGGTGGAGCAGGGAGAGGCAAGTATTGCAAGACATGTCCTTTTTTCGGTCAGTATTGAACCAGCAGCACTGAAGACTCTTTCTGATAGTACGTAGAAAAGCCGCGGAGACACCATCACGTGTTTCTCAATGCAAGCAATAAATAGCCAGGTCTTTCACCGGGAAGGAACAACCACGGGAAGGGCAGCATCCCAAAAGGGAAAACCACCTATGCCAAAACATGGTATCCATCCACAGACAGCTGTTTCTTTTTTTTTTTTTTTTTTCCCTCAGATGGGAAAATCCACGGTCCAGAAATCAAAGACCAAAGAAAAATCCCAAACAGCTGCGTCAAATCCAAAACACAAAAGCTGTTCCCATCATCATCTGAAAATTTCAGTTTAATACAACATCAGAAAAAACAAGTCAAGACATATTTACAAGGTATCTCCACTTCTTCACCTTCCAAATCCCTTCGGCATCCACCTCCCCCCTTCTTCTTTTATCCCATAGAAAACACACATACATCTTCCCCAAAATCACTTTTAGACTATTCTTTACTACAATTTCCTTTCTCTTAAAAACATACACATTCCTCACATCCCATAATACTTCCTTTATACATGCAACTATTAACCACAATACTCTCTTCCTTCACTCCATCACACATTCCCAAGCCAAACATGAACAACTCGAATGATAACAACCTCACACCACACAATTCTTTACACAACGATCCCATTCTTCCAATCACCTCCCTAGCATAATGACAATTCCAAAACACATGTATTACACTTTCCCTTCCACCACACCCACCTCTTGGACACATATCACTTCTCCCCAACCCACGATTCTTCTGAAATTCTCTAACTGGTAACACTCCATGCAAAGACTGCCACACAATCTCACTCTGCCTATTCGTAATACCGTCCAACCGCACTTTCTTCCATACTTTTTCTATATCATTCCGTCTAACCATGTTTATTCCACACTCTGTCTCTCTACATTCAATCATCCTATACACAGCCTTCTTATTACTCAACAACCTAACATCCACATCACACAACTCATACTTCACCAAAAATTTATAAACCCACACATACCATCTAGGCACGTCAAAAGCAACCGGATACCTCAGATCCCTCTCTCGCCACCTTAAACGAAATAAATACGCCCCAAACAAAAACCTACACAGACAAGAAAACTTCCCATCCATCCTAATCACCCTCAAAACAAAAAAACACAATATTTACACCAAAAAGCACCTCAAGGTTTGGAAAACCCAACCCACCTTTTTCTAAACGTTTCACCAAAACCTCCCTCCTAGCCCTCTCCATTCTAGAATTCCACAAAAACACAAACAGAATCCTATTTAACCCTCTCATACACATATACCCCGGCGGAAAGACCACTGCAATATATAAGAAAATAGGCAAAATCACACTTTTAATAACCAAGATTTTTCCAAAAAACGAAAGACTTCTCATCTTCCAAAAACATAACTTCCGCTCAACCTTTCCTTTCGCATCATCCCAACTTTCTTTCCCATCCAAACTCTCTGAAAATTTCACACCCAAAACCTTAATAGACCCAGTCACCTCATTCACTCCTACATCCTTACTTAAAACCCCTCCCCCAAAAACCTTACACTCACTCTTCTCCCAATTCACCTTAAATGCTGACGCACCACAAAAAATAGACGCTAATAACTTCACCCGCCTCACAGAATACTCTGAATCACACAACACACACACGTCATCCATATAAGCACTAACCTTCCATTCCCTCCCTCCACCTCCTGGCACTTGTACACCTCTAATCACTTTATCTTTCCTCAACATACAAAGCAACGGTTCAATCGCACAAATAAAAACCACAGGAGACAAAGGACAACCTTGTCGCACACCTGAAAAAACATTCACTCTTCTACCCACAGAACCATTCATCAAAACACAACTATAAATGTCTTTATATAAGCTCCTCACCCTCCAAACAAAATCAGGCGGAAACCCCATTCTCAATAATACCCGGAACAAAAAACTATGTGCTAACCGATCATACGCCTTTTCAAAGTCCAAACTCAAAACAAATACACTCTTCTTCCGACTCATACAGTCCCACAAACAATCTCTCAACATACACACGCACTCATGTATACGTCTCCCAGGCACCGCACAACACTGTTCATCCCCAATCACACTCTCTATCACATCACGCATCCTATTCGCTATTACTTTCGCATAGATCCTATAATCGCAATTCAACAACGTTATCGGTCTTCAATTTTTTAAACTCTTCAAATCTCCTTTTTTAGGTATTAACACAACCATCCCTGCACGCATACTCTCAGCCACCTCCATACTAGACCACATATACTTACACATATCCACAAAATCCTTACCAATCACATGCCACATCACCCTATAAAACTCTATAGGAAGACCATCCTCTCCTGGAGTCTTATTTAACGCCATGCTATTCATTACCTTCCATACCTCATCACCTGTCACCTCACTCATCACTCTCTCTCTCTCTCTCTCCATCTCACTCAATTTATTTTCTAATACACTTAGTACATCCTCCTCCAAAGCCTCATCCCTCCACTTCACTGCATACAGCTCCTCATAAAACTTAGCCCCATGTTCACACATATCCTCCCCACTTACCTCTCTTCCATCCACTGCATTCAAAACACCCATACTCTGCTTTTTCCCAAAAACCTTGTTAAAGAAAAACCTCAAACACCTTTCATCTTGCTCCATTCTATCAATTATTGCCCTAAAAATAATACTCTTCCCTTTCTCTTCCAAAAACTCTTTAATTTCTTTTTTAACCTTTTTTATCCCCTCCTCCACCTCCATTCCTCCTTCCCTCAATTTATACAATAAACATAAACGGGCATTCAACTTAACAAACTTTTCCCTCTTAATTGCCGCAAATTCATACCCCATACTTTTAAAAAACTTTTTGTCTGCCTCTTAACCCAATCCCACCACTCACAAACATTCCCAAAACTTTCCTTACTTTTACACCACTGTTCATACTTTCTCACATACTCCTTCCTCACAGCTTCATTTTCCAACAATTTCACATTTAATTTCCACAAACCCTTTCCAAACACACCACTAACATTAATATCTAACTCGCACAACACACAAACATGGTCCGAAAAAACGACCCTATCCTGCTTATATCCAACAGGAATAATATTTTTAGAAATAAAACAATAATCCAACCTGGACTGTGCTCTTCCACTATCAGAAAAAAAGGTATCTAACAAAGGGTTAACCTTACACACACGCTGCATATCACTCAAATCAAAGTCAGTAACTAAAGGTACCGTCACACTAAGCGACGCTGCAGCGATACCGACAACGATGTCGATCGCTGCAGCGTCGCTGTTTGGTCGCTGGAGAGGTGTCACACAGACAGCTCTCCAGCGACCAACGATCCCGAGATCCCCGGGTAACCAGGGTAAACATCGGGTTACTAACCGCAGGGCCGCTCTTAGTAACCCGATGTTTACCCTGGTTACCAGCGTAAAAGTAAAAAAAACAAACACTACATACTTACCTACCGCTGTCTGTCCCCGGCGCTCAGCTTCTCTGCACTCCTCCTGTACTGGCTGTGAGCACAGCGGCCAGAAAGCAGAGCGGTGACGTCACAGCTCTGCTTTCCGGCTGACCGACGCTCAAAGCCAGTGCAGGAGGAGTGCAGAGAAGCAGAGCGGGGGACAGACAGCGGTAGGTAAGTATGTAGTGTTTGTTTTTTTTACTTTTACGCTGGTAACCAGGGTAAACATCGGGTTACTAAGCGCGGCCCTGCGCTTAGTAACCTGATGTTTACCCTGGTTACCAGTGAAGACATTGCTGGATCGGTGTCACACACGCCGATCCAGCGATATCTGCAGGGAGTCCAGCGACAAAATAAAGTTCTGGACTTTCCTCAGCGACCAACGATCTCCCAGCAGGGGACTGATCGTTGGTCGCTGTCACACATAACGATTTCCTTAACGATATCGTTGCTACGTCACAAAAAGCAACGATATCGTTAACGATATCATTATGTGTGAAGGTACCTTAACTCCAGCAAAACTTTTCCAGACACATCCACATTCACTCCCCCCACATCACAATTCATATCACCCACAATCACCACAGGCACTCTTCCTGGAACAAAAAGCTTCACTTTTTCAAATAATAACTTACGCTCATTTTTTTCTACTGGCGCATAAATATTGATAACACAAAACTTAGCATTTTTATATTCAAAATTTGCTAAGATACACCTCCCCACCTCCACCACCAAATAATTATTCAAAACAACCTCCTGCCCCTTAACTAAAATACCCACACCATCATTTCTATTATTTGCACTACCAGACCATACAGACGCACCATAAGACCACTCATCCCCTTTCACACCATCCACAATCCCACATTCTTGCAAACAAAAAATAGATGCACTCTGCATAGCTAAAAAATCCAAAATTGCTGCTCTCCTCCTCGCTTTCTTAAAAACTCTCACATTTTGAGAAACTATAGAAAAACCCATACTATAAAAAAACACAATGCAAAAATTACCACAAAACTACACACATTACACAAAAAGCCCTTGACAAAGGTCAAGACTCACAGAAAGGAGAGAAAAAAAAAACAACAGATCCACTGAGCTTTTATTTTACCCAGTATCACCATTGTCCTCTGCCATTCGGACTGAACAGCAAGTCTCTGAACCACTAACCCCTTCGTGCTCACTCCATTTTTTTTAGCTGGCCCAATTTTCCTCTTAGGCATACTACTGCATGCCTCATCACTTTCCCCATCCTCCTCCCTCTGACACTTATTCCCACCCCTGTCCTCATCTGAAGAAAGCCCTCCAATATTCTGAGGATCTGAGGGGTGCACAGGGCTCTCAGCTTCAGAAATGCGCACGTCTTCTTCCGTTGCATCCATTGCTTCCTCAAGAGAAAACATTTCAGGCACAGTAGAGTCATCATCTTCTTCCTCATCTTCTTCCTGATCTTCTTCCTTCTTCATAAACCCCTTCTCTACTTTTTTTGCCGCCAACCAAAACTCCTTATCTTCCTTCTGTGCATCACTCATAGCACCACGGGGTGCTAGCACAATGTCATCTGGAGTCACAGAGCGTCTTTCCCTCTCCCTCTCCCTCCTTTCCTCTCTCTCCATTCTTTCAGATTCCTTTCTGCTAATCGCCAACCTCCTCCTTCTCTCCTCCTCCTCTCTCCATTCACTCTCTGAGCGTCTAGGCGCCCTCCACGGACAATCCTTATACATGTGGTCACTACTACCACACACGTCACAGGTCTTAGCCATCGGGCAATCACCAGCCATATGCCCCTCCTTCTTGCAGTTTCGGCAACACTGGCCCTTCTGGCAGTCTGGCTGGACATGTCCAATGAGAATGCTTGGTCTGGGGGAAAATGTGTGTAAATGGGTTAGTAACTGGCTTAGTGATAGAAAGCAGAGGGTGGTTATAAATGGTATAGTCTCTAACTGGGTCGCTGTGACCAGTGGGGTACCGCAGGGGTCAGTTTTGGGACCTGTTCTCTTCAACATATTCATTAATGATCTGGTAGAAGGTTTACACAGTAAAATATCGATATTTGCAGATGATACAAAACTATGTAAAGCAGTTAATACAAGAGAAGATAGTATTCTGCTACAGATGGATCTGGATAAGTTGGAAACTTGGGCTGAAAGGTGGCAGATGAGGTTTAACATTGATAAATATAAGGTTATACACATGGGAAGAAGGAATCAATATCACCATTACACACTGAATGGGAAACCACTGGGTAAATCTGACAGGGAGAAGGACTTGGGGATCCTAGTTAATGATAAACTTACCTGGAGCAGCCAGTGCCAGGCAGCAGCTGCCAAGGCAAACAGGATCATGGGGTGCATTAAAAGAGGTCTGGATACACATGATGAGAGCATTATACTGCCCCTGTACAAATCCCTAGTTAGACCGCACATGGAGTACTGTGTCCAGTTTTGGGCACCGGTGCTCAGGAAGGATATAATGGAACTAGAGAGAGTACAAAGGAGGACAACAAAATTAATAAAGGGGATGGGAGAACTACAATACCCAGATAGATTAGCGAAATTAGGATTATTTAGTCTAGAAAAAAGACGACTGAGGGGCGATCTAATAACCATGTATAAGTATATAAGGGGACAATACAAATATCTCGCTGAGGATCTGTTTATACCAAGGAAGGTGACGGGCACAAGGGGGCATTCTTTGCGTCTGAAGGAGAGAAGGTTTTTCCACCAACATAGAAGAGGATTCTTTACTGTTAGGGCGGTGAGAATCTGGAATTGCTTGCCTGAGGAGGTGGTGATGGCGAACTCAGTCGAGGGGTTCAAGAGAGGCCTGGATGTCTTCCTGGAGCAGAACAATATTGTATCATACAATTATTAGGTTCTGTAGAAGGACGTAGATCTGGGGATTTATTATGATGGAATATAGGCTGAACTGGATGGACAAATGTCTTTTTTTGGCCTTACTAACTATGTTACTATGTATGTTACTAAAAGAGAAACATCTCCTGCAAAACAGAGGCTGCCCAGGGTATGTGAGGAAACCCCTATGCCCTGCCACAGAGAAGTTCGCCGGAGGGTGTCTGAACCCACCCACACTGCCAGGATCTCTTCTGAACCTTACACGATACTTGTATCGACAATTGAAGATTCCTAAGCAGTTCACTTGCTTCTCTCCCTTTGAAACAAAGTCACAATACTGTGAGAGGAAGCTCTCCAACAATGCAGGTTCAGTAAAGGGGTTATAGACAGTGATAGTCACCTGCCTTTCCTGAAGACCAAACAGTGGTTCACATTTCACTCCCTTCAAACAGGGATCTCTGGCATGATTCCGGAACCACTCATAGATATTCAGGCAATAATGCTCTGACATAAAAGTAAGGTCGTAGTTACCTTGATTAGGGAACTCATTGATACTATAGATGTTTTCCCGCTTTCCTCCAGCCTTTTCCTCAATAAGGTCACGAACAATAAAGACCACACTGTTCCTTGCCCGGATAGATGGCTCCAACGACACTCGGATGGTGTTCTTCACGTAACTCATCTTCAAAGCTGTCGGTACAAAATACCACAGAAAAAAAAACAGAATTCTCTGCAAAAGGGTCTGGATTCCTCCAGAAAACCTCACTCCTGACACCTGTTTCGGGGTATTTGCCCCTCCTCAGTGTGGAGTAGGAAACTGGCTATTAGGAGCAGTGCCTAGTAAAAGGACTATAAACATAAGGATGAATGACCTCGGGGAGATCAAAACATCCAACACCGCGGAGACACCATCACGTGTTTCTCAATGCAGTGATCCAGAACACTGCCCCCATCCCTTATGGTCATTCATCCTTAGACCTGGCTATTTATTGCTTGCGTTGAGAAACACGTGATGGTTTCTCCGCGGCTTTTATACATGCATTTGCATCTTTCCCATAATGGATGGGGGAAGTGTTCTGGATCACTGCATTGAGAAACACGTGATGGTATCTCCACGGTGTTGGATGTTTTGATCTCCCCGAGGTCATTCATCCTTATGTTTATAGTCTTTCTCATAGTACACTAGCACCAGGGCAAGCGAGCTCCTGTAATGCATATTCTGCCAATTCTGGCCACGTGTCTATTTTAGATGCCCAGTAATCAAAGGGGAATGACCTGTGAGGGAGAACATCGATAAGGGAGGAAAAGTACTTTGTAACCATACTGGACAAATGCTGTCTCCTGTCACTTTGAATCGATGCAGCAGTACCTGTCGTGTCAGCGGTCATTGCGAAATCACTCCACAAACTGGTCATAAAACCCCTCTGTCCAACGCCACTTCGGATTTGTGCACCTCTAACACCTCTGCCATGTTGCCCCCTATGGCTCGTGTGAGAACCATCGCCGCCGCTGTGTACTGGGAATGCCTGAACCAAAAGGTCTACAAGAGTTGCTTGTTTGCTAGCCAATATTTTCTCAAGGTTCTCATGTGGCATGATATTTTGTAATTTTCCTTTATATCGTGGATCCAGGAGGCAGGCCAACCAGTAATCGTCATCGGTCATCATTTTGATAATGCGGGGGTCCCTTTTTAGGATACACAAGGCATACTCAGCAATGTGGGCCAATGTTCCAGGTGTCAATTCACTGCTTGTGCTGGGTTGAGGAGCACTTTCTTGCAAATCAACATTACTTGTGTCCCGCAAAAACCCTGTACCTGGCCTTGCAACGCCACCAGTTTCTATTGCCCCCCAAGAAGCATCCTCCTCCCGTAAATATTCATCCCCATCATAATCCTCCTCCTCTTCGTCCGCCACCTCGTCCAGGAGAGTTCCCTGAGCAGACAATGGCTGACTGTCATCAAGGCTTCCCTCCTCCTCGGCTGCAGACGCCAGCTCCTTAATTTGCGTCAAACTTTGCATCAGCAGACGCATTAGTGGGATGCTCATGCTTATGATGGCGTCGTCTGTACTTACCAGCCATGTGCATTCCTCAAAACACTGAAGGACTTGACAGAGGTCTTGTAGCTTCGACCACTGCACACCAGACAACTCTATGTCTGCCATCCAAGTGCCTGCCCGTGTATGTGTATCCTCCCACAAATTAATTACTGCATGCCTCTGTTCGCACAGCCTCTGAACCATGTACAGTGTGGAGTTCCATCTTGTTGCAACGTCGATTATTAGGTGGTGCTGGGGAAGATTCAGCGATTGCTGATGGTTCTGCATACGGCTGGAGTGTACGGGCGACCGGCGTATGTGCGAGCAAAGTCTTTGCACCTTCAGGAGCAGGGCTGGTAACTCCAGATAATTATTGAGGAAGCACTGCACCACCAGGTTCATGGTGTGAGCCAGGCAAGGAATGTGTTTCAGTTCTGAAAGGGCTATGGCAGCCATAAAATTCCTTCCGTTATCACTGACTACCTTGCCTGCCTCAAGATGTACACTGCCCAGCCATGACTGAGTTTGTTGCTGCAAGTACTTGGCCAGTACCTCCGCGGTGTGTCTGTTGTCGCCCAAAACACTTCATTTCTAACACAGTCTGCTGACGCTTACCACTAGCTGTTCGATAATGAGACACCTCGTGTGCAACACTGGCAGCTGCGGATGGAGTGGTCGTGCGACTGCGCTCTGTGGATGAGCTTTCGCTTCTGGAGGAGGAGGAAAGGTGGCGAACGCCTACAGCCAGCTGTTTCCTAGACCATGGGCTAGGCAGAACTGTCCCACTATGGCTGTCCCCTGTGGACCCTGCATCCACCACATTACCCAGTGTGCCATGATGGACACGTAACGTCCATGGCCATGCCTACTGGTCCATGCATCTGTTGTGAGGTGAACATTTCCACTGACTGATTGCCTCAGTGCATGGACAATGCGGTCTTTGACATGCTGGTGGAGGGCTGGGATGGCTTTTCTCGCAAAGAAGTGCCGACTGAGTAGGTCATAGCGTGGTACTGTGTAGGCCATCAGGTCTTTGAAAGCTTGGCTTTCAACCAACCGGTAGGGCATCATCTCTAAGAAGATTAGTATAGCAATGTGGGCGTTCAAACCCTGTGTACGCGAATGAGAGGATGAGTACTTTTCCTAACGAGAGTCTCTTGTAGGGTGAGCTGGACTGGAGAGCTGCATAAGGTGGAACTAGCGGTGGTGGTGGACATGGCGGATTGAGAGAGGGTTGGTGATGGTATTCTTGATGTTTACCTACATACAGTATTTCCTACCAATAACCTTATGATTCCCTGACTGCTTTGGCCTTGCGACGATACCTCCACATTTGCTGCTGGTGGTGTCCTAACCGATGGCCTTACAGTGAGGGAAGCAATGTAGCGTTGCTGACTACCTTCATTCTGAGCAGGTGCACCAACAGTACGGGACGTTTGGTAGTTAGTCCAGGCTTGCAAGTGCATGCTGGTTAAATGTCTAAGCATGCACATTGTATTTAAAAATTGAAGATTCTTCCCTCTGCTAAAGGTCTTTGAGCATTTCTTACAGATAACTTTTGACTGATCATTCGGATCTTGGTTAAAAAATTGCCACACTACACTCTTCCTACTATGGAAAACTTTTTCAGGCATTGCACGCTGTGCTACTTTCACCGGATGGCCACACTGTCCTAAAACTGTTTTTGGTTTTTGACACACGTTTTTGGCCTGATACGGGCCTGCCAGATGACAGCTGTTGCAATGTAGATGGCTGCTGCAGATCATCCTCCTCCGCTTCAGAGCTACTGGCAGCGGCACCCTCTTCCCCCAATGGCTGCCAATCTGGGTCAACAACTGGGTCATCTATCACCTCCTCTTCAATGTCATGTGCACCTTCCTCGGTGTCACCGTGTAGGGTGCTATAGTGTTCGGGACAGGGCACCATAGTCTCATCAGGGTCAGATTCTGGCTCAGTACACTGCGAGGGCAATGTAGTGATCTGAGTCAATGGAACAGCATAATAATCTAGCTGTGGCTGTGCACTCCATGTCCGATTCATCTTGTAATGGGCAGTTAACAATTTCCCTTTCTAACCCAGTCACGGTATGTGTAAAGAGCTCCATGGAGTAACCTGTAGTGTCGCCTGACGCATCCTTCACTTTTGGTTTGGGTGAAGGACACAAGGAAACGTCTTGTTCCTGACCGGGAGCATCCACTCGCTGCATTTATATTTGGAACTTTCTGAAGAGGAGGCGAAAGAGCTAGAGGCTGAGTCAGCAAGGAAAGACAAATTTTTTTCCTGCTGCTCCGGCTTTAAAAGCTGTTTTCCTACTCCCAGATAAGGGAGCCTTCGAGGCCTTGTGTAGCCAGACGATGACGCTGGCTCAACACCTCCAGCCTTAGGTACTATTGTGCTTTTGCCACTACCACCAGATGCTGCACCCCCACCACCATCAGTACCAGCTGGCAACCACCGCCCACGGGCTCTTCCACCAGACTTCCTCATTTTTTGGAAAATCTAACCAAAATAACAACTGTTATATGGTACTGTAAAACAAGGTAGAAGGTGTATATAAACTAGTTGAGAATTTAAATCTCTCTTTTCGGGGGGGGGGGAGACTGAACCAAAACTCAAGCCCTGTGCATAAAACAACACAATGTAAGTGGTAGAAAGTAGCTGACTGACATACGACAAACTAACAGGACTGCAGAATATCCACTTTGTGAGAATTTGAATCTCACTTTTTTTGGGGGGAGACTGAACCAAAACTCAGGCCCAGTGTTAGGAGTCGAGTTTTCTCTGCTGCACAGGGGGAATCTCGATCCGTGTCTGCTGCGGTCTCCCATTCTGCTTCGGCCGCAGTGGAGCCTGCTCAGCGGAGACGACGGTCCCAGCGTCTCGCTGGGACTGATACTGTGCAAAGGGTTACTGCTGCCTCTCCAGTCTCTGCTATTGTACCCTGCACTGATCTGCGGCGAGCAGGCTTTTCTGGGACTAAGTCCTGCTTTGCACACACTGAGCATGCCCAGGGTAAGATCTCTCAGTGGAGATCTAGGGTCACATGCTCAGTACTGCAGCAACTTCCATTGGTCCTTCTAGGAAGGTCCTGTACGTGCTGCAACTATTTAAGGCTCGCATGGCCGCACGGCCATGCGCTAGTATCTTCCTATGTTATGTGCTTTGCGCCAGTATGGTCATGTGTTTGTATGTGTTCAGGGACCTGGCTGAAATAAGCCCTTAGAATGCTGGCACCTCTGGCGAGGTGATTGTGTTTGTGTATTCAGGGACCTGGCTGAAATAAGCCCCTAGAATGCTGGCATTTCCGGTGAAGAGTTTTGTGTGCATGCATGACCACTGACTGCTCTCGTTTGGGTAGTTAGCCTGTGCCTCTGTGAAAGTCTAAGGCTAGGGTCACATGGCACGCGCTAGTGCTGCGCGTTCCCATTGCCGTGAATGGGCGCGCTAACGGATGCGTTGCACGGCGTTAATTTCGCAGTGCAACGCTGTCCATTAGCGCGTTCCCATTAACGCAATGGGAACCTAGCCTAACAGGGCACAGAGCTTTGCTTTCTTGGCTGCTCTGTGAAGCTAACAGAGCTGGTTCTTACCGCCATATAGTGCCGCCATTTACTTAGCAGCAGGTTCTCTCCTGCACGGTGGATCCCGGGTTGCGAACGCACGAATCCCATCTAATAAATATATTCGGTGCGTTCCGCCAACCCTAACACCCAGTGCATAAAACAACACAATGTAAGTGGCAGAAAGTGGCTGGAAGATATATGAAAAAATACAAGGACTGTAGTACAATTTCAATCTCCCTACAATGATCTCAGGAAAAGTATGGCAGCAATAAAAAGGACTGCTGCACACAAAAGGATTTTTGCTTTTTAAAAAGCAGTTGCAAACAGCAATGCAGCTATCAGGGAGCCTTATAAGGCAGCTTAATAAGCTACAGAGCTGATGCACAAAAATATAGCCTCCACTGTCCCTGCAAAAAAATGGTGGTGTTGGACAGTGGAAATCGCTACAGCACAAGCAGTTTGGGGGTTAATCTTCCCTCCCTAACTATATCCCTTCTTCTGATGAAGCTGTGGCAACCTCTCCCTATGCTAAGATCAGCAGAAGTAAGATAGCGGCCGGCGTGCACGCCCCTTTATAGCCCCTGTGACGCCGCAGAAAGCAAGCCAATCACTGTCATGCCCTTCTCTAAGATGATGGGGACCGAGACCTATGTCATCACACTGCCCACACTCTGCGTCCTCCTTCATTGGCTGAAAAATGGCGCTGAAAGCGTCATACGAAACGTGACTTTTGCACGCAGATCACCGACTTCATGGCCGATCCCACACTAGGGTCAGGTCTTATGAAACCTGACTTTGCCGAAAGTCGGCGATTTTTGAATTTGTCCGATCCGTTTCGCTTAACCCTAGTAGTTACACATCCATAAAGGAAACTGCGGGAACCGCTCACAGTATTGTGGGAAGGTGTACTGTTGCTGAAATGGATTAGGCCAGGTTCATATTGCATTGGTGCAGTCAATGAATGCGTTAAACGGACTGGACCAATGCTACTGCCTTTTTAAGATCGTGTTGTGTGATAGCGCAGATGCTCCACCTACGGTAGCGGTGACGGACCTGGAAAAGCTGCAGACCGCATCCAAGGGTCCATCACAGAATGACGGCACTTCGCTAACGCATGCTGATTATGACATGCCTTAGCGATGCGCTACATAATGGAAGTCAAAGGGTGCGCTGAAGCATCCGTAACATTGCATTAGTGCCGCTGTGTAAAGGATGCCGTAAGCACATTGCCATTGACGCAATGTGAGCCCTGCCTTACAGGTATGCCAAAAGGAAAATGTGTGTATAATTTTGTTTTTCTTTTCATTTGAAACATTATTCTCCTGCCCAAAAAAGCTTAAACAAGACAGGTAATTGTTTGGTAGATATATGCACGAAAACTAAGATGCGGCAACTGACTGCAGTATTGTTGTGGCTCTAAGGAGAAGACCCGAACCAGGCAGATCTTTTCCGTGAAAAGTCTGGAACCAACTGGACTGTCACCCAGGTTATACAGGGAAGAAGGGAGTATGGGAAAGCTAATAGGGCTGCAGTGTGTGAGAGACCAGGAAGATTTGGCGGGAAGGCAGAGCACCCAGTTGGGGAGAAAAGGGGTGGAGCTTGGTTAACAATTAAAAAGAAGGACGTGCGTCAGGTTGAGAGGAGGTTGTGCTGACAGGATGGGAATGAAACGCTTGCTGGACTGAGGTGGTTCCCGTTACATCGAGGTACCAAACTGACAAAGATAACTGGGGCTGTGCGTGTGCCTTTAGATAGAGACTACCGACCACAACGTCCCGGGTTTCTGCTGACACCGTGTACCATGAGTAAAAGATCCCAGAGACAGGACGTAAGCGCCCACACGCTTAGATGGGGGAAATTAGATATCGGCTTTGAGGAGATTTCTTCCGCGACAACGGAGACAGGTGACACGAGATCTCGGTATTCTGAGGGGAAGAGAAATTGTGTGATACCCGGCTCATCACATCCTCATCGATTGCACACCGACCGTACTCCGGGAAATCCCCAGGAGGATATACGACAACGTTAAGAGAAATACTCCAGATCCCAAAGGATTAACACCATCACCAGGATCAGAGATGTCATCATTCTGACGATCATAACAGAGATCTATGCGTCATAGTTTTAACACCAATGAACTCTCTGTAACAAACCGGTTTCCTGAAGTCGACGATAATTGAAGAATTTATTTTTGTTTTCCTTTATCTTCTCCCCTGGAACTTTTTTTTTTTTCTTTTCTTTTTTTTTTCCCCCTCCACACCCATTTTTTCCTTGCTCCTGATTCCGTGTCCTGCTAACCTGTTATCCCTGTTGTGTTTTCTCCCAGAGGGGAGTAGTTATTGTAAATAATTAAATTTTGTGTTAACCCTTGCTCTGCCTCTGTTTGTCATTGCATCCCGTAACCTGCTTACATGGCATGTAGGATTGTTAAATTGGGCTAGTCAAACAGGTATGCAAAATGCTAAGTTACTTTATTTGTTAATTTATTTACTTTAAACTCGCCCCTGTTGCCAAAATTTCTGCAAACAAAAAAAAAAAATCTACATTGCTAAGTCACTACATGCTCAGAAAGGAGCCTGGCAAAATGCACACAATCTTGTTAGGAGGAGTACAATACCCCTCTTTCCGGCCGGCGTCACACTCAGCGTATGCAAATACGGTCCGTATATTACGGCCGTAATACGCTGAAAAGTCCCGAAAATAGTGGTCCGTAGCTCCTCCGTAGGCAGGGTGTGTCACCGTTTCTTGCGCATGGCATCCTCCATATGTAATCCGTATGGCAGCCGTACTGCGTGTTTTTATCGCAGGCTTGCCAAACCGACATACGGCTATACAAGGGATCCATGTGTTAAAAAAAAATAAAAACATATATACTGTATATATATATATATATATATATATATATATATATATATATATATATATATATATATATATGTCAGTAGACACATATATATATATATATTATTCCTTCATACAGCGCGAGATAGCAAAAAGCCGGTAATTCAATTACCGGCTTTTGCTTTCTCCTTCCTAAACCCGACATGATATGAGACATGGTTTACATACAGTAAACCATCTCATATCACCAATTTTTTTGCATAATCCACACTACTAATGTTAGTAGTGTGTATCTGCAATATTTGGCCGTTCTAGCTCTTAAAATAAAGGGTTAAATGGCGGAAAAAATTGGCGTGGGCTCCCGCGCAATTTTCTCCGCCAGAGTAGTAAAGCCAGTGACTGAGGGCAGATATTAATAGCCTGGAGAGGGTCCACGGTTATTGGCCCCCCCTGGCTAAAAACATCTGCCCCAGCCACCCCAGCCACATTGAGCAGGCACTGGTAAGCCTCCAGCAGTGCACGTCAGATCGCTGATATGACACAGTGCACTGCAAAGTGTCAGATCAGCGATCTGACCCTATAGTATCATGTCCCCCATCCTGGGACAATGCAAAAAAAGTTTAAAAAAAAAAATTCACATGTGTAGAAAAAAAAATTATAATAATTCCTAAATAAAGAAAAAAAATTGTTCCAATAAATACATTTCTTTATCTAAATAAAAAAACAATAAAAGTACACATTTAGTATCGCCGCGTCCGTAACGACCCCACCTATAAAACTGTCCCACTAGTTAACCCCTTCAATGAACACCGTCACAAAAAACGAGGCAAAAAACGCTTCATTATCATACCGCCGAACAAAAAGTGGAATAACACGTGATCAAAAAGAAGGATATAGGCTACGTTCAGACTAGCGTTGTGCACCGCTGCGTCGGCAACGCAACGCACAACGCACGCAAAAACGCGGCAAAACGCACGCAAAAACGCTGCGTTTTGCGACGCGTGCGTCGTTTTTTGCCGAAAATCGGACGCAAGAAAAATGCAACTTGTTGCGTTTTCTTGGTCCGACGCTTGCGGCAAAAAAGACGCATTTGTCGCAAAACGCAACAAACAAAAACGCATGCGTCCCCCATGTTAAACATAGGGGCGCATGACGCGTGCGTCGCCGCTGCGTCGCCCGACGCTAACCCGACGCACACTAGCACAACGCTAGTCTGAACGTAGCCATATATAACCATGGTACCGCTAAAAACGTCATCTTGACCCGCAAAAAAAACTATGTGCCATACAGCGTAATCAGCAAAAAAATCAAAAAGTTATAGTCCTCAGAATAAAGCGATACAAAAATAATTATTTTTTATATAAAATAGCTTTTATCGTATAAAAGCGCCAAAACATAAAAAAATTATATAAATGAGACATCGGTGTAATCGTACTGACCCGAAGAATAAAACTGTTTTATCAATTTTACCAAATGCGGAACGGTATAAACGCCCCCCCCCCCTTCCCCCCCAAAAGAAATTCATGAATAGCTGGTTTTTGGTCATTCTGCCTCAGAAAAATCAGAATAAAAAGCGATAAAAAAATGTAATGTGCCCAAAAATGGATCCAATAAAAACGTCAACTCGTCCCGCAAAAAAACAAGACCTCACATGACTCTGTGGAGCAAAATATGGAAAAATTATAGCTCTCAAAATGTGGAGACGCAAAAACTATTTTTTTGCAATAAAAAGCGTCTTAGTGTGTGACAACTGCCAATCATAAAAATCCGCTAAAATACCCGCTATAAATAGTAAATCAAACCCCCCTTCATCACTTCCTTAGTTAGGGAAAAATAATAAAATTAAAAAAATGTATTTATTTCCATTTTCCCATTTGGGTTAGGGTTGGGGCTAAAGTTAGGGTTGGGTATAGGGTTAGGGTTGGAGCTAGGGTTAGGGTTAGGGTTGGAGCTAGGGTTAGGGTTGGGGCTAGGGTTAGGGTTGGGGCTAGGGTTAGGGCTACAGTTAGGGTTGGGGCTAAAGTGAGGGTTAGGGTTGGGGCTAAAGTTAGGGTTAGGGTTTGGATTACATTTACGGTTGGGATTAGGGTTAGGGGTGTGTCAGGGTTAGGGGTTTGGTTAGGGTTACCATTGGGATTAGGGTTAGGGGTGTATTTGGATTAGGGTTTCAGTTATAATTGGGGGTTTCCACTGTTTAGGCACATCAGGGGCTCTCCAAACGCGACATGGCGTCCGATCTCAATTCCAGCCAATTCTGCATTGAAAAAGTAAAACAGTGCTCCTTCCCTTCCAAGCTCTCCTGTGCACCCAAACAAAGGTTTACCCCCAACATATGGGGTATCAGCGTACTAAGGACACATTGGACAACAACTTTTGGGGTCCAATTTCTCCTGTTACCCTTGGGAAAATACAAAACTTGGGGCTAAAAAATAATTTTTGTGGAAAAAAAAAAAGATTTTTTATTTTCACGGCACTGCGTTATAAACTGTAGTGAAACACTTGGGGGTTCAAAGTTCTCACAACACATCTAGATAAGTTACTTTGGAGGTCTAGTTTCCAATATGGGGTCACTTGTAGGGGGGTGTTGTGAATTCTGTGGCAGAGCTCCCTCCTGTGGTCACAAGTGGTACTTCGGCTGATTCTCTCTGTGAGCTTCCGTTGGTGGAGGAGAGTGGTACTGCGGCTTCTGAGTTTCCTTCCTCAGGTGATGTGGTGAAGTCGTTAGGTGCTGCTCTATTTAACTCCACCTAGTGCTTTGATCCTGGCCTCCAGTCAATGTTCTAGTATTGGACCTGTTTCCTCCTGGATCGTTCCTGTGGCCTGCTGCTCTGCATAGCTAAGTTCCGCTTTGCTATTTTGTTTGCTGTTTTTTCTGCCCAGCTTGTCTATTTGTTTTATTTTGCTTGCTGGAAGCTCTGGGACGCAGAGGGTGTACCTCCGTGCCGTTAGTTCGGTACGGAGGGTCTTTTTGCCCCCTTTGCGTGGTTTTTTGTAGGGTTTTGTGTTGACCGCAAAGTTACCTTTCCTATCCTCGCTCTGTTCAGAAAGTCGGGCCTCACTTTGCTAAATCTATTTCATCTCTACGTTTGTCTTTTCATCTTAACTCACAGTCATTATATGTGGGGGCTGCCTTTCGATTTGGGGTATTTCTCTGAGGCAAGGTAGGCTTATTTTCTATCTTCAGGCTAGCTAGTTTCTCAAGCTGTGCCGAGTTGCATAGGGAGCGTTAGGCGCAATCCACGGCTGCCTCTAGTGTGGTTGGAGAGGATTAGGAATTGCGGTCAGCAGAGTTCCCACGTCTCAGAGCTCGTTCTATGTTTTTGGGTTATTGTCAGGTCACTGTATGTGCTCTGACCTCTATGTCCATTGTGGTACTGAATTACCTTATCATAACAGTACTGGAGGCCTAAAGTACTAATGATTCTCAATAGAGGGAAAAAAGAAGTTCTGAGACCATTTTTTTTTCTCTGCACTGTGTTTTGCCTTTTTTTTCCCCTAGACATTTGGGTGGTTCAGGACACAGGTGTAGCGATGGACATTAAAGGTCCGTCTTCATGTGTGGATCAGCTCACGGCAAGAGTACAAAATATTCAAGACTTTGTGGTTCAGAATTCTATGTTAGAACCGAGAATTCCTATTCCTGATTTGTTTTTTGGAGATAGAACTAAATTTCTGAGTTTCAAAAATAATTGTAAACTATTTCTGGCTTTGAAACCTCGCTCCTCTGGTGACCCAGTTCAACAAGTTAGGATCATTATTTCTTTTTTACGTGGCGACCCTCAGGACTGGGCATTTTCTCTTGCGTCAGGAGATCCTGCATTAAGTGTTATCGATGCGTTTTTCCTGGCGCTCGGATTGCTGTACAATGAACCTAATTCAGTGGATCAGGCAGAGAAAAATTTGCTGGCTCTGTGTCAGGGTCAGGATGAGATAGAGGTATATTGTCAGAAATTTAGAAAGTGGTCCGTACTCACTCAATGGAATGAAGGTGCGCTCGCAGCTATTTTCAGAAAGGGTCTCTCTGAAGCCCTTAAGGATGTCATGGTGGGATTTCCTATGCCTGCTGGTCTAAATGAGTCTATGTCTTTGGCCATTCAGATCGGTCGACGCTTGCGTGAGCGTAAATCTGTGCACCATTTGGCGGTATTACCTGAGCTTAAACCTGAGCCTATGCAGTGCGATAGGACTTTGACCAGAGTTGAACGGCAAGAACACAGACGTCTGAATGGGCTGTGTTTCTACTGTGGTGATTCCACTCATGCTATCTCTGATTGTCCTAAGCGCACTAAGCGGTTCGCTAGGTCTGCCACCATTGGTATGGTACAGTCAAAATTTCTTTTGTCCGTTACCTTGATCTGCTCTTTGTCATCGTATTCTGTCATGGCATTTGTGGATTCAGGCGCTGTCCTGAATTTGATGGACTTGGAGTATGCTAGGCGTTGTGGGTTTTTCTTGGAGCCCTTGCAGTGTCCTATTCCATTGAGAGGAATTGATGCTACGCCTTTGGCCAAGAATAAGCCTCAGTACTGGACCCAGCTGACCATGTGCATGGCTCCTGCACATCAAGAGGTTATTCGCTTTCTGGTGTTGCATAATCTGCATGATGTGGTCGTGTTGGGGTTGCCATGGCTACAAGTCCATAATCCAGTATTAGATTGGAAATCCATGTCTGTGTCCAGCTGGGGTTGTCAGGGGGTACATGGTGATGTCCCATTTCTGACTATTTCGTCATCCACCCCTTCTGAGGTTCCAGAGTTCTTGTCTGATTACCGGGATGTATTTGATGAGCCCAAGTCCGATACCCTACCTCCGCATAGGGATTGTGATTGTGCTATCGATTTGATTCCTGGTAGTAAATTCCCAAAAGGTTGACTGTTTAATTTATCTGTGCCTGAGCACGCCGCTATGCGGAGTTATGTGAAGGAGTCCTTGGAGAAGGGGCATATTCGCCCATCATCGTCTCCATTAGGAGCAGGGTTCTTTTTTGTAGCCAAGAAGGATGGTTCGCTGAGACCTTGTATAGATTACCGCCTTCTAAATAAGATCACGGTTAAATTTCAGTACCCCTTGCCGTTGTTATCTGATTTGTTTGCTCAGATTAAGGGGGCTAGTTGGTTCACCAAGATAGATCTTCGTGGTGCGTATAATCTTGTGCGTATTAAGCGAGGCGATGAATGGAAAACTGCATTTAATACGCCCGAGGGCCATTTTGAGCATCTAGTAATGCTATTCGGACTTGCCAATGCTCCATCAGTGTTTCAGTCCTTTATGCATGACATCTTCCGAGAGTACCTGGATAAATTCCTGATTGTGTACTTGGATGACATTTTGATCTTCTCGGATGATTGGGAGTCTCATGTGAAGCAGGTCAGAACGGTGTTTCAGGTCCTGCGTGCTAATTCTTTGTTTGTGAAGGGATCAAAGTGTCTCTTTGGTGTTCAGAAGGTTTCATTTTTGGGGTTCATCTTTTCCCCTTCTACTATCGAGATGGACCCTGTTAAGGTCCAAGCCATCCATGATTGGACTCAGCCGACATCTCTGAAAAGTCTGCAAAAGTTCCTGGGCTTTGCTAATTTTTATCGTCGCTTCATCTGCAATTTTTCTAGTATTGCTAAACCATTGACCGATTTGACCAAGAAGGGTGCTGATGTGTTCAATTGGTCTTCTGCTGCTGTGGAAGCTTTTCAAGAGTTGAAGCGTCGTTTTTCGTCTGCCCCTGTGTTGTGTCAACCAGATGTTTCGCTTCCATTCCAGGTCGAGGTTGATGCTTCTGAGATTGGAGCAGGGGCTGTTTTGTCGCAGAGAAGTTCTGATTGCTCGGTGATGAAACCATGCGCCTTCTTTTCCAGGAAGTTTTCGCCTGCTGAGCGAAATTATGATGTGAGCAATCGAGAGTTGCTGGCCATGAAGTGGGCATTCGAGGAGTGGCGTCATTGGCTTGAAGGAGCTAAGCATCGCATGGTGTTCTTGACTGATCATAAGAACTTGACTTATCTTGAGTCTGCCAAGCGGTTGAATCCTAGACAGGCTCGTTGGTCACTGTTTTTTGCCCGTTTTGACTTTGTTATTTCATACCTTCCGGGCTCTAAAAATGTGAAGGCGGATGCTCTGTCTAGGAGTTTTGTCCCCGACTCTCCGGGTTTATCTGAGCCGGCGGGTATCCTCAAAGAGGGAGTAATTGTGTCTGCCATCTCCCCTAATTTGCGGCGGGTGCTGCAAAAATTTCAGGCTAATAAACCTGATCGTTGCCCAGCGGAGAAACTGTTTGTCCCTGATAGGTGGACGAATAAAGTTATCTCTGAGGTTCATTGTTCGGTGTTGGCTGGTCATCCTGGAATCTTTGGTACCAGAGAGTTAGTGGCTAGATCCTTTTGGTGGCCATCTCTGTCGCGGGATGTGCGTTCTTTTGTGCAGTCCTGTGGGATTTGTGCTCGGGCTAAGCCCTGCTGTTCTCGTGCCAGTGGGTTGCTTTTGCCCTTGCCGGTCCCGAAGAGGCCTTGGACACATATCTCTATGGATTTTATTTCAGATCTTCCCATCTCTCAAAAGATGTCAGTCATTTGGGTGGTCTGTGATCGCTTCTCTAAGATGGTCCATTTGGTACCCTTGTCTAAATTACCTTCCTCCTCTGATTTGGTGCCATTGTTCTTCCAGCATGTGGTTCGTTTACATGGCATTCCAGAGAATATCGTTTCTGACAGAGGTTCCCAGTTTGTTTCGAGGTTTTGGCGAGCCTTTTGTGGTAGGATGGGCATTGACTTGTCTTTTTCCTCGGCTTTCCATCCTCAGGCTAATGGCCAGACCCAACGAACCAATCAGACCTTGGAAACATATCTGAGATGCTTTGTTTCTGCTGATCAGGATGACTGGGTGTCCTTTTTGCCTTTGGCTGAGTTCGCCCTTAATAATCGGGCCAGCTCGGCTACCTTGGTTTCGCCGTTTTTCTGCAACTCTGGGTTCCATCCTCGTTTCTCTTCAGGGCAGGTTGAGTCTTCGGACTGTCCTGGTGTGGATACTGTGGTGGACAGGTTGCAGCAGATTTGGACTCATGTAGTGGACAATTTGACCTTGTCCCAGGAGAAGGCTCAACGTTTCGCTAATCGCAGACGCTGTGTGGGTCCCCGACTTCGTGTTGGGGATTTGGTTTGGTTATCTTCTCGTCATATTCCTATGAAGGTTTCCTCTCCTAAGTTTAAACCTCGTTTCATTGGTCCGTATAGGATTTCTGAGGTTCTTAATCCTGTGTCTTTTCGTCTGACCCTTCCAGATTCTTTTTCCATACATAACGTATTCCATAGGTCATTGTTGCGGAGATACGTGGCACCTATGGTTCCATCTGTTGATCCTCCTGCCCCGGTTTTGGTGGAGGGGGAGTTGGAGTATATTGTGGAGAAGATTTTGGATTCTCGTGTTTCAAGACGGAAACTCCAGTATCTGGTTAAGTGGAAGGGTTATGCTCAGGAAGATAATTCCTGGGTCTTTGCCTCTGATGTCCATGCTCCCGATCTTGTGCGTGCCTTTCATATGGCTCATCCTGGTCGTCCTGGGGGCTCTGGTGAGGGTTCAGTGACCCCTCCTCAAGGGGGGGTACTGTTGTGAATTCTGTGGCAGAGCTCCCTCCTGTGGTCACAAGTGGTACTTCGGCTGATTCTCTCTGTGAGCTTCCGTTGGTGGAGGAGAGTGGTACTGCGGCTTCTGAGTTTCCTTCCTCAGGTGATGTGGTGAAGTCGTTAGGTGCTGCTCTATTTAACTCCACCTAGTGCTTTGATCCTGGCCTCCAGTCAATGTTCTAGTATTGGACCTGTTTCCTCCTGGATCGTTCCTGTGGCCTGCTGCTCTGCATAGCTAAGTTCCGCTTTGCTATTTTGTTTGCTGTTTTTTCTGTCCAGCTTGTCTATTTGTTTTATTTTGCTTGCTGGAAGCTCTGGGACGCAGAGGGTATACCTCCGTGCCGTTAGTTCGGCACGGAAGGTCTTTTTGCCCCCTTTGCGTGGTTTTTTGTAGGGTTTTGTGTTGACCGCAAAGTTACCTTTCCTATCCTCGCTCTGTTCAGAAAGTCGGGCCTCACTTTGCTAAATCTATTTCATCTCTACGTTTGTCTTTTCATCTTAACTCACAGTCATTATATGTGGGGGCTGCCTTTTCCTTTGGGGTATTTCTCTGAGGCAAGGTAGGCTTATTTTCTATCTTCAGGCTAGCTAGTTTCTCAGGCTGTGCCGAGTTGCATAGGGAGCGTTAGGCGCAATCCACGGCTGCCTCTAGTGTGGTTGGAGAGGATTAGGAATTGCGGTCAGCAGAGTTCCCACGTCTCAGAGCTCGTTCTATGTTTTTGGGTTATTGTCAGGTCACTGTATGTGCTCTGACCTCTATGTCCATTGTGGTACTGAATTACCTTATCATAACAGGGGGGTTTCTACTGTTTAGGTACATTAGGGGCTCTGCAAATGCAATGTGATGCCTGCAGACCATTCCATCTAAGTCTGCATTCCAAATGGCGCTCCTTCCATTCCGAGCTCTCCCATGCACCCAAACAGTGGTTCCCCCCACCTATGGGTATCAGCTATCAGCGCACTCAGGACAAATTGGACAACAACTTTTGGGGTCCAATTTCTCCTGTTACCCTTGGAAAAATACAAAACTGGGGGCTAAAAATAATTTTTGTGGGAAAAAAAATAATTTTTATTTTCACGGCTCTGCGTTATAAACTGTAGTGAAACACTTGGGGGTTCAAAGTTCTCACAACACATCTAGATGAGTTCCTTAGGGGGTCTACTTTCCAAAATGGTATCACTTGTGGAGGCTTTCAATGTTTAGGCACATGAGTGGCTCTCCAAACGCAACATGGCGTCCCAACTCAATTCCTGCCAATTTTGCATTGAAAAGTTAAACGGCGCTCAATCCCGTCCGAGCTCTGCCATGCGCCAAAACAGTGGTTTTCACCCACATATGGGGTATCAGCGTACTCAGAACAAATTGTACAACAACTTTTGGGGTCCAATTTCTTCTCTTACTCTTGAGAAAATAAAAAATTGTGGGAGAAAAGATAATTTTTGTGAAAAAATATGATTTTTTATTTTTACGGCTCTGCATTATAAACTTCTGTGAATCACTTAATGGGTCAACGTGCTCACCACACATCTAGATAAGTTTCTTAGGGGTTCTACTTTCCAAAATGGTGTCATTTGTGGGGCGTTTCAATGTTTAAGCAAATCAGGGGCTCTCCAAACGCAACATAGCGTCCCATCTCAATTCCAGTAAATTTTGCATTGAAAAGTCAAATGGCGCTCCTTCACTTCCAAGCTCTGCCATGCGCCCAAACAGTGGTTTACCCCCACATATGAGGTGTCGGCGTACTCAGGACAAATTGTACAACAAGTTTTAGTGTCTATTTTCTCTTGTTACCCTTGGGAAAATAAAACAAATTGTAGCTGAAATAAATTTTTTGTGAAAAAAAGTTAAATGTTCATTTTTATTTAAACATTCCAAAAATTCCTGTGAAACTCCTGAAGGGTTAATAAACTTCTTGAATGTGGTTTTGAGCACCTTGAGGGGTGCAGTTTTTAGAATGGTGTCACACTTGGGTATTTTCTATCATATAGACCCCTCAAAATGACTTCAAATGAGATGTGGTCCCTAATAAAAATGGTGTTGTAAAAATGAGAAATTGCTGGTCAAATTTTAACCCTTATAACTCCCTAACAAAAAAAAAATTTGTTTCCAGAATTGTACTGATGTAAAGTAGACTTGTGGGAAATGTTACTTATTAAGTATTTTGTGTGACATATCGCTGTGATTTAAGGGCATAAAAATTCAAATTTGGAAAATTGCGAAATTTTCAAAATTTTTGCTAAATTTCCATTTTTTTCACAAATAAACCCATGTAATATCAAATAAATTTTACCACTATCATGAAGTACAATATGTCACGAGAAAACAATCTTAGAATCAGTGGGATCCATCAAAGCATTCCAGAGTTATTACCACATAAAATGACACTGGTCAGATTTCTAAAATTTGGCCTGGTCATGAAGGTCAAAATTTGCTTGGTCACTAAGGGTATAAAACAAACCTGCTAAATGATTCAAGTTGTAGACACAACATCTTTTGGGCCACGTGCACACATTGCAGAAAGTGGTGGGGATTTTTCCGGACTGATTTTGGTAAATCTGCAGGTAATCTTCACTGCGGATTTCCTGCGGATTTACCGCGATTTTTTTGCGGATTCCACCTGCGGTTTTACGCCTGCGGATTCCTATTATGGAGCAGGTGTAAACCGCTGCGGAATCCGCACAAAGAATTGACATGCTGCGGAATAAACAACGCTACGTCTCTGAGCTGTATTCTCCACAGCATGTGCACTGCGGATTTTGTTTTCCATAGGTTTACATGGTACTGTAAACTCATGAAAAACTGCTGATCCGCAGCAAAATCCGCAACGTGTGCACATACCCTTAGACTTTGGTGTACTTCCTTAGTTTTTGCAGGCGAAGATACTTCAGGAAAATGCTGACTGTTTTTAATGAAGTATCTTCGTTGGTGTATGCTCATATACCCAGCAAAAAAAAACACCAGTATACAGGCAAAGATGCTTACCTGTTCAAGGCCTCCAACAATTGCACTAACCAGGGTGCAGCGGACCCAAGTTAAGATGGCAAATACACAGGTGCAATAATACTGATAATGCAGCCACCCTACAATGAGGAATTGGCTGCTTGGTGCACCTGTGCAAACAAACAGTCTGTATGTGGCGTGTTCACACAGCAATGCAAAGTATATGGCTCAAAGCCTATTAATGACGCCATATAGCGGGCTTACCATAATGCATCCTGTGCGAACAGAGGCCACAGTGTACAGAGCCATCTAGGGCCCAGCCGCACCCTGGAAAAAATATACAGTGCACCAAAAACATAACAATGTATGCAAGGTATTGGTCGATATTATGGCCACAATATTTAAGCTGCCAACCCACGTCAAGGGTCCTTACATATTGGCAGTCAAGCAGCCAATTCCTCATTGTAGGGTGGCTGCATTATCGGTATTATTGCACCTGTGTATTTGCCATCTTAACTTGGGTCCGCTGCACCCTGGTTAGTGCAATTGTTGGAGTCCTTGAACAGGTAAGCATCTTTGCCTGTATACTGGTGTTTTTTTTTTTTTTTTTGTTTAGAATAGTGGAGGTCTTTCCTCTTATGGTGTTTTTTTAGATTAGGACTGCCAATATGTAAGGACCCTTGACGTGGGTTGGCAGCTTAAATATTGTGGCCATAATATCGACCAATACCTTGCATACATTGTTATGTTTTTGGTGCACTGTATATTTTTTCCAGGGTGCGGCTGGGCCCTAGATGGCTCTGTACACTGTGGCCTCTGTTCGCACAGGATGCATTATGGTAAGCCCGCTATATGGCGTCATTAATAGGCTTTGAGCCATATACTTTGCATTGCTGTGTGAACACGCCACATACAGACTGTTTGTTTGCACAGGTGCACCAAGCAGCCAATTCCTCATTGTAGGGTGGCTGCATTATCGGTATTATTGCACCTGTGTATTTGCCATCTTAACTTGGGTCCGCTGCACCCTGGTTAGTGCAATTGTTGGAGGCCTTGAACAGGTAAGCATCTTTGCCTGTATACTGGTGTTTTTTTTTTTTTGTTTAGAATAGTGGAGGTCTTTCCTCATATACCCAGCAGCCATTTTCTTGGTGCCTTAGCAGCCGCGTATTTTTTTTAATAACCTGTATATATAAATTAGTAGCAAAGACAACATATGCACAGCAAGTAGTTTTGACATTACAATGCATATGTTCATCAATTTAGCATTTTTTTAAAGGGAATAAGTTCTCAAAGCAAAATTTTTCAAAAAATTGAAAAAAATCTAAAGTATTAATATCTTCTCTTTTAAAACATATTTGACTTTTTTAATGATAGGCACTATGAAAAATTATTCAAGTTTAGTTTTTGTTTTCCATTTTTAAAGCAAACCTGTCAGCAGGATTGTGCTCGGTAACCTATAGGCAGTTTCAGGTTGGTGCCGTTATACTGATTAGGCCATGGTCACACTAGCGTAGAATACACAACCCCTCATTTCATGACCCCCTGCACTGCCCCTAATTTCATGGCCCCTGCAAAGCCACTCATTTCATGGCCCCACCACACTACCTCTCATTTCATTCCCCCCTGCACAGCCCCTCATTTAATGCTCCCCTGCACAGCTCCTCATTTTATTCCTCCCCTCTGCACAGTGCCTCAGTTTATTTCCCTATCTGCACAGCCCCTTAGTTTATTCCCCCATCAGCACAGCTCCTCATTTTATTCCCACTCATCAGCATAGCCCCTCCCCTCATTTTATTATCGCCATCAGCACAGCCCCACCCATCATTTTATTCCCTCATCAGCACAGCCCCTCACTTCACTTTATCCCCCCCATTAGCACAGTGTTTCCTCTCATTTTATGCCCCTTTGCACATTAAGAATGAAAAGAAAAAAAGCTCATACTCACTTAATCCCGGCTCCCACCTACAGTCTCCTCTTTTGTAAAGTGCAGAAGGACACGCGATGAAGTCACTCCAATACTCACCCAAATACAATGACTGACCTTCATGCCTGCGCCCTGACTGTCACTTTACTGAATGTCTGTGGCCGCAGTAAGATGTAAGGCGACCACAGACATTCAACATTTTTTTTTTTCAAAGTGCGCCTCCCTTGGGTAGGCAGGAGGTATCCCCCCAGGCAGGTGCCCGCCTATCCCTCGTCCCAGCCCTGGCTACAAGGCATTATGCAAAAATACACACAGCCATGCTTCACATCATGTGAGTTGTTCTCTGGCTTCGGCGAGAGACTCGTGCGAGTTTCTTGCATTGCACTCACAAGTGTGACCCTGGCTTTATTCTATCTTCAGCAATGTGTCAATTGGCATGTGCAAAAGAGAAAAGAACAGCAATCCATACAGCTAAAATGTCCATCCTAATGTGTAGAGCACATTTATTGTCAAATTTAGACACCATGGAGAACTTATTTTATTACCGCAATGGTCCACTTTTGGAGATGAATGTATCGATCTGCTGCAAATTGACTTTGAATCACATTTATGAAATTTACAATTGCGAATTGTTTGAATTTGCCGGGACGTATAAACTTAATTTAGAGGAAGATTTCTGCACCTCGAGGCCAGACTTGCGAGAACAGCTGATGTGACATTAGGGTGGGGCTTAGAGAGGACACAACAATAGTAGTCCATTTCAGCTGAATGTCTAGAACAGGCCGGCTGTTATGGGTGTGGAAATAGATAAACACATAAAGGGGGCATTCTTTGCGTCTGGAGGAGAGAAGGTTTTTCCACCAACATAGAAGAGGATTCTTTACTGTTAGGGCAGTGAGAATCTGGAATTGCTTGCCTGAGGAGGTGGTGATGGCGAACTCAGTCGAGGGGTTCAAGAGAGGCCTGGATGTCTTCCTGGAGCAGAACAATATTGTATCATACAATTATTAGGTTCTGTAGAAGGACGTAGATCTGGGGATTTATTATGATGGAATATAGGCTGAACTGGATGGACAAATGTCTTTTTTCGGCCTTACTATCTATGTTACTATGTTACACCAATGAGCTAAATTAGAAAGCCTACAAAAATGCAAAAAGCCAAATGGGTGTTATAAATATAATTCTTTATTGGGAAAAGATTATGAAAAAGGTTTAAAATGGCGGAACATGAGCTAAGTTGTAGATTCCGCTCATGTATGAGAATGTAGGAGTGAAAGTCTGAACAGCTCAGGGACGAAAGAGGTGCCAGGTGATAAGAGCCAAAAAACCCTCAAATCAGCAATGTGAAAGTGTGACTCGGTGTGAGAGGCCTGCAACATCGCCAATCCAATGACCATATCCATGGAGTTTGGTTGGAGAGGGCCACGTGATCGGTGGTACAAGAGTGAGGACTAGTGAAGTGCCATTGTGTGCGGATGCAGAAGGAGACTCATTGCCGAGATGGTTCCGTTCATTTTGGCAAATTTTTGATTAAGGATTGTGCCACTAAGCAGAACATTCAGTAAATCAGGAAGAAAGGAAACAGTCTCCAGTGTTTGGCTCCACTGACCTGTCCTTGGTAGGGAATCCCCAGATGAGGCCGGTCCTGTGCATCGTTTTCTAGTTTTAAGTTTAATGAGAAAACTACTAATAACATCAATGAAAATGAGATATGAAGAGGCTGACAGTATTGTTAAGTGGCCATAGAGGTGAAAGGAACCTTACCAAATAAACCAGAACCTTTGTAATTATGATCCAAGGTGCAAAGAAAATACCCGGCACAAGGCCAAATAATAATGAGACTTGTTGAAAGAAGAAATTCTTAATGCTATTATGCATGTGGTTAATAAACTGAATGGACAGAGTGCAAAGAATCATTGTCCTTATTTTTCCTTGCGTTCGATTATTACTCAAAAATTGCAAAAAATATTAGGTTATTCATGTGATATATTAGAAAATGTACCTTGCTCCACCACGGACGCCTCCAGTATGAAGGTATTAGAGACAGATGTTTACTGCTGCTCTCCATTGTTATTAGGATTCAGAAAAGAGATGTACTCACTTATTAGCCAGGGGAATGATGCAGCTTTTAACCTCTGCTTTGCCAGTGCTAGACAATATAACAGACTTGTGGACAGTAATCGCATGCCTTTTATGCTTTCTTTCTTACAGAGCATTCAATTAATTGTGACAAACCTGCTCTGGACCCTTAAAAAAACATTAAATGACAAAAAAAAAAAACACAAAATCCTTAACAAAACCAGTATATACATCCTGATCTGAGCAGAGTCAGCCTTCTGCATACATAACAGAAACCCCCAGCAGGAGGTCTGCGCATAAACTAGACCCCACTTTGAAAATGGTTCAATCTATTTTAATGATTGGTTAGCTTCCTCACTTCAAAGACAATACAAAAACACACTCCTGATTGGCTGATAGGCAGTCCAAAAAAAAAAAAAAAAGTTTGCACAAGGGTGATCAAACAGTGTAGAGGAGTTAGGAGAGAGGGAAGTAGTGTCTCTTCTGCTCTGAGGATGATCTGATCCTGAGAATCCGTCACCTACCATGGATCAATCTCATGGCCACTGTGGTTGCTCTGCACAGAGACAACACCTTACCAGCTCATTTACAGGTATGTTCAAGCCTATATTTTCTCTTTATGCTTTGCCGAAAACATGAATTGTCACGCAATATTCCATCCATCAGCTGCAATGATTACAATAATATATGGAAACTGCTATTGTACATATGCATGAAATAACTATCTAAATCATCATCAGAATCAAAGTGTGTATATATATATATATATATATATATATATATATATATATATATATATATATATATATATATATATATTGCAAAAATCAATGTGATTGTGCTTTACTGCCTTTTCTTCTCCCTGGCACTGAGCTAGGTTTTCCCAAAACATTTCAGGAGGGGTAATTCTTCTTGAAACAGCAAAAGGTTCAGTGAAGCTCTATTATATAGTCCTCTCAGTCGCTGTAGAAATGTATTAAGTGTAATACAATTAACGGTTATAAGGGAAGACAAGAAAAAAGTTACAGTAATTAGATATATGAGTAGTTTAATAACCCATCAGAACGTGTTAAAAAGCTTTTTCCAAGCTCATTTTAATCAATAGATTTTGGAATAATAAGAGTATGTGCACATGTCCAGGAATTGGAAGTGCTTTGGACGCAGCACATGTCTGCTGCGTCCAAAGCACTGCAGGCTATTGAACGCAGGTGAATCCGCATGTGTTCATTGAAACGAGGAGTCACCACATCCAATACATTGTATGGGTGAAATTTCTGTTGTGGAGGCTTGTCTCCCAAGAAAAATAGACATACTGCGGTCTGGAAAGATGCGCCGCATGTCCGTCTCCGCAGGTGAGCCACGGGCATCTGTGAACGCATAGTGGGCATGGGATGTCTTGAAATCCCAGACATAATTGTGTAACATTTGGACGCTGCACATGTAAACAACGTCCAACCCACAGCGTTTATTTATTGTGTGCACATACCCTAATAAGTTCCACAATTGTGGTAAAAAAAATGTGCCTGTCCTGAGATAATCTTATAAATGTGCCCCTGCTGTGTACTGTGTAATTGCTTTGTGTGACCCTGCAGGGACATGGTCTGATCATACCACATCTCCTGGGCATGGGATCACAGCTGATTCTTTCTGTGAGGTAAAATATGCTTTTAAACAGGCAGTAAAATGTTTTCACTCACAGAAAGCAGCAGCTGTGATCCCCTGCTGTCCGATCTGTTTAGGGTATGTGCACACGTCCGGATTTTTAGCGTTTTTTTTGCGGAATTTCGCAATAAAAACGCTATAAATCCGGTAAAAAAACGCTAACATTATGCATCCTATCTTTTAGAATGCATTCCGCATTTTTTGTGCATATGTCAGCGTTTTTTTCTGCAAAAAAAAGCATTCCGCAAAAAGAACGGACATGCTCATTCTTTTTGCAGATTTTTTGCGGATTCCATATCAAAAAGGACATTCCTGAAAAAAAAAAATGCAAAAAATCAGCGCAAAAAAATGCGCAAATTCCGCGAGAAATCCGCGCGAAAAAAGACGCGGATTTCTGGCAGAATTCTCAGGATTTTGTCAGGAAAAAAACCTGACGTGTGCACATACCCTTACTCTCTTGCTTCCTCCCTACTCAGGAGCTGTGGTATGATCAGACCATGTTCCTGTACGGTCAGACACGGCCATTACACAGCACATACACATTTATAAGATTATCTCAGTACAGGAACTTTTTATCGCATCCAATTGTAGTAATTATTATTATTCCAAGATCTAGTAAATAAAATGTACTGTGTTCATGGGAAAACTCCTTTAAGGCTATAATCACATGTCCATTGTAATTTTCTGTGTGCTGTCCATTTTTTAAATGGACAACACAAACCCATAGAGTTTCTTTGAAACATACACACATCAGTTTTAATACCAGATTTGTGTGTCCAATCCATGAGGCTCAGAGCATGTTGTCCTATTCGTATTCATTTTGCAGATCAGATTCGGCCATTAAAGCAAATGGAGATCTGATTAAAAAAAATAAAAACCAGAAAACATTATTTCGACTTCAGAGTTCCACCCGTGTTTCATCTGTATTTTTAACTGATCTTTTGTTAAAAGGAATCTGTCAGTTGGATCAACTCTCCTAAGTTCTCCATATGAGCATGTAGGTCATAGGAATCTGAATAAAATTATACCTTGATATCTGTGATCCGATGTTTTATTTGAGATAAATCAACACTTTTTTTGTATGTAAATTAGCCGTTAAGATCTATGGGATGGACACTGATCTGCATGAAAATCTGCCTCCAGAGGTTATTTTTAGTAAAAGGGGGATTTACCCATGTGGGACCAGTAACTAACACAATACAGTAGAACTGAACTTTGTCTCACTACAAACACACTTGCTGTAGCTCTCACATCTCTGCTGTATTGCAGCAATATTGCAACATCGGCTGCCTGCGAGATGGAAGCTGAGAGGAAACTGCAGATATGTCACACACCACTCTGAGGTGAGATCAGGAAAGCAGAGAGCAGCCATTATTATTATTTATTTATATAGCACCATTGATTCCATGGTGCTGTACATGAGAAGGGGTTACATACAAGTTACAAATATCACATACAGTAAACAAACTAACAATGACGGACTGATACAGAGGGGCGAGGACCCTGCCCTTGCGGGCTTACATTCTACAGGATTATGGGGAAGGAGACAGTAGGTTGAGGGTTGCAGGAGCTCCGGTGTTGGTGAGGCGGTAGCTCCGGTATTGCATGTCATTGCATGTGACACTGGAAACTCCCCCTTTTATTTATTATAATCTTTGCAAGCAAATTCTCATGCAGATCAGTATCCGGCCCATAGCCTGGAAGAGGTCATTTACATATAAGAAAAAAAGTGGATTTCTCTGAAATAAGAATTCGGATCACAGATATCAAGATATCATTTTATTCAAATTCCTATGCCCATATAGAAAACTTAGGAGAGTTGATCCTACTGAGAAATTCCCTTTAAGAGTCAATAAATAGATGAACTTTCAGACCTGTTTCAGTTTTTTAAACAATGGATGAGGAAAACTCAGATGCAAAATACACGAGAGATAAATGGTCTGTTTAGCATGGATATAAAAATAGACAAGGATGTATGAATGCAGCCAAAAACTTGTATCAGGAGCTGCAAGGTGTTTTAAAGGGACTCTGTCACCTGAATTTGGAGGAAACAATTTTCAGCCATAGGGGCGGGGTTTTCGGGTGTTTGATTCACCCTTTCCTTACCCACTGGCTGCATGCTGGCTGCAATATTGGATTGAAGTTCATTCTCTGTCCTCTGTAGTACATGCCTGCACAAGGCAAGATTGCCTTGCGCAGGCGTGTACTATGGAGGACAGAGAATGAACTTCAATCCAATATTGCAGCCAGCATGCAGCCAGCGGGTAAGGAAAGGGTGAATCAAACACACCCGAAAACCCCGCCCCTATGGCTGAAGATTGTTCCCTCCAAATTCAGGTGACAGAGTCCCTTTAAAACTGCACTTGTAAAACTATTAAAGGAGTCTTTCACTACTTGGACATCCCCCTTCTCAATCCATATTCTTCCTCCTTTTTAAAATAAGAACACTTAGGCCGGGGTCACACTTGCGAGTGCAATGCGAGAAACTCACGCATGAATACCTGGCACTGCCGCCGGCACTCAGGACCGGACTGTGCGGCTGCATGTATTTCTATGCAGCTGAACGCTCCGATACCTAGTGCCGGTGGCAGTGCCGGGTTCTGAGGCGAGAGACTCGCATTGCACTCGGAAGTGTAACCCCTGCCTTATACTCACCTCTGTTGCTGGTGTCGTTCCAGCAATATCTGCATTGTCGCATAATAGTGTGACGTCCTGTGAACCCTGCAGCCAAGCAGCGGTTGCTTCACTCCTCCTTCCTTTGGACAAATAGCTTACATCTGGAGGAAGTGAGAGCTGCTGTGATTTGTCTGAAGGCAGGGAGAGTGAAGCGGGCACTTGGAGGCCACAGGGTTCACATGACGTCCCGATATTACGCGATCCCTGGGAGAGACCGTGCTGACACCGCTGGAAAGGCGCTGGCACCAGAGGTGAATATAAGTGTTGTTATTTTATAAGGGGGAAGCATACGGATTGAAAAGGGGTTGTCCGAGTAGTGCACAGCTCAAAAACTGTTGTAAGGGTATGGTCACACATTATGGAGATTTTCCAGGCTGAAAGTTTACAGGGTATTTTAATAGCAGCAAAGTGAAGGCGATATTACCAAATCCAATCTCAATCTACTGCAGAAAGTGACCTGTGGTGCCAGTTGCGTAACTTGAAACTCATGAGCTCTGAATATTTTAAATATTTAATAGCAATAGTCTTTTTCTATAGGCCAAAGGGACTTTTATGGCTCCCTAGGCTCCAGGGCCCGGGTGCGATTGGAACCCCTGCACCTGTTGTAGTTACACCCCTGTGTGGTGCGTTTTATCAATCCACAGCATGACAACTTATGTTGTCAAATTTCAATGGAGATTTCGCTCTTTGTAATTCTAAGAGCATGTGCACACGTTTAGTATTTGCACCAGAAATTTCTGCACCAAAAACTCTACAGTTTACATTACCAGCGAAATGAAAGAGATTTCTGAATTCTCTTGCACATGTTGGTTATTTTTTTCTTGCCAGATTTGAAGCCATTTGAAATCTACAGTATATCAATTTTTTTCAGTGTTTTTTGCAGCATTTCACCTATTTTAAAGAACAGGGGGAATAAATGCATCCAAAATGCATACAAAATCATGTGGCACAAAACGCACATGTTCCATACAGTGATTTTCCTGTCAACGCATCAGTATTAGCAGCAGATTTTTCTGCAGCAAATGCTGAACATTTGCACATACCTTTTTGTAGGTTTTGCTGCATTTTTGTGCATTTTTTTTTTCCTGTATTTTTCTCATGCTACATTTCTCTTGTACATGCTAATAAAGTTTAGTACAAAATAAAGTCTCATTCTAGTTAATCACTTCTAGTTAATCAGGTTTTGGCATAAAAGAAGCTGCAAAACCTGATACCTGTTTTTGCTGCGACTTTTCACCCATTACTTTCAATGGGTAAAATAATGCTGAAAGAAGTAACATGCTCCTTTGTGTAAAAAAAAACAACAACAAAAAACATGCAAAGCCCAAAATACTGATGAGAAAAAGATCAATGTGTGTGCATGAGATTTGTGAAATCTCATAGACTTAAAAATAGGATTCCACATGAATTATCCAAGTGGCATCCAATTTTTACGATATACCTAGGAAACTATTTTATCATGTACACTTTATAATGTAGATGTCTAAAAATGGATCGCCCATGGATGTCACACAGAAATCACACACATGGCGCATGGACGAAAATTAGAAGAAAATTGTTTTCTGGATGAAATTTGGACAATTTTTAATGCGTTCATTCACAGCCGCCCATGCCCTCATTTCTTTCTAATAAGCAAACTGATAGTGGTCTGTCTGTCCAAAAAATGTTGGCATTCCTATATTGATTGGTAAAATGATACACATTGCACAATAATTAATTTAATTGATTGGGAGATTTTACCGGTGTAAAAGCCTTCTGATTGTTGTAAATCGCCAATGACATTTTAAAGCAAATCACTAGTCTGTTATCCTTACACGTACGTGTATTTCGATCGTCTTCTTGGCTCTCCGCCAGGGTCTTGGCGTACCCTGGCGGGGCAGATCCAAGGACCTCACTAAACCATCCAATCGATAGTAGCGACGGGCGGTGTGTACAAAGGGCAGGGACGTATGTAGGTGTATTTGTGGCAATTTTTTGTCCAAAATCTACATTAACCTCGTCAGTGACGCCATTATCATGTTAGTATGATTATTTTTTCAGACATCAGTTGTTCATTTTACACTTCTGAAATACAAAGTTTTTTTATTTCTCCTATCGGAAGAAAGAGGTAGCATGTCAAAAGAGACGCTTTGTAAGTAACCTTTTCCATTTGGAGGATGCAGTCATCATTTTCATAGGTGAACATTGAGAATAGCTGTAATTGTAGTGCGAGCAGATCATATCTACTGGTATCAAATTGATATACCGTAGTTGTATATTAACCCATGAACTTAACTTTGTCTTTGTTTATTTTAGGACAGGACTCCTAATTCATCTACGGAAACACGACCTAAACCCTCCCTGAACCTTCTTGCCACATTCTAGTTCCTCGGGCTTCCCATAATCCTGTCCCAATTCTATTGGACCTGCATCAGCTATGTTTCAGCTCTGGAGTAATGAAGTTTCTCCAAATACAGGAATGGGTTCGCATACTGTGGCTTTTGGTGTACCTAAAATGCAGTACACTCACTTGCAGACGGTAGGATCCCATGAACTACCCTTGACTCCTCCAGCTGACCCAACTGTTTATTCATTTGACTTATCTCCAGTAAAAGTATTAGCACCGCAAGTTCCGACCAACACCACATACCATTTCCAGGACCCAAATACTATGACCCAGGACTTCTCCACTTACATGCCAAATGCACCCCCATTGCCCCAAAGACATATGCCAGCTGGACACATGGATGATCAAACTTGGTGGAGTTTGCAGCAGACAACCCCAAATAACCTTCACTCCTTCCACTTGACAAACTCATTGGTAGTTGGACCCCAGCCTCAACTTGCAGCACTTCTTCAGAGCTCCTCTAAAACATTATTAAGCAACACCAGACGTTGCAGAAGATGTAAGTGCCCAAACTGTCAAGCCTCTCCAAGCAATGAGGAACCAGGCAAGAAGAAGCTTCATGTATGTCATCTTCCAGGTTGTGGCAAGGTATATGGGAAGACGTCTCATCTAAAAGCCCATTTACGTTGGCATGCTGGTGAAAGGCCTTTTGTGTGCAACTGGGTCTTCTGTGGTAAAAGTTTCATCAGATCTGATGAGCTCCAGAGGCATATTAGGACTCACACGGGAGAAAAGCGTTTTGGGTGCCAAGAGTGTGGAAAAAGATTTATGAGGAGTGACCACCTTTCCAAACATACAAAAACCCATCAAAATAAAAAAGGGAAGTGGGCAGATTCTCCCGTAGACAGTATTAAGAAGGAATAAATGCTATTTATTGAGCTCATAAACAAAGGACGAAATATCGACAACTAATATTTTTATTTGGTAAAATAGAATTCCTTCTTTTTTCACAATGGACAGTTTATAAGGTTGTATGTTTCCACATTACATTCAATTTCACATGTACAGCAGCATGGAATCAATAATGCTTAAAAATAAATAATAAATAAATATGCTTATTTTTTTTACCAAAGTGGCCTGCAAATTAAAGGGACTCCGTGCCTGAAATAATTTACATAACAAATGTATTATAATATTTATAAACATGTAAAATACAAATGTACAGTGACTTTAATTTTTTTTTTTTTCTTCTATGCTAAAAAGATGTCCTCCTCCTTTTGAAGAATGCCCCTGGTTCCAAACTAAAGCTCTATTTCACCTGTTTGGAATCTGCTGCTAAAATGTGCTATTTAAAAATGAAATCCTGTGTTTTATGTTTACATTCATTTTCATGTAGAGTTCTTTCTTTTTATTTGTTCGTAAAAAAAAAATGTTGTGTTGTAAGAATTGTAATAAAAATGACATGTTTTCTTCACATGAGATTTCTTGTTTTTGTTCCTTAAATATTGAAACAGTATAAGGCCCTGTTCACAAATTCGTGTTGCCAGTACGTGTGGTGTCAGTTTTGGCGTGTACCGGAGGATTGTACTCACGCACACCCATTATAATCTATGGGGCTGAGAATATGACCATGTTTCCACGCGGACCGTGTGTCCATGTGACCCATAAGTAGACATGTCAGTTTTTTCTGGCAGCGCGGATGACAATGCGTACCGCAGACTTGCACATGGATGATATCAGTAGCCTTACGAATGACATCAGTAACATTATCGCTCATTAGAGCGGCAACTCTGATGAGCAGTAACTAATGAAGCTACCCATGTTTGGATCTCGTGCAGCGCAGCATGACTCAGCAGTAGATGTTTGCAAAGACTATGGAACCTCAGAACAAGGCTCCGTAGACTTTTTATGGAGGATTCGATGGACTTCACTGGATTTTCTTGGACTACATAGGATTCGGTGGACTATGTTGGACCTGCATGGGAACTTTTTTTTTTTTTTTTATAAAGTGGTGATCGAGGTAAAGTGTCTGTTTTTATTTCTCTGTTTTGTGTGTATGCTCTTTTCAGGTTTCCTTCACTGAACTATGTCAGGTGTGGTGGACTATTGTGGACATGCGTGGGTTTTTTGTTCTTTTTTTTATTAAAGTGGTGTAATCCACACCTAGGTATATCAATAGAGTTCTGTGAAAGCCAAATACCAGGAAGTATCAAAAGCAAAGCAGCTTAATTTAAAGCATGGCACCAAAAGAGCCAAAAAATACAGAGTCAAAAATTAGATAAAAACGCATTTAAAAAAAAACACAATGAAAAAACGCAAGTAACCTAATTTAAATAATAGGTGTAGAAAGAAATTCTGCAGCTTCTAAAAATCCCCAAAGTTCATCGTGGGAATGTAGCCTAAGTCCACGTGCCCACGTTGAGTATTTATTGAGTTTTTTACATCAGTATTTGTAAGCCAAAATCAAGAGAGGAACAATCAGAGGAAAAAGAGGAAAGGTATAATAGAAACACGTTGCCACATGTATTTTTCACCCTCTCCAGGTTTTGGCTTACAAATACTGATGTAAAAAACTCACCAAATACTGAACATGGGAATGTGGCCTAAAGGTTCCATGTTCTGTATTTTTATGCAGTTTTTCAAGACACACCCAAGAGTGGAATAAATCTCAAAACTGAGATGTGAAATGATGATGTGAAGGAACAAATTATGAAAGATTCTCCATTTTGTGCTAGATTCTCCATTTTGTGCTTTGACTCCATTTTCTTGTTGGTTAAAGATAAATTCTGTTATTTACTTAGGTAGAAGGTTACAGCTGCCATGAAGTAACTCTGTCCTGTTTCTCACGAAGATAACATTTTGTTATTCAACTAGGCTATGGTTTATAATTGGTATAAAGACCTTGAGTGTTCTAACTCGAGCCAGGGAGGGGACTCGGGAGTGTATCGCTAGATAAGACTTTGAGGCACCTGTTAATACATTTTTTTATGCCAAAAAGACACGACCATATATGTAGTTTCCGTTTTTTCCTGTATCTTTATGGGTTAAGTTTTTCCTGCATTCTTATAGGTTAAGAAATGTGAGCGTGTTCTTATGCTGATTGGTGGAAGTAGAATTTGCTAATATGATAAAACTGCAACACAATAAACAGGGGCCCAGAGATCTGCTTGATCCTCCCCATACAGAGATATGAGTCTCCGTCTGGTCATTTTCAGTTGCCGGCAATGCCCTGTAGATTAATTTGGAAATCACTGAGTCAACCGTGAAGGATCAATTTAGATCCTCCCTCAACAGCTTGGCGCCTGTAACGTGGGGCCCCAAACAGGAACGCCTCTGCCCCCCGGAGGACAACCAGACAAGGACCCTCGGAGCGGACACAGGCACTGGAAAATTGGGACTGATCATCCCCCACAACAACCACGGTAAGTTGGCAGTTCTACTGTCCAGACTGACCGTTTGGTGTGGTTTTCCTGTGTTTGTGCTGCAAAGAGGATCTGAGGTTTGTCCCCGATGGTGGGTGATTTTTGGGTGGAATCATATAGAGGTGTAGTTCCGTTGGGAGCCCAGTGATCGAACCATACCTCATAAGGCACGGACACCCCGGATTGACCAGTGATGTAATTCTCTTTATAGTCAAAATATCCTGAATTCCTGATCATTGTTAGAATCAGGTGTGGTGAGGTGATCGAAGATTGGGTAGGATACGTAACTCAGGAATATATAGAAGTATACAGTATATATATCCAGAGGTGTCCGGAGGGATGGTCTGAGACGCCCTCCTCCTTTCACTGAGTACCGCGTTTTTGGGTTGTCCCAGCGGGGGACAGGTAGACCCAGTGGAATAGACTATATACGGCCGCTCTAGTACTATGCACGACAAAGTAAGGATATTTAGCTCTAAAGGAGAATCATGTTTCCATGGAAGTAAGAGAAGACTTTGAATTTGTGTGATGAATCTGATATTGTTAGCCCAAAGATGAGGAAAATATTCTCAATCATTGGTTTTTCTAAGGTGGTCTGGTTTTTCATATGAATTGTGTGCTGAAGGTTTTGTACAAATTAATTAAGTCTGAGAACTGCTGTATTCCGTTTCTGTGTGAAATTTTTAAGATACCCGATGGTAGAGGGGAGTCAAACAGCTGCGTTATTGTTTTCTTTTGTGTTGAGGAATGTTGTGATATTCTTATCTCTGATGTGTCTCTGGTATGGAGGGGGCACGTAGCTGCCTCCTCTCTGAATTTTATGTCCTTGGTGTAGAACACGCTGGGAGATCTGTGTTTTGTTTAAAACAACAATATTGTATTGAATTAGAAAGAAATATTGTAAGTTTAAAGTAAAAAATGGCGCCTAGTTTTAGAAGGAAACTTATAAGAGGTTGTTTGGTTATCAGTGTAATTGAAAGATTGGTAAAATATTCACCTGCTTCAAGTTGAGTGGTTGATATATAGCAAATTAAGGATTAACAGAGGAAGTGAATTCTGAATTGTTTTTGTTACGTGGAAAAAGGAAAGTTGTCTATTACTATGACAAAAACTGGATGTTTGTGGTGCAAGAAGGAACTGAGAAAGTGACTGAGATTAATGTGTTGGGAAAGCAAACAAATAACAATTTGGGAGAGGGGGTCTCCCTGCTAGATAATATGGTCCCTCCCCAGAAAATTAAGTCTCTTCTCCCGACTGTAAGCCCTATGCCCCTTAACCCCAAGGCACCAATATATCCTGGACTGCCAAGAAGTTCTATGGGCGTCTTATGGTAGTATTTAAAGATTTGGCATTTTCACTGTCTAATAAAGCCCATTCACACCTTTTTGTGGCAGCTTTGATGTCCGGCCTTAAACCTGAATTGAAAGAGGCAATAATGTCAGTGAGACCTGATATTGAGATTTCCATTCTGGACGATGCATTGAAAAAAAGTAGTACAAAGTTTTCAGAAGAACACAACCCGCTCTGCATCAACAGGGAAATCAAGGGTTAAATCAGTAGCCGCAGCGACTTCTGCTCCAATCTCAGCCCCCCCCCCCCACACACACACACACAGTTACAAGGACGCAGCTGGTTCCTTATCAGTGGCCCAGACTCCAGCTCCAGCCCTCCTGCCTTACACAAATCCAGTCCCATACTCCAATATCCCTTTTTAACCCTATGTCTGGGAATCTCCCTCACCATGTTAATTCTCAGATCAAGAGCTTGTTTTAATTAGAATAGATGGCAGACCCAATAAATATACTCTCAGAAAACCCATCCCTGTGGGACCTTTCCCTGAAGTTACTGCTCAGTTCGTAATCTCTCCCTCTTGTCCGGTAAATTTACTGGGGGCAGATTTATTATCACAGTTCCGCTCCAGAATACAATTCCAAGATGATGGTCAGATGGTTCTTACGTTATCTAACCCCTATGCAGATGAACATAATGAGATGTGTATCTTACATGCCCTTCCCATGGTTATGATGGCCCTGATAGGCCCAGATTCACCCCAATAATGCTTGTAGGACCAGTAAAAGTGTTTCTCAAACCTGGTGCCCCTTTTCCCAAAGTCCATCAATACCCTTTGAAACATGATCAGGAGCGGGGCCTCAAGGGGCAAATACAAATGTTACTCGATAATGGTACTGTGTTTCCCCATGTAACACGCCTTTGTTTCCCATTAAGAAAAATACCCCACCCGGCTAACCTTCAGGGTGCCAGACACCTCACAGAAGAAAAAAAAATAGCCGTCAGCTCCCTTCCATTCCCAAAAGATGAGACTGAACTCCAGCGTTTTCTTGGACTATGTACTTATTGTTGTCAGTGGATACCGGACACATCCCGCATAATGCAACCTCTCTACAAGGCCCTGAATGACTGTTCAAGATATGCTGATGAGTTTGGCAGATTCCACACCGGATACCCTGTTACTACGGAAGATACTGTAGTGCACGGAGCTGCACTCCCTCCCTCCCTCACAGTCGGCACAAGAAGCAGAACTTCAGGCTCTGTCTACTGCATGTGTTCTAGCCAAAGACAGGCGGGCTAATATTTACACGGACTCACAGTATGCATTTGGTATTGCTCATGGTTTCGGAGCCCTATGGGCTAATCTAGGGTTTATTACTACTGCCGGAACTCCAGTGAAGAATGCTGAAGCTGTTAAAACCCTCATGGACTCAATCAAATTACCTACCCAGGTGGCCATTATCAAAGTTAAGGAGCACGGTCCTAGGAACAGTCCACAGACTGTTGGTAATGCCTTTGCGGATATGCAAGCAAAAGCTGCTGCTCTCCTACCCGTTGAACAGACCATACCAGCTATGATGACCACACGCTCTCAGCGTAAACAGTTACAAGAAACACTGAGTCTACAGGACCTGATGATCCAGGACAGACTGAGGTCTTCTGCCGGACCCCGCAAGACAGCTTAATGATGATGCAGAGAATGTCCCCAAAGGAAGAAGTGAAGCAGTGGAAAGCTAATGGAGCACGTATGGACAATGGTCTCTGGAAAAAGGACCAACTTGTGTGTCTCCGTTAGTGAATGTACCCTGCTATTGCCACGTGGGCACATGGGCCCACACATCGAGGGAAAAAAAAACAGGCCAAAAACAGGCCCTTGCCCTGGTACAAAAATTCTACTGGGTTCCAGGTATTTCTACAGTCCTGACAGCACTCAACCATGCATGTAATATCTGTCAGACCTGCAATCCCGGTCAACTTCAACGTGTACCACCAAAGCATCTTGCAAAGCCCGACTATCCTTTCCAAAGGCTCCAGGTGGACCACATCACGTTGCCTAAGTCTGGAAAGTATGAATATTGTCTGGTGGTTGTCGATATGTTCCCCAATTGGCCGGAAGCATTTCCCGTTACCAACATGACTGCAAAGACCACAGCAAAGAAACTGGTGATGGAAGTTATATGCAGATATGGTGTTCCAGAAGTTGTTGAAAGTGACCAAGGCCCGTCCTTTTCTTCTCGTGTATCAGGAGGTTCTGACAATTCTTGGATCCACTGTAGCTCTCCATACTCCGTACCATCCACAATCCAGTGGGAAAGTTAAGAGGCTGAATGGCACACTGAAGGGACAATTGACCAAAATGATGCAGGAGACTACGGCTCCATGGCCAGGGCTCTTACACATTCGTACTACCCCTATTGCAAAACATGGTCTGTCCCCATATGAGATATTGTTTGGTGCTAGGTTCTCAGTTGCAAATTTTGAGTCTCAGTAGTTGTCAAAAGAAACTGACCGTGCTGTTCAATATGTTATTCAGCTTAGTAAAAATCTTGCTAACACCCATGTTTTAGTTTATTCTTCCCTTCCAGATTTAGCAGAAACCGACACTTGTCACAATTTGAAGCCTTGTGGTTTTATGGTCGTGAAAAGCTATATCAGAAAACATGGACTAGAACCCTTGAATGACGGTCCCTACCAAGTCCTCCTCATCACTCCTATGTCAGTAAAGCTGGAAGGAAGGCCAACGTGGATCAACGTATCGCACTACAAGCTGGTCAAAGAGACTAGTAGCAAATAAGGGAACATAATGTTTTAGTTTTTCGTATTTCCATTTAATAATATTGGTAACCGCATGGGACAGCCTAAATTCTCCAACATCCTTGAATAATAAGTTTGTACAATATCATGAAAGATTAGTAGTACAGATGGGTATAGCCAATAAAATTGTCAGTTCTATTTTCATTTACCCTATGATTACACAAATGTGGGATAAATTGCTTAGGGCCACAGATTATCCAGATGATCAAATTTGGGATATATTGGATATACTTAATACTACTGTCGCTGTCCAAAACCAACTTATCATAGTCACTAATCAAAATACTGTAGTACTGGACTACTTAACAGCAGCACAGGGTGGTATGTGTCAGGTTATTGGACCCGCTTTCTGTTATTATACAGATCCCAATAGTACTTTAAAGTTAAAGTTAGAGGATATTCAAAGACTCAGAGATCAATATGATAAAGACAAAGACCGTAATAAGGACAGTTGGTGGGCAGACACCTTCTCCTTTCTTAATCCAGCCAATTGGTTTGAGGGACTTGGGGGCTGGATAGCTGGAATCTTGCAAAGTTTGTTACACATCGCTGCCTTTATCCTTGCATTGTATGTAATACTAAAACTTGTTCTTTGGTGTATTTCTGTATGTATTAGGAAATTCTGCACTAAGACAACTAATGATGAAACCAAAAGCGTTGCCACCCCTGCTCTTCTTTACACCGATTTCACAAAGTTATCCGATTAAGATGTTGAAGCCAAGCACATGGCTATCTTCAAAAGATCCCCACCACCGCCATCAACAATTGTTATTAATAAATTCTAGTACACAGGGGGGACGGGTACGCCTAAACAGCCATGGCTGGTAACATGGCACCAGTCATGTGAATACCAGTACCCCTCGAGCTTATAGCTTGGGATAGTACCTCTGATGCTGGACATTAATTAACAAAATTTATCTAGGGTGGAATGTGAAGGAACAAATTATGAAAGATTCTCCATTTTGTGCTAGATTCTCCATTTTGTGCTTTGACTCCATTTTCTTGTTGGTTAAAGATAAATTCTGTTATTTACTTAGGTAGAAGGTTACAGCTGCTATGAAGTAACTCTGTCCTGTTTCTCACGAAGATAACATTTTGTTATTCAACTAGGCTATGGTTTATAATTGGTATAAAGACCTTGAGTGTTCTAACTCGAGCCAGGGAGGGGACTCGAGAGTGTATTAATACATTTTTTATGCCAAAAAGACACGACAATATATGTAGTTTCCGTTTTTTCCTGTATCTTTATGGGTTAAGTTTTTCCTGCATTCTTATAGGTTAAGAACTGTGAGCGTGTTCTTATGCTGATTGGTGGAAGTAGAATTTGCTAATATGATAAAACTGCAACACAATAAACGGGGGCCCAGAGATCTGCTTGATCCTCCCCATACAGAGACATGAGTCTCCGTCTGGTCATTTTCAGTTGCCGGCAATGCCCTGTAGATTAATTTGGAAATCACTGAGTCAACCGTGAAGGATCAATTTAGATCCTCCCTCAACAATGAATCTGGCCTCCGAGTCCGTTTTTTCATGCATTCTCTATACAAATCCTTCCTTCTTTCCTTCCTTCTTTCTTTCCTTCCTTCCCACTATTTGCACCGGATCCGTGTTTTTTTTTTTTTTAAATAGCCGGATTATGCCTGAAGGCACAAACCGGATGTGTGAAAGTAGCCAAAGGCCGGGATCACACATACGCGAGATATGGCCGAGTCTCGCAGGTAAAATCCCTCCTCTGGCGCCGACACTCCGGAGCGGAGCGTGCAGCCGCACAGCAGCACATGGAGCTGCACACTCCGCTCCCTAGTGCCGGCACCAGAGGTGGGATTTCACCTGCGAGACATATGTGTGATCCCTGCCTCATAGTGAGAGCGAGTGTACTTGTTTCTTGGGTTTTCCCAAGCATGCTCAGGTGGTCTCTAAGTATTTGTAACAGCTCGGAGATTTAGTTTTTGTTGACGCTGCTGCAAGATTTACGGCTGCTAGCCAGCCTAAGTACATGTGGGGGTTGCCTGGTTGCTAGGGAATCCCCACATATATTCAAGCTGTCTAGTAGCTGTAAATCATTCAGCTGCAGCAATGAAAACTAAATCTCCAGAGCAGTCATAAATACTCGGAGACCACCTGAGCGTATGAGTATACTCGCTCATCACTATTTATTTATCATCCCTGACATTGGTTCAAAAAACTGAATTAAAATCTTTGAAAGAGAAAATCCAGCATAATACTAATACAGCATCCCACATGCTAAAAAGAATCTCATGGATTCCATATTAATCCATTAGAAAAAAAATGTGTCTGCCACCAAAACTAAAATTGGAGCCACACAGAGTCACAGCATTGACTGACTACTTCGTTTTCATGGATGTTATATTTCTGATCCCCTTGGCAATTTGCACGAGACCTAAATACTTTTGGCTCTCCATTTTCTCTTCTGGATTTTCACTTTAGAAATGGAACTGGATACAAATAGAAGCAAAATTCGGGACCTATTTTTTAATTGGAAGGGAAAATGTGGAACTCTAATTGGAACTAGTTCTTATACTTTACATCTGTTAGTAGTAACATAAAAGCAAGGTTGATAATTAAGTTTCCTTTTAGGTTGACTAGCAACCCAATGTGAGAACGCACCTGAGGGCTCTTTTCCATTTGCGAAAAACACGTCCGTGTCTCGCATGTGAAAACCAAGCTCTGGCGCTAGCACTCTGGAGCGGAGCGTGCGGCCGCATAGCAATACATGGAGCTGCACGCTCCGCTCCCAAGTGCCGGCGCCAGAGCTTGGTTTTCACATGCGAGACACGGACGTGTATCTCACAAATGGAAAAGAGCCCTAGCTATCTGTCTCATTTACTTGGTGAGGATGCCCCCAATTCAGACATAGATTTCACTATTTGTCACTAAAGCTACTCTATTATGAAATATTTAAAACGTCTTCCTTAAAGTATAATCCACTTGATGCCTCTTTCACACATCTGTGTCTCTGGTACGTGTAGTAACAGTTTTCACACGTACTGGAGACACTGACACATGTCAGAGTATTTCCACGGACCGTGTGTCCGTGTGCCCCACACGTAGACATGTTTGTTTTTTACCGTCACACGGAGAACACAAATTGATGTCATCCATGTGGCACGCAATGGCACCAGGGAAGAAGCGCTACAGTAAGCACTGTTTCCCGGCGGCAGGTGCTAAAGAATGCTCTCATGATTCAACCCTGCTCTGCCAGCGATTGGCACAAGCCAAAGAGAATGATGAGGTTATATTAAAGTCAGAACGATGATAGCAGGTGGGGTTTTTGGGACTCTTACTCCCATCATCCGACACCTGCTGCCGCTATTAACCATGACAGCAGGAGCGGATGATCAGGGTATTCCTCAGTTGCTGCCTGCGATATAACAAAATAAAAGAATGAAAAACCCGGCGTGGTTTCCCCCTTATTTTCTTGAACCAACCATGCAAAACTTACAACTGTCAGCTTCAGCAAGATTGGCTATCAAGAATAGAAAGTTCCCCACGTTTTTTTTTTATTATTTAAATAAATAATTAAAAAACCGGCATGGGGTTCCAACCCACTTTTGACAACCAGTCTTGCTAAAGGTCACAGCTGGGGACTGGTATTGTCAGGCTGGTAAGGGGCCATTGATATAGGCCCCCCCAGCCTAAAAACAGCAGCCCGTAGATGCCCAGAAAAGACGCACTAATTCCGGCGTTTTCCCGACTCTTCACACTTGCCCTGTAGCGGTGGCAAGTGGGGTTCATATTAGTGGGGTTGATGTCACCTTTGTATTGTCAGTGTTGAGGGAGGATCTAAAGTGACCCTTCACGGTTGACCTTAGTGATTTTCAAATTAATTAACAGGGTGTTGCTGGCAACTGAAAATGACCAGACGGAGACTCGTGCCTCTGTGTTGGGGATCGAGCAGATCTCTGGGCCCCTGTTTATTGTCTGACTTTTCATAGTCATAGAAATTATACCTCAACCAATCAGCATAAGAACACGTTCACAGTTCTTAACCTATAAGAATACAGGAAAAACTTAACCCATGAGGATACAGGAAAAATGGAAACTACAGATATAGTCATGTCTTTTTGGCATAGAAAAACATATTAACAGATGCCTCAGTCTTGTATAGCGATACCCCCACGAGTCTCTTATCTGGCTCACTCGAGTTACAATTACTCAAGGTCTTTATACCAATTATGAACCATAGACTAGCTGAATAACAAAATGTTATCTTCATGAGAAACAGGACAGTTATTTCATAGCAGCTGTAACCTTCTACCTAAGTAAATAACAGAATTTATCTTTAACCAACAACAAAATGGAGTCAAAGCACAAAATGGAGAATCTTTCATAATTTGTTCCTTCACATTCCCCCCTAGATAAATTTTGTTAACTAATGTCCAGCATCAGAGGTACTATCCCAAGCTATAAGCTCGAGGGGTACTGGTCTTCACATGACTGGTGCCATGTTACCAGCCATGGCTGTTGCGGCGTATCCGTCCCCCCTGTATACTAGAATTTATGAATAACAATTATTGATAACAGTAGTTGGGATCTTTTGAAGAAAGCCATGCGCTTGGCTTCAACATCTTCATCAGGTAACTTTGTAAAATCGGTGTAGAGAAGAGCAGGGGTGGCAACGCTTTTGGTTTCATCATTAGTTGTCTTAGTGCAGAATTTCCTAATACATACAGAAATACACCAAAAAACAAGTTTTAGTATTACATACATGACAAGGATAAAGGCAGCGATGTGAAACAAGCTTTGCAAGATTCTAGCTATCCAGCCGCAAGTCCCTCAAACCAATTGGATGGATTAAGAAAGGAGAAGGTGTCTGCCCACCAACTGTCCTTATTACGGTCTTTGTCTTTATCATATTAATCTCTGAGTCTTTGAATATCTTTTAACTTATGTGAATACTGGCAGCCATCTTAAATACAGTTAAATTTGCATTAGCAAGCATAAGGGGAAAAACTTATTGTTTCACAGCATAAGAATATATAAAAGTACAAAAGAGTATACAGATATATATTTTCACCTTGACAATCCCCCCTATACACTAAGTTTTTCCCTAAAAAGAAAGATCCTTCGAGACTGTCCATGTGATGGGGAAAGGGGAGGTGGATTGCTTCATCCAGACACCTCAGAAGCTCTCCCCTTGTGAGAGGCCTCCAGGCAGCTGAACCCTTCACTAGCTTCTCATGAAGTTCTCCCGCTGTCCCTAAACTAAATTTCTTAGCATCATCTGAGAGTAAGGGGTTTTGTCTAATTTCTTGAGGGGGACATACTTGGGGATCTCCCCTGGATCAGTGCCATCGTACTCTGGTGAGTCTACTTCTTGGTTGAGGAAGGTGCCAGTCGGAGTTGCCTCAGTGATAACCTTTTTATACAGGGGAATAACACAACAGAGGATTATCGATCCAACTACAAGAAGGGCAATCAGTACCAGACAAGCTTGTTGAAGGAATCCTTTGAGCCCATCCAACCAACCGGAAAAGAAAGATGTGTCCACTCCAACATTAGATTTTAATTCTGCTGTCAACCCATTTATCTTTTTAAGGGCTATCATGGTCTTTCCATTTACCCCAGAGTTCTGAGGGATATAGGTACAACATTCCTCTCCCACCATCCCACAGACTCCTTCTTTCTCAGCTAAGATCATATCAAGGGCGAGTCGGTTTTGAAGGGTCATTCTAGTATTAGGGCCCAATTCCTCAACTATACCCTGGAAAGCATCACAGGTAAAATTGACAAACCTTTGTTCACTGTAATATATGTAATTGATCCAATCAACATTTTTATTAATCTGCACCTGTGGGATTATGGAAGCAAAGCCAGCATAGATCTGGTTCTGGGCTTTAAATTGGTCAGGCACCCCCCTGGGCACTCCAATGCCGTCGACATATACTAATGGATCTTCTTCATAACTCATGTGGAGCTGATCGAGACTTCTCCTCTTTCTGGTATATTCATCAGGTGTCTCTGGATCCCAAGGTAAAATCTTGAACTGCATAGCTAGTTTAACAAGGGTACATTGACCTGTCCAGGCATTAGGCAACCTAGGACGGAGCTTACCATCTCCACATAACCAATAAATGTCGTACATATACTGTGTATGATTAGCTAGCAAGTCAGTATCCAGGGAACTGTTCTCTTTGCAGAAACCTGTCTCGAAGACCCCTACTGGTGTACCTGTAGTGTCGTGGGTATTATAGCAGGTATAATTATCAGCTAATACAGTTATCCCCCCTGGGACCTTTAGTTTAGGTGCTTCATGAATTAGTGGGACATAATCTGAGCAATCAGTGGACTTTAAACCCTTCAACAGATTCATAACACAGGCAGTGGTATTAAGTATATCCAATATATCCCCAAATTTGATCATCTGGATAATCTGTGGCCCTAAGCAATTTATCCCACATTTGTGTAATCATAGGGTAAATGAAAATAGAACTGACAATTTTATTGGCTATACCCATCTGTACTATTAATCTTTCATGATATTGTACAAACTTATTATTCAAGGATGTTGTGGAATTTAGGCTGTCCCATTCGGTTATCAATATTATTAAATGGAAATACGAAAAACCAAAACATCATGTCCCCTTATTTGCCACTAGTCTGTTTGACCAGCTTGCACTGCGATACGTGGATCCACGAAGGCCTGCCTTCCAGCTTTACTGACATAGGAGTAATGAGGAGGACTTGGTAGGGACCGTCATACAAGGGTTCTAGTCCGTGTTTTCTGACATGCCTTTTCACGACCACAAAATCACCAGGCTTCAAGTTGTGACAAGTGTCTGTTTCTGCTGGATCTGGAAGGGAAGAAGAAACTAGAGCATGGGTGTTAGCAACATTTTTACTAAGCTGAATAACATATTGAACAGCACGGACAGTTTCTTCTGATAACTACTGAGACTGGAAATTTGCAACTAAGAATCTAGCACCAGACAAAATCTCATATGGGGACAGGCCATGTTTTGCAATAGGGGTAGTATGAATGTGTAAGAGCCCTGGCCATGGAGCCGTAGTCTCCTGCATCAATTTGGTCAATTGTCCCCTCAGTGTGCCGTTCAGCCTCTTAACTTTCCCACTAGATTGTGGATGGTACGGAATATGGACGGCTACAGTGGATCCAAGCATTGTCAGAACCTTCTGATACACATGAGAAGAAAAGTCAGGGTCTTGGTCACTTTCAACAACTTCTGGAACACCATATCTGCATATAACTTCCATCACCAGTTTCTTTACTGTGGTCTTTGCAGTCACGTTGGTAACGGGGAATGCTTCTGGCCAACTGGAGAACATGTCGACAACCACCAGACAATATTCATACCTTCCAGACTTAGGCAACGTGATGTGGTCCACCTGGAGCCTTTGGAAAGGATAGTCGGGCTTAGCAAGGTGCTTCGGGGGTACACGTTGAAGTTGACCGGGATTGCAGGTCTGACAGATATTACATGCACGGTTGAGTGCTGTCAGGACTGTAGAAATACCTGGAGCCCAGTAGAATTTTTGTACCAGGGCTAGGGCCTGGTCTTTCCTCGGTGTGTGGGCCCATGTGCCCACGTGGCAATAGCAGGGTACATCCGCTTAGGGAGACACACAAGTTGGTCCTTTTTCCAGTGACCATTGTCCATACGCGCTCCATCAGCTTTCCACTGCTTCACTTCTTTCTTTGGAGACATTCTCTGCATCGTCATTAAGCGGTCTCGCGGGTTCCGACAGAAGACCTCAGTCTGTCGTAGATCATCAGGTTCCTGTAGAGTCAGTGTTTCTTGTAACTGTTTACGCTGAGAGCGTGTGGTCACCATAGCTGGTATGGTCAGTTCAACTGGTAGGAGAGCAGCAGCTTTTGCTTGCATATCCGCAAAGGCGTTACCAACAGTCTGTGGACTGTTCCTAGGACCGTGCTCCTTAACTTTGATAATGGCCACCTGGGTAGGTAATTTGATTGAGTCCATAAGGGTTTTAACAGCTTCAGCATTTTTCACTGGAGTCCCGGCAATAGTAACAAGTCCTCGATTAGCCCATAGGGCTCCGAAATCATGAGCAATACCAAATGCATACTGTGAGTCCGTGTATATATTAGCCCGCCTGTCTTTGGCCAGAACACATGCAGTAGACAGATCCTGAAGTTCTGCTTCTTGTCCTGACAGGGAGGGAGGGAGGGAGTGCAGCTCCGTGCAATACAGTATCTTCTGTAGTAACAGCTTATCCAGTGTGGAATCTGCCAAAATCATCACCATATCTTGAACAGTCATTCAGGGCATTGTAGAGAGGTAGCATTATGCGGGATGCGTCCGATATTCACTGACACAATAAGTACATAGTCCAAGGAAACGCTGGAGCTCAGTCTCATCCTTTGTAGCTGACGGCTATTTTTCTTTCTTCTGTGAGGTGTCTGGCACCCTGAAGGAGACAGTGACCCAAAAATATCACTTGACCAAGGCAGAACCGAAGTTTCGAGGCCGAAACCCGACAGTTCAGATCTGCCAGATACTTGCGAAAACTAACAGTGGCAACAATGGCTTCCTGCTCTGTCTATGCACACAACAAAAAACAAAAAATTACCCACATACTGAAGCAGCGTGACATAAGGATATTCTAACTGCCAGGGTTAGAGACACTATCCCCCCCCCCTTTTTTTTTTTTTTTTTACAAACTGATTGGGAAAGGCGTGTAAGATACACATCTCATTATACTCATCTGCATAGGGGTTATATAACGTAAATACCATTTGACCATCATCTTGAAATTATATTCTGGAGCGGAACTGTGATAATAAATCTGTCCCCAGTAAATTTACCGGACATGAGGGAGAGATTACAAACTGAGCAGTAACTTCAGGGAAAAGTCCCACAGGGATAGGTTTTGTAAGAGTATGTTTATTGGGTCTGCCATCTACTCCAATTAAAACAAGCTCTTGATACGAGAAATAAATAGGGATATCCGTAGGTACATCTGATGACTTGATTATAGAGTTGGCCGCCCCAGTGTCTACCATAAACTTAACAAGAGTGTCCCCGACAGGAAGCGTGACAGATGAGCATGCCCCAGGTTTGGTGGAGGACATTGTGATGGCAGACCCTGGTTGGCCACCCCTTCAGTATGGGCGATTATCAGGATTTTGAGGTTGTCCGTAACTAGAGTATCCCCTAGGGATTCCAGTATTCAGATTGCGACTGGAAGGGGGAACTTGAGGGTAGCATCTGTCAGCAGGGGTGTGACAATCTCTCTGAAAGTGACCGAGTCGGCCAGAGCGCCAGCACTGCGAGAACTGGTGCGGCGGGGCTGGGGAGCGAGATTCCCAGACATAGGGTTAAAATAGATATTGGCGCGTAAGACTGGATTTGTGTAAGGGAGGGGGGCTGGAGCTGAAGTCTTCTGCTTGGGCCACTGATAAGGAACGAGCTGGGAACTGTGTCCTTGCAGCTGTGGGGGGGGTGGGCTGAGAGCGGGGGGGTGGGGCTAGAGAGCGCAGCTGCTGATACAGAATGGGTTAAGTTCCTCTGGAAACTTTGTACTACTTTTTTTTTTTTTTTTCAATGCATCGTCCAGAATGGAAGTCTCAGTATCGGGTCTCATTGACATTATTGCCTCTTTCAATTCAGATTTAAGGCCGGACATGAAAGCTACTGCAAAAAGGTGTGAATGGGCTTTATTACACAGTGAAAACCCCAAATCTTTAAGTACTACCATAAGACGCCCATAGAACTTCTCGGCAGTCTCCCCCTTGTCCTGTGTGACATCTGTGAGGGAGGTAGCGTGGTCCGCTACTCTATCTTGTGCCCAAACCTTTAAAGCATTACAGAAATCAACATCACTCTCATAGGTTCCCCCTCAATAATTTGAAAATACCCCTCCCCAGCCTTCACATGGAGTAAGTGTAACAGATCTCTCCAGGGAGTGGAATAAATCTCTCGATTCGCTGCTATTTGTCTATAGGAGGCCATGGGGGATATTTTTGAATCGGGTAACTAAAGTAGGAGGGGGTGGATACTCATAACCACTAGCAATACTAGGCATACCAGGGACTGGTGCTGGCGGTGGCTGATAATAAGTGCCGTCAGCGTTTAGCAAGGGAAAGGTGGGGACTACGACCCCGGGTCTCCTCGCTCCACAATTGTAACAGACCTGTCTCCACTGAGAATTAGTAACTCCGCATACATCACAAATCCACCCGGCAGGATCATAGGGTGGGGGCGCACTGAGTTTTGGCAACCCAGAATATATTGGTGCTTTGGGATTGAGGGGCACGGAGCTTACAGTCGGGAGGAGAGGCTTGATTTCCTGGGGAGGGACCATATCATCTAACAGGGAGCCCCCCTGTTTCAGATTATTATTTTTTAATTATTTGTCTTTCTAACACATTACCCTCAATCACTTTCTCAATTCCTTCCTTCACCACAAAACATTCAGCCACTTTCTCAGTCTTTGTCATAGTAGTACAGCTTCCCTTTTTCAACGTAACAAAAACAAATCCGAATTCACTTTCTCTGTTAATCCTTAATTTGCTATATATCAACCACTCAACTTGAAGCAGATAAATCTTTTACCAATCTTTTAATTACACTGATAACCAAACTATCATACAAGTTCCTTCTAAAACAAGACACCATATTTTACTTTAAACTTACAATAATTCTTACAACACAAGGAGAGGATGCAGCGACTCGCCCCCTCCATACCAGAAACACGGAACAGATAAGAACATCACAGCATTCCTCAATACAAAAGAAAGCCCCCCTCCCATCGAATATTTTGGAAATCTATACACAGAAACAGAATACAGCAGTTCTCAGACTTAATTAATTTCTACAAAACCTTCATCACACAATTCATATGCCAGAACACCTTAGAAAAACCAATGATTGAGAATATTTTCCTCATCTTTGGGCTAAGAGTATCAGATTCAACACACAAATTCAAAGTCTTCTCTTACTTCCATGGAAACATGATTCTCCTTTAGAGCTAAATATCCTTACCTAGTTGTGCACAATACCGAGAGGCCTTTACGGTTTGTTCCACTGGGTCTCTCTGTCCCCCACTGGGACAACCCAAAAACATGGTACTCAGTGAAAGGAGGAGGGCGTCTTAGACATTCCCTCCGAATACCTCTGGATATATATATATTGTATGCTTCTATACCTGAGTTACGTATCCTACCCAATCTTCGATCACCTCACCGCGCCTGATTCTAACAATGATCAGGAATTCAGGATATTTTGACTATAAAGAGAATTACATCACTGGTCAATCCGGGGTGTCCGTCCCTTATGAGGTACGGTTCGAGCAGTTGGCTACCAACGGAACTACACCTCTATATGATTCCACCCAAAAATCACCCACCATCGGGGACAAACCTCAGATCCTCTTTGCAGCAACAAACACAAAGAAAACCACACCAAATGGTCAGTCTGGACAGTATAACTGCCAACTTACCGTGGTTGTTGTGGGGGATGATCAGTCCCAATTTTCCAGTGCCCGTGTCCGCTCTGAGGGTCCTTTGTCTGGTTGTCCTCTGGGGGGCAGAGGCATTCCTGGTTGGGGCCCCACATTGGGCGCCAAGCTGTTGAGGGAGGATCTAAAGTGACCCTTCACGGTTGACCTTAGTGATTTTCAAATTAATTAACAGGGTGTTGCCGGCAACTGAAAATGACCAGATGGAGACTTGTGCCTCTGTGTGGGGGATCGAGCAGATCTCTGGGCCCCTGTTTATTGTCTGACTTTTCATAGTCATAGAAATTATACTTCAACCAATCAGCATAAGAACACGTTCACAGTTCTTAACCTATAAGAATACAGGAAAAACTTAACCCATGAGGATACAGGAAAAATGGAAACTACAGATATAGTCATGTCTTTTTGGCATAGAAAAACATATTAACAGATGCCTCAGTCTTGTATAGCGATACCCCCACGAGTCTCTTATCTGGCTCACTCGAGTTACAATTACTCAAGGTCTTTATACCAATTATGAACCATAGACTAGCTGAATAACAAAATGTTATCTTCGTGAGAAACAGGACAGTTATTTCATAGCAGCTGTAACCTTCTACCTAAGTAAATAACAGAATTTATCTTTAACCAACAACAAAATGGAGTCAAAGCACAAAATGGAGAATCTTTCATAATTTGTTCCTTCACATCAGGTTGACATCAAGCCCACGGCTTTGTAATGGAGAGGTGTCTATAAGACACCTCTCCATTACTAATCCTATAGTTATATCTAAATGTTTAATATATTTGTCTATATTTGCCCCCTTTTTCACTTGTAAAGTGCCATGGAATAAATGGTGCTATAACAATGTGTAATAATAATAAATAAAGACACAGCCAGAATAAAGTCCTTTAATTGAAAAAGTGACACAGACTCCTTTATTAATCTCAATTAAACCATACTTACAACCTCGCCTAATTCCACCGAAACCCTTGATCTCTTATAATAAAAGTAAAATAAAAAAAACAACAATATACTATACCTGTCAGTAATTCTGTTCCACGCTGTAATCCATGCCAACCTGGCCAGTGCCAAGATTCAACCATCCAGGCTGAGAACCAGTGGTGAATGAGCTGCTGAGAGCGCAGCATCATTCCCCAGTGGTGACATCATCGAGGCCGGCTGAACTGCTGTGACCTCAGGACCGTGGGAAAATGCCAGTGATGATTTCATCGCTGGTGAATGATGCTGCACTCTCAGCAGCTCATTCAAAAGTGGTTCTCAATAATATAACTCTGGATTCCCTCCTGACCAGGATTAAAGCACTCGAAAATTCTCTTTTGTCCTCTCAAGATCCTACGACCCTTTCAGATTTATTGAAAAGTCGGAACCAACTACGCGCTTTCCTTCTTTTGCGAGTTGAGCTCCAACTGAAAAAAACCAAATCCATCTATTATAGCATGGGGGACAGGGCTGGTGCCCTCCTTGCTCGTAGAATTAAAAAAACAGATCCAATCCAGAATTTCGCACATCATCTCCCCCCGTGGAGACACAATTCGTAACCCTATTCTAATCACTGAACAATTCCGCACCTACTATAATGATCTCTATAACCTGTCCTCCTCTCCCTCTATGCCGCAACCCTCCCCTGACGCTATTTCTGCTTTCCTCGCAAGAGCCAAACTTCCTTCGTTGCCCTCAGACCAATTAGAATACCTAAATAAGCCTTTCACCCTCCCTGAAATTCTAGAAGTCATTCGTGCCTCCAAAAAACGCTCTACCCCTGGCCCAGACGGATTCCCCTATCAGTACTATTCCTCCTTCTCTTCCCTCCTTGCTCCTCATCTATTATCTCTTTTCCAGTTCTGGCAACCTGAGGGATGCATCAAACCTGAGGGACTAAGAGCGTCTATCTCTACAATTCCAAAACCGGGGAAGCCCCCCACGGACCCGAGCAGCTATTGTCCGATAGCTTTGCTTAACTCTGACTTGAAAATTTATTCTAAGCTACTAGCGGACCGTCTCAAAGTTGTACTCCCGTCATTGATTGCTTTGGACCAGGTGGGATTCATTCCTGACCGCCAGGCAAGGGATGCCACAAGAAGAAAAATCTCTTAGAGATACTAGAGGGGAGAGATTTCCCTGGCGTGCTCGTGTCCCTGGATGCGGAAAAAGCTTTTGACCGTGTGCACTGGGGGTGCCTGGTGGTGGTACTGGATAAATTTGCCTTTTGTGGTAATATTAAGTCAGCCATTATGGCCTTATACTCGTCCCCTTGCGCCTTTGCTAAAGCGGGTGGCTTTTCTTCCTCCACTTTTTCAATAACCAACGGGACGCGCCAGGGTTGCCCCCTTTCCCCCCTCATTTTTGCCCTTGCTATGGAGCCGCTGGCGGCTATCATTCGCACTCACCCTGATATTTCAGGTATTTCTGTGGGCCCTGTGGACCATAGAATCAGTCTCTATGCTGACGATGTTCTCCTCACTTGCACGAACCCTTCTATCTCTATACCAGCTATCATGTCTGTTCTCTCCGACTTTTCTAACGCTTCTTTCTATAAACTCAACCTTACCAAGTCCTCGATCTTCCCAGTCAACCTCCCCTTCTCCTCTCAACAAGTGCTTTCCGCACAATTTCCCTTTAGCTGGACTCCTGACGGCTTTCGCTACTTGGGGATCCACATCTCCTCCCTTAAAAGCATTATTAGAATTAACTGCGACTCCTTACTTTCCTCTATCCGTTTGTTATCTGCGGAATATTCTGCCCACCAATTATCTTGGGTCGCCCGAATCCAAACTGTTAAAATGATGCTCCTCCCTAAGATCCTATACCTTCTCCACTGCATCCCCCTTCCCTTCCCCAAAAAGTACCTAAACCTCTTCCAATCGGTTCTGAGTCGATTCATTTGGAGTAACAAACCACACCGTGTCGACATGTCCACTCTGACCCTCCCATACACTAGGGGTGGCTTTGGAGTTCCTGACATCGCATGATATCACTCATCAGTTGTTCTAGATGTGGCGAGGATTTGGTGGTTGGAGTCTCCTACTTTGCTACGGTTACAGATTGAGGCGTGTTTTGCTCCTCGTGGATCGACCAGACTTCTTTTGGAAATGAACCTTCTTCGCTTCTCCTCTCCGCCCACCACCGTTCGCTCTATCCAAAGCCTCCTTTTGACTTGGCATAAATTCAAAAATTTACGTTTCCCTTTCCTTTATAAGCATATTTCCCTGCAAGCTGTAGAAACCCTTATGGGGGAGATCTCCTTTGCAACATGGGGCGTCGGACTCACACCCACACTCTCACTCGCCGACCTATTGGATCAGGGTCGTCTTCCTCCTTATTACGCCCTAGCTTCTAAATTTTCCCTCCCTCCCTCATCTCTGTTCTCCTACATTCGGCTCCGACACTTTCTTAACACGGTGTCTATCCCAGTTTGCGATCCCATGGAGATCAATGTCTCGTTACAAGCTCTCTTTGGACAACTCATTCGAGCCCGTCGCGGGGTTTCTATCATTTATAAAGCCCTTCTTGCATCACCTTTTACTGCTAAACTTCCTTATATGCTCAGGTGGGAATCCAGACTTGCCTTCTCAGCTTCTTTAGAACAATGGCAAACAGCCTCGGGTCATGCTTCTCCTTTTACGCGCTGCATTAACCATCTGGAGCAATCAAAAAAACTTATGTTCAATTGGTATTTAACTCCGACTCGAATCGCGAGATTTGGTGGACCGGGATCCTCCCTCTCCCCCTCTTGTTGGAAGGAATGTTCTGAGTCGGGCTCAGAGGCCCATATGTGGTGGTCCTGCCCAGGTGTGAATCAGTTCTGGACTGAAGTGGGCTCCCTTCTCTCCTCTCTGACGGGTCTTCCCATGGTGCTAACGCCCTCCCTAGCTTTACTGGGCTTGGACTTGGAGTCTTTTCCTCTTACTCTAAGACCTATTATAACAAATACCCTCATAGCGGCCCGTCAGACTATAGCAGCCCATTGGAGGACTCCGGCTCTCCCTACTCTACCCGAGACTATATCTCGCTTAAATTTGCACTGTGCATATGAGATCATGCTGGCGCATGACTTGAATCAAAAAATAAAGATTTTGAATTGGTGGGACCCGTGGATCTCCTCTATCTATAACACAGTTGATGTACCTCCCTGATTCCCATTGAGTCTCGATTTATTGTGTACTCTCGGCTTTGCAGTTGGATCCTCTATTTGTGCACCATGTATCTTATATGTGATAAGCTGTATAGCTGCATACCTTCCCTTCCCCTCCTTTCCCATTCCTATTGGTTAAACCAACCGTTCTCTTTTTTGTTTCTTTGGTTTGTATTTCGTAATTGGTGACTGTTTGTTACTTATATTCTTTGAATTCCTTAATAAAAAACAACTGGTTTAAAAAAAAAAGTGGTTCTCAGCCTGGACAGTGGCATCTTGGCACCATCCAGGTTGAAAACTATTTAGCCCCCAGACATGGATTACAGCGTGGGACAGAACGATAGACAGGTATGGTATACTGTTGTTTTTTAATTTTACTTTTATTACAGGAGATCAAGGGCTTCGGTGGAATTAGGCGAGGTCGTAAGGAATTGGAGTATCCTCAAAGAGCACATTGCTCCGAATGTTAGGTTTCACAAGTCTGCAGTCAAATACTAAGGCCGAGCAACCCCTTTGCACATTGGCACAGAGTTTGATACTTGGTACTTTATGCACAAAAATAGGCTGAGACTGAGGGCTCATACTCATTTGTGCAAGAAACGGATGAGTGCAATCCGATAAAAAATCGGATTGCACTAGGACCAATGTTATTCAATGGGTGACATCTCATCTGCGATTTTTTTTTTTTTTTTTCATGCTGCGATTTGCTGCGTATCTCAGATGAGACTCGCCCATGCAAGTCAATGGGTGCGAGAAAAAAATTGCACGGCATACAGTCCATCTGTATGCCGTCCGTTTTTTACAGGTACCTTACCATTCTGTGGCATAGAACACTGTAAATAGTCCCATAAATGATTGTGGAAAAATAGTTGCAGAGAAAAAAAACGCATGGCATACGGATGTCATACAGATGCTATGTGACAAAAATCGCATTGTACTCGCATGACACTCGTCCGTTTTTTTTCGGTCCAGATTACGGACCGTTTTTTTTTCTTGCAAATGGGTATGAGCCCTGAGACAAATATCGGCTCATAACTGTTTCTTTTTCTCTAAGTAAAACAGAACTGATATGAGTCTTTATATTATATTATCTTGGATGTGCAGTTAAGAACTATTCAGCATTGTAAGTATCTAGTACAATGACTTGTTATCAGTGATCTCTTATTTCTGCAAACCATTAAGCTGC